>NC_057800.1:521683151-521994395 GCF_018294505.1 Triticum aestivum
GGACCCCGATTGATCGAGCTAGTTGGGGCTGGATGAACAGGACCCCGTGGAGGGCTGGATGAACAGGACCAACCCGTGGAGGGCAGGATGAACAGTAGACGGTGGAGGGCAGGATGAACAGTAGCCCGTGGAGGGGTGGTTGAACAGGAGCCCGTGGAGAGGGCTGGTTGAACAGTAGCTGGTGGAGTAGCGCACGGTGGAGGCTGGATGAACAGGAGCCCGTGGATGAACAGTCGCAGGTGGAGGCTGGAGGAGGTCGACGGTGGATGAACAATAGCTCGTGGAGGCTAGAGGGGGTCAACGGTGGAGATGCACAGTATCCCGTGGAGTCCCGTTTTGCGGTACGCCACACCCCTCCCGATGAATAGGACCCCTGTTTCGACCGTAGCGCTCCAACACAAGTCCGTTTCGTCCGTTTTGCGGTACGCCACACCCCTCCCGATCAACAGGACCCCCGTTTCGACCGTAGGAGGTCCGTTTCCTCCGTTTTGCGGTACGCCATACCCCTCCCGATCAACAGGATCCTGCTCAGAACATAGGAGGTCCGTTTCCTTAGTTGTGCGGTACGCCAGGCCTCGTTTCCATCGCCTGTTCCGTCCAAGCCCTCCCGATGAACACGACCACGCATTCCGTTCCGACCCAGTCGGTTGGCTCCCACGCGTTCTGTTGCCTCCCCATGAACACGACGCATTCCGTTGCCTCCCCATGAACACGACGACGACGCTGTTTCTCCGTTCCGACCCAGCAATGTACACGAGCCTTGGCCGTACGTATGCGCGAGTAGGCGTTCGAGACCCCGCCCGTATGTACACATACGTGGCCATATTTTCTTACTTGCAGCCTGGCCGCTGTACGTACGTGTACATGCTACGTGCGCGCCTCTAGTACGACACGTGCGCGCCTCTACTACGAGACGTGCATGCCTCTACATCGACCAGTATGTACGTACACGTTCGCGACGAGAATGACAATGCTACGTACGCTTCGACCAGGTGGGTCCCGATTGTCAGGCATTTCCTTGCATGCGAAGATGTAGCTGGTGGGTCCTAGCAGTCAGGGGGGCGAAATACGGTGGCCTGTCCGGTGGGTCCGTGCTGTCAGGTGGAGGAATAATTATTTTGCATGTAATAAGGAGGCACTTCCTTGCTGCGGCCATGGACCCAGCTGTCAGCCTCTCCACGTACAGTCCACGCCTGATGGAAGCCATTCCTTGACCACATTGACCATGCCGCGCCGAGAGCACCAGGGCGGTGGACGACGGCGAGGCCTAGGAAGGGGACGATGCGGAGCCGGGGAAGACGCGGCAGTGGATGCCCACGCATAGAGGAGTACGAGGGCACTGGTTCGCTGCGGTGTGAGGCAGCCGTCGCCGCAGAGTAACAGGGGGTGTGGGTGTGACGCCCCCGATTCAATCGTACACTAATCATGCACGCAAATGTGTACGATCAAGATCAGGGACTCACGGGAAGATATCACAACACAACTCTAAAAACATAAATAAGTCATACAAGCATCATAATACAAGCCAGGGGCCTCGAGGGCTCGAATACAAGTGCTCGATCATAGACGAGTCAGCGGAAGCAACAATATCTGAGTACAGACATAAGTTAAACAAGTTGCGTTAAGAAGGCTAGCACAAACTGGGATACAGATCGAAAGAGGCGCAGGCCTCCTGCCTGGGATCCTCCTAACTACTCCTGGTCGTCGTCAGCGGGCATCACGTAGTAGTAGGCACCTCCGGTGTAGTAGGAGTCGTCGTCGACGGTGGCGTCTGGCTCCTGGACTCCAGCATCTGGTTGCGACAACCAGAAAGAAAGGAAAGGGGGAAAAAGGGGGGAGAAAGCAACCGTGAGTACTCATCCAAAGTACTCGCAAGCAAGGAGCTACACTACATATGCATGGGTATATGTGTAAAGGGCCATATCGGTGGGCTGAACTGCAGAATGCCAGAATAAAAGGGGGATAGCTAATCCTGTCGAAGACTACGCTTCTGGCAGCCTCCGTCTTGCAGCATGTAGAAGAGAATAGATTGAAGTCCTCCAAGTAGCATCTCCAAGTAGCAACTCCAAGTAGCATCTCCAGTAGCATCGCATAGCATAATCCTACCCAGCGATCCTCTCCTTGTCGCCCTGCGGAAAAGCGATCACCGGGTTGTCTGTGGAACTTGGAAGGGTGTGTTTTATTAAGTATCCGGTTCTAGTTGTCATAAGGTCAAGGTACAACTCCAAGTCGTCCTGTTACCGAAGATCACGGCTATTCGAATAGATTAACTTCCCTGCAGGGGTGCACCACATAGCCCAACACGCTCGATCCCATTTGGCCGGACACACTTTCCTGGGTCATGCCCGGCCTCGGAAGATCAACACGTCGCAGCCCCACCTAGGCAAAACAGAGAGGCCAGCACGCCGGTCTAAACCTAAGCGCACAGGGGTCTGGGCCCATCGCCCATAGCACACCTGCACGTTGCGTGGGCGGCCGGAAGCAGAACTAGCCCCCTTAATACAAGAGCAGGCTTACGTTCCAATCCAGCGCGCGCCGCTCCGTCGCTGACGTCTGAAGTGCTTCGGCTGATACCACGACGTCGGGATACCCATAACTACTCCCGCGTAGATGGTTAGTGCGTATAGGCTCGTAGCCAGACTCAGATCAAATACCAAGATCTCGTTAAGCGTGTTAAGTATCCGCGAATGCCGAACAAGGCCAGGCCCACCTGTCTCCTAGGTGGTCTCAACCTGCCCTGTCGCTCCGCCACAAAGTAACAGTCGGGGGCCGTCGGGAACTCAGGCCCACCTCTACCTGGATGGAGCCACCTGTCCTTTCAGCCCCCTCGTCAGAATCACTTGCGGGTACTCAATGAGCTGACCCGACTTTAGTCACCATCTGTATAGTATGTATGTATGTATAGTATATACCCGTGATCACCTCCCAAGTGATCACGGCCCGATAGTATAGCAAGGCAGACTGACAAGAATGTAGGGCCAATGATGATAAACTAGCATCCTATACTAAGCATTTAGGATTGCAGGTAAGGTATCAACAAATGTAGCGACAATGTCAGGCTATGCATCAGAATAGGATTAACGAAAGCAGTAACATGCTACACTACTCTAATGCAAGCAGTATAGTGGAGAATAGGCGATATCTGGTGATCAAGGGGGGGGGGCTTGCCTGGTTGCTCTGGCAAGAGAGAGGGGTCGTCAACTCCGTAGTCGAACTGGTCAGTAGCAGCGTCGGTCTCGTAGTCTACCGGAGAGAAGAGGGGGAAGAAATAATGAATACAGAGCAAACAAAGCATCACAAAATATAACAAGGCAATACGCGGTGTTCGGTGTGCCCTAACGCGGTAGTAGGTGATACCGGTGAAGGGGGGAAAACATCCGGGAAAGTATTCCCGGTGTTTCGTGTTTTCGGGCAGAGGAGCCGGAGGGGGAAAGTTGCGGGTTCGATAGGTTAGAGGGGTGTGGCGGACGAACGGACTGCGTATCCGGAATCGTCTCGTCGTTCTGAGCAACTTTCATGTAGAAAGTATTTTCATCCGAGTTACGGATTATTTTATATGAATTTCCAAAGTTTTATATGATTATATTGATTTATTTAACTCCAAAATTTAATCAGTAAAACTATTGTCACAAAGTGCAGTGCCAGCCATAGTGTATGACAGGTGGGGTCAGAGTCAAAGTCAACAGTCTAGTCAGCTGTTGACTGGGTCAACGTTGACTGGTCAAACAGGGCAATGGGGCCCATCGTCATAGACTAGTTTAACTAAGTAGGTTTAATTAGAATAAATATGTTCATTAGGCTAATTAATCAAAGTTAATTAGGTAGTTAACTAAGCAAATTAATTAATTAATCAAATTACTAATTAATTAAATAATTATTTCTATTTTTCAATTTCATTCGTTTTTTTAACAGGGGCATGGGGCCCCCCGGTCAGTGGCACAAGGCCTGGGGCTGTGCAGCCCAGGAGCGAGCGCCGCGGCACCCAGAAGGGCACCGGCGGGCACGGCACCGACGGGGGGAAGGGGCGAGGTCAGGCCGGGGTAGCAGGGGCCGTCGCCGGACGGCGGCAGCCGAAGCGGGTGCTTGGGCGACGGGCGCGTGGGTGGAGCGGCAGGACGCGGTGAGCGCACCGGGAAGGGCCGCGGTGCCCGGGCGCGTGCGTTGGGCGTGGCTGGAGGTGCCCGGGCGCGGCGAGCGCACCGGGATGTGGTGGCCACATCGAGGCAGAGGGGGAGAGAGGAGGACGGATGGCGGCTCACAGGGGGAGTAGGGAATGGGGCAACGGTGTTCGGGGAAGAGGTCGGAGACTGCGTGACGGAGAGGAAGCAGGCCGTTGACGTGGTCCGGCCAGGAAGCTCTGGGCGCCGGCGTCGGGCGCCGGGGTGGAGGGGCGAGGGGTGGTCGAGGAGGCCGGTCGGGGATGAGGATGGGGACGCGAGGCGGCAGATCCGGCGTTGAAGCACGACGGCGGGGCGCGAGATCCACGGGCGGCAACGGCGATGTCGGCGGGGACCACGGGCGTCGACGAGGTGGCCGTGGCGGAGGCGTCCCGCGCGGCGTCGAGGCGAGGAGGAGACGAGGACGACGGGGCTGCGTTGGGGTCCTCCTCCTCTCGATCCCGATCCAATCGGGGGAGAGAGGGGAGGGGTGAGATATTTTCGGGGGTGTGGGTGTTTGGGCTAGGGTTTCCTCCCTGGTGGGGGGTTATGGAGGAGAGGTAGCGGGCTGGCCGGCTGGGCCTGGGGATTGGCCCAGTTGGGCCACGGCCCAGGGGGGTTTCTCTTTTTTTTATAGTCTTAGGTTTTAGCTTTTCTGTTTTGTTTTTCCTTTTTTTTATTTTCTTTTATTATTTCTTTTCTGTTTAAATTCATCTAAAAGTATTTAGGCTTTTTATAAAAAGGGGTTTGTTGCACCATAATTACCTTTGTAATATTTGGCGTCCACCGAACATTTTTGTTTTTATTTTGAAAACGTTTATTCTTGACTTGATTTTGAATTTGAAATTCGAACCGGTTTTTGAACTAACCCGAGATTAACTACAGTGACAAAGGTGACGTGGCATCATTAGTGGGGATTACTGTAGCTTAATTACCCGGGCGTCACAATTCTCCTCCACTACAAGAAATCTCGTCCCGAGATTTAAGAGGGAAGTAAGGGGAAAGTTCTGGTTACGATATTCTAACGGATCTTCTCGACGAAGTTAGTTCCTTTCGTTGATGTCTTCAATCCTTTATTCCGATGCATCATGATAAACTCGCCACCATTTCTTTGTGAACTTCATCGTACTTACGAATAGGTAAGGGGTAGCTCTACAATGCAAGGATGTTATAAGTGAAAATCATCTGGGGGTATCCCCAGAATGAACTTATGAGTATCTCGCGAGTTGAACAAACGACACACATCGAGAGCAAAGTAAGACAGGGCGATAAGAAGTTTCAAGCGGATAGGCAATCGTTCATTGCCTGAAGCAGGGTGCGAAAGGGTTCAGAGCAACGGGTATAAGTATTGCGTCCGATACCAGAATAGATCTACAGGCAAGTGGCCCGTGAATTACATACAAAGTCAAGCGTGAGGAATAACTTTGGGAACAGGGGGTGTACAGGAGAGTCAGGTTTCGATCCTGGGACCTGTGGGTTATGGGCCCACCATGTGGGTTAAACGTTAAAAGAGCGGTGACATCTTGCACGGTTATGATAGCAAGGCATGTCAGGGAGTACCATGTCAGCTATGTCAGCAACAACGTTGGTACCAAGGGCGAGGGACGAAGAGAACCATTTTCCTGCTCGTTGAAACGAGGCGGACCAATAGGCAAGGTTCCCGTCCATCGGTGGTTACCGGAATGTCATCAACAATAGTAACAAGGTCTTACCGACAGAGTTGTACATCGAGGTGTTTACCTAAGCAGGGGATTATCACTGCTTAGATTATATAGGTCACAAGAAGGGTCAAACAGACCCATGGAAAGGAAAATGTGATCATTAGGTTAAACAGAACAATGGAAAGGAAAAATGTGTTTAAACACATATTTCGGGGGTATATCCTTCCCAAGGATAAGCAGAGCATGATATCCATGACAGGATATAATGTAGAAAACCCTTTAGGTAAGGGGAGAGAAATTTCATGACATTACCCATACAACGGTGTTCGGATAATTGAGCAAGAAACATTTAGCATTGGGCTTCGGATGTTCTTGTTGAAAATCAGAGTATCGCAGACATGCTTCGAGATAGCATTGACATGGCCTTCAGGTGAAGATCAGACTTTGGAATCACGAAGGATCCATCTGGAATAACTTGTAGAATAAGTCTTACAACTTCCTCATGGATGAATGGATAACCTTGCTGAAAAGGAATCTATATTGATAGGTCCTCCAGCTGGGGGGGGGGGTGCTAGGCATGACATCATGTTAGCGGGTCATCAAAGGATCAACATCATAACTCTTGGAAAGGTGTCCCAACCATCATATCTGACCGAGATTCAGATCCGATTGGTGTCAGGATACCTGAGATTCAGGATGTCTGAGAAGAAAAGGCGCAACACAAATCGTTGAAATGGCATTGCAAGCTTCTCGGGAAATGAACTATGGGAGCGGGTTTCTGAAGCAATAGTTCACCATTAAACCAAGGAGAGGACAAGGAGGCGTCTGGTGAACTCAACGGCAATTCACCGATATTCCCAAAAGATGGATTTCCACCATTAGGTGAACAAGGAGATAACATTGTCAGATCAAATGATATAAGGAAGTATGCTCGAGGAAAACATACACAATTAAACATTGGTTGAAGGGTGCGCCCGAAGTACGGGTTGGGTTGCACGACCAATGTTAGAATGGTGATTCAATTAGCGAAGGACTTAGAATGAACTATCGCCCATTCACTTCAAAGCAATAGGGTTGTTAGAAGTTTTGAATTCACACGCCATCGCTCCATTGTCGGTATTCCAGTTGAAAACAATACGGGGACCAAGGAATGAACGAAGATGGCAAGAAGTATTATGATATCAAGAATTATTAAGAGGCGGTGAAATTCTCACCACATTCTTGACAAAAAGAGATGGTAATACTTCCGAGGTAAGGAAGATCAACTGCTGGGTAGCAGTGATCTCAAGGTTTACACAAAACACGAACAAGTTGTGTTGAACGGAAGGCAATAAAGTGGTCGATGAGAACAGGAATCATCGAGGGGCAAGGATGGTATTACCCATCATGAATTCAATTGAATTCCTGGAAGAGCTCGGAATGATGATGATGATCACGACACATTTGTCGAGAGATTTCACGAAGATGTAATCGATCGACGATGACATCAAGTCAAACAATGATGAAGTGAAAGGTTATTGGAACCAAGGGTACGACACAAACTCGAAATCAAGTTTGTTGGTCAAGGAGAAATGGTATGACGAGGAAGATCGACGTAAGCTTAGCTCATCGTCGAAACTGGTGCTCCCGGAATAAGGACCAGGTAGCACAGTTAAAATCTGCACGACAAGGATATAGCCAAACAGGCTAGAAATGGCGTGATCGGTTACAAACTCGTACTTAAAGAAGATTATCAAGTGTCGTTGAACCGTAATGCAGACTCGGTTCGGTTATCGGTGTCTTTGAGTGTTCAATAACTCAGAGCCTGCGAAAAATTGGAATCAGTGGGAAGGTAGCACTTGATGAAGAACTCATAAGGAGTTATGCAGTTCCATGATAATCTCGAGATACCAGGGGGGTAATACTCGACACAAGATCAAAGTAAAGGTGGGACTGGTGTATTGATCCATTGAAGACAATTGTTTTAACTTGTCCGAGAAATGAGATCAAAGAAGAACAATCATGGTCGGAACCACGGTTGCAAAAGGCCAGATCCTAGATATAAGAACTTATACCAAAGAGGGTTTAAGAGGAGCACCCATGATAAGATTAGCATCGTGTCCATGGGCATGAACGCAAGGTTCAAGGTCGACTCCCACTTCTCCAATACACAACTTCTCATTTACTACTCTAAGTTAAGAATGTTTAGAGTTTGAAAGTTTAACTTGCGGAATACCGGAACGTTATGACCCATGAAAACTCTTGGGTTCACACAAATTAAGGAGGTATACGTTCAACTCATCGGGGCATCTTAGGCACGTATACCATCAACTTCAGGGGTAAATAACTCAAGCTCGGAGGTAGAGCATGGGTGACAAAGCAGAGGATACAATTTACCAAAGGCATTATGTATCCGAGGAAAGGCTCACAAGGTTATTGAATATGAAGGGCATTGTCAGATAAAATCCAACAAAGGATCTGGTGGTCCACAAGGGGTCTGACGTGAGCATCGGTACTCGAGTAGAGGAAGAAGAATGCAAGGAGATCAGATTATAGAAACAACTGACTAACTCAATTGTCAAATGCAAAGGAATTATGATTTCCAAATCGAGGGATCAGAAGCAAGGCTCTGATTAGGGATGGATAAGTTGAATAGCCTTAGGGTACAATCAAAGACAATTGGATTGGTCGAGAACCAATTCCAGTTAAAGAATGGAAGCTCAGCCGGAAAGGTAATTTATAAGGATCAATGATGATTGCGTGTATTCGCAACATATTGAGTCAACATACTCAAAATGATAATGACAAGGAATGTCAATAAGATTTCTATACTTATGGGATTAATCATAATGAAAGCAAACAAGAAATTCCAGAGCAATAGGTTGCTGAGGATTGTCGGAATATCGGGTGGTATTTCGAAGACTTTTGTGTAACACATGAACAACTGGGGGATGAGTGGATACTCGATAAGTGCGAGAATTAACCGTAGGGGTATTCAAGTGACAAAGAACAGCAAGGCAGTAAGCTCAAGGGATTATCGAAACAATGACGAGTTTTTCAGGGTATCTTGTAATAACAAGACCACTGGGGATGAATGTAAGAATAACAACTGCAAGTAGTTATCCATAAGGGTTTGCAGTGGACGGGGAATTGTAAACGCGATGAACACAAGTTCTCGGCTTAACAGCGGAAAGTATCTGCAGGGTCTTCACGTGCAGCAGACGACCATCAGTAATAAGGGGCTCTCCGGGTGAAAGTGATAACGAGATCCTAATGTTAGATTTAGCAAAATTCATTTAACTCGAATAGAAGAGAGATCAGAGTCCCAGAGTAAAGGTCGAGGAGTAAAAGATCCTACTACCACCCAATGGCGACGTGTGCCCGTAGGACACACAGCCATGTTAGTAAAAGTTTTAGCAACGTCTAGACTCGACTTCGGCCAAGGAGTGTGGAAGGGGGATTCCTACAGGCAGTCGGCTCTGATACCAACTTGTGACGCCCCCGATTCAATCGTACACTAATCATGCACGCAAATGTGTACGATCAAGATCAGGGACTCACGGGAAGATATCACAACACAACTCTAAAAACATAAATAAGTCATACAAGCATCATAATACAAGCCAGGGGCCTCGAGGGCTTGAATACAAGTGCTCGATCATAGACGAGTCAGCGGAAGCAACAATATCTAAGTACAGACATAAGTTAAACAAGTTGCCTTAAGAAGGCTAGCACAAACTGGGATACAGATCGAAAGAGGCGCAGGCCTCCTGCCTGGGATCCTCCTAACTACTCCTGGTCGTCGTCAGCGGGCATCACGTAGTAGTAGGCACCTCCGGTGTAGTAGGAGTCGTCGTCGACAGTGGCGTCTGGCTCCTGGACTCCAGCATCTGGTTGCGACAACCAGAAAGAAAGGAAAGGGGGAAAAAGGGGGGAGAAAGCAACCGTGAGTACTCATCCAAAGTACTCGCAAGCAAGGAGCTACACTACATATGCATGGGTATATGTGTAAAGGGCCATATCGGTGGGCTGAACTGCAGAATGCCAGAATAAAAGGGGGATAGCTAATCCTGTCGAAGACTACGCTTCTGGCAGCCTCCGTCTTGCAGCATGTAGAAGAGAATAGATTGAAGTCCTCCAAGTAGCATCTCCAAGTAGCAACTCCAAGTAGCATCTCCAGTAGCATCGCATAGCATAATCCTACCCAGCGATCCTCTCCTCGTCGCCCTGCGGAAAAGCGATCACCGGGTTGTCTGTGGAACTTGGAAGGGTGTGTTTTATTAAGTATCCGGTTCTAGTTGTCATAAGGTCAAGGTACAACTCCAAGTCGTCCTGTTACCGAAGATCACGGCTATTCGAATAGATTAACTTCCCTGCAGGGGTGCACCACATAGCCCAACACGCTCGATCCCATTTGGCCGGACACACTTTCCTGGGTCATGCCCGGCCTCGGAAGATCAACACGTCGCAGCCCCACCTAGGCAAAACAGAGAGGCCAGCACGCCGGTCTAAACCTAAGCGCACAGGGGTCTGGGCCCATCGCCCATAGCACACCTGCACGTTGCGTGGGCGGCGGAAGCAGAACTAGCCCCCTTAATACAAGAGCAGGCTTACGTTCCAATCCGGCGCGCGCCGCTCCGTCGCTGACGTCTGAAGTGCTTCGGCTGATACCACGACGTCGGGATACCCATAACTACTCCCGCGTAGATGGTTAGTGCGTATAGGCTCGTAGCCAGACTCAGATCAAATACCAAGATCTTGTTAAGCGTGTTAAGTATCCGCGAATGCCGAACAAGGCCAGGCCCACCTGTCTCCTAGGTGGTCTCAACCTGCCCTGTCGCTCCGCCACAAAGTAACAGTCGGGGGCCGTCGGGAACTCAGGCCCACCTCTACCTGGATGGAGCCACCTGTCCTTTCAGCCCCCTCGTCAGAATCACTTGCGGGTACTCAATGAGCTGACCCGACTTTAGTCACCATCTGTATAGTATGTATGTATGTATAGTATATACCCGTGATCACCTCCCAAGTGATCACGGCCCGATAGTATAGCAAGGCAGACTGACAAGAATGTAGGGCCAATGATGATAAACTAGCATCCTATACTAAGCATTTAGGATTGCAGGTAAGGTATCAACAAATGTAGCGACAATGTCAGGCTATGCATCAGAATAGGATTAACGAAAGCAGTAACATGCTACACTACTCTAATGCAAGCAGTATAGAGGAGAATAGGCGATATCTGGTGATCAAGGGGGGGGGGCTTGCCTGGTTGCTCTGGCAAGAGAGAGGGGTCGTCAACTCCGTAGTCGAACTGGTCAGTAGCAGCGTCGGTCTCGTAGTCTACCGGAGAGAAGAGGGGGAAGAAATAATGAATACAGAGCAAACAAAGCATCACAAAATATAACAAGGCAATACGCGGTGTTCGGTGTGCCCTAACGCGGTAGTAGGTGATACCGGTGAAGGGGGGAAAACATCCGGGAAAGTATTCCCGGTGTTTCGTGTTTTCGGGCAGAGGAGCCGGAGGGGGAAAGTTGCGGGTTCGATAGGTTAGAGGGGTGTGGCGGACGAACGGACTGCGTATCCGGAATCGTCTCGTCGTTCTGAGCAACTTTCATGTAGAAAGTATTTTCATCCGAGTTACGGATTATTTTATATGAATTTCCAAAGTTTTATATGATTATATTGATTTATTTAACTCCAAAATTTAATCAGTAAAACTATTGTCACAAAGTGCAGTGCCAGCCATAGTGTATGACAGGTGGGGTCAGAGTCAAAGTCAACAGTCTAGTCAGCTGTTGACTGGGTCAACGTTGACTGGTCAAACAGGGCAATGGGGCCCATCGTCATAGACTAGTTTAACTAAGCAGGTTTAATTAGAATAAATATGTTCATTAGGCTAATTAATCAAAGTTAATTAGGTAGTTAACTAAGCAAATTAATTAATTAATCAAATTACTAATTAATTAAATAATTATTTCTATTTTTCAATTTCGTTCGTTTTTTTTAACAGGGGCATGGGGCCCCCCGGTCAGTGGCACAAGGCCTGGGGCTGTGCAGCCCAGGAGCGAGCGCCGCGGCACCCAGAAGGGCACCGGCGGGCACGACACCGACGGGGGGAAGGGGCGAGGTCAGGCCGGGGTAGCAGGGGCCGTCGCCGGACGGCGGCAGCCGAAGCGGGTGCTTGGGCGACGGGCGCGTGGGTGGAGCGGCAGGACGCGGTGAGCGCACCGGGAAGGGCCGCGGTGCCCGGGCGCGTGCGTTGGGCGTGGCTGGAGGTGCCCGGGCGCGGCGAGCGCACCGGGATGTGGTGGCCACATCGAGGCAGAGGGGGAGAGAGGAGGACGGATGGCGGCTCACAGGGGGAGTAGGGAACGGGGCAACGGTGTTCGGGGAAGAGGTCGGAGACTGCGTGACGGAGAGGAAGCAGGCCGTTGACGTGGTCCGGCCAGGAAGCTCTGGGCGCCGGCGTCGGGCGCCGGGGTGGAGGGGCGAGGGGTGGTCGAGGAGGCCGGTCGGGGATGAGGATGGGGACGCGAGGCGGCAGATCCGGCGTTGAAGCACGACGGCGGGGCGCGAGATCCACGGGCGGCAACGGCGATGTCGGCGGGGACCACGGGCGTCGACGAGGTGGCCGTGGCGGAGGCGTCCCGCGCGGCGTCGAGGCGAGGAGGAGACGAGGACGACGGGGCTGCGTTGGGGTCTTCCTCCTCTCGATCCCGATCCAATCGGGGGAGAGAGGGGAGGGGTGAGATATTTTCGGGGGTGTGGGTGTTTGGGCTAGGGTTTCCTCCCTGGTGGGGGGTTATGGAGGGGAGGTAGCGGGCCGGCCGGCTGGGCCTGGGGATTGGCCCAGTTGGGCCACGGCCCAGGGGGGTTTCTCTTTTTTTTATAGTCTTAGGTTTTAGCTTTTCTGTTTTGTTTTTCCTTTTTTTTTATTTTCTTTTATTATTTCTTTTCTGTTTAAATTCATCTAAAAGTATTTAGGCTTTTTATAAAAAGGGGTTTGTTGCACCATAATTACCTTTGTAATATTTGGCGTCCACCGAACATTTTTGTTTTTATTTTGAAAACGTTTATTCTTGACTTGATTTTGAATTTGAAATTCGAACCGGTTTTTGAACTAACCCGAGATTAACTACAGTGACAAAGGTGACGTGGCATCATTAGTGGGGATTACTGTAGCTTAATTACCCGGGCGTCACAGTGGGTGAGTAGAGGGATGGCCTGGCCAGCTGTGGGAGTAGTAGGGTGCGGTGAGGCCTCCGCCGCATCGCAGCCGGCCACGGGAGGCAGGAGCATGAGGCACGACCAGCGCTGGTTTGGGCGATTGGAGCAAGAAGACCAAAGGTTGAAGAAGCACTACGGCCGTTGGATGTACATCGTACGGTCACTGGAGCTAGAATCGTGCATATTGACTAAGTTGACAAAGCCCTCCGTCCCCGTCAACTTAGTAGGCCCACAAGTCAGCCTGCCACTATACTGGGTCCCAGCTAACAGGGGGAGTATTCATTTTTTTGTGCGTAATAAGTAGGCACTTCTTTGTGCGCGAAGATATAGCTGGTGGGTCTGAGCTGTCAGCGGCGGTAACGTTTTTTCGCGAAATACAGAGGCCCTTTCGGTGGGTCCCTGATGTCAGGTGGAGGAATAATTATTTTGCGTGTAATAAGGAGGCATTTCCTTGCATGCGGCCGTGGACCCGGCCGTCAGCCTCTCCACGTACAGTCCACTTCAGATGCATGTTGGTCGTTGACCAAGTTGACCAGGCCGCGCCGAGAGCACCAGGGCGGTGGACGATGGTGAGGCCTAGGAAGGGAACGACACGGAGGCAGGGAAGACTCGGCAGTTGTTTTCCACGCGGAGAGGAGTATGACTGTACGAGGGTTTACTGGTTCGTCTGTCGTCGTCGGAGAATAACAGCAGGTGTGGGTGAGTAGAGGGATGGCTAGGCCAGCGATGGGAGCACGGTGGGGCGGTGAGGCCTGCGCGGCAGCACAGCCGGCCGCGAGGAAGAGGGAGCAGGCAGTCCCGCCGGCACTTGTTTGAGCGGCTGGAGGAGGAAGAGCAGAGATTGAAGAAGCACGACGGCCGTTGGATGGACATCCAACAGTTAGTGCTTGTGCGTCAACCTTTTTTAGGAAAGCCTCAAATCTGTGGAAAATAGCATACAACCCATCTGCCATTATTTCTAATAATTTTCAGCCCATTTGCTAATTCTTAAGGTTTTTTTGGAGCCCATATTCTATTCGTTAGCATTACAGCCCAAATTGTGGCCATGGTTAAAAAATTATATGAAATTTTGCATATTTCGGTGCGGTCCGAACTGTTTTTAATCCCGAAATTTCGACTCACATTCAAACTGATTTTAAAAATAAATGTATATCAATATAAAATCCAATAAATTCTCCACACATAAAAATTAATGTAATTTAAAATCTTGAAATGAAAAAAAAGACATTTGAAACTAATTGCCGGTTTCATGTGTTTTAAAAATGTACAACCCATTTCTCATTACTGATGGGCCATTTGCTCGGCCAGCCGAATGAAAGCTCTCCTCGTCTTGAAAGATTTGCAGCCCAACAGGCCTGACAAAGCGACTTACTTGGCAAATCACAAAAAAACTGGGCTGTGTCCATGGACCCAACTGTCAGCCTCTCCACGTATAGTACTCTTCCGATGGAAGTCGTTCCTTGACCATATTGACCATGCCGCACGGAGAGCACCACAGCGGTGGACGACGGCGAGGCCTAGGAAGGGGGCGACGCGGAGCCGGGGAAGACGCGGCAGTGGAAGCCCGTGCGGAGAGGAGTACGAGGGTTCACTGGTTCGGCTGCGGTGTGAGGCTGCCATCGCCGCAGGGCCTGGCCAGCGGTGGGAATAGTAGGGGGCGGTGAGGCCTCCGCGGCAGCACAGCCGGCCACGGGAGGCAGGAGCATGCGGTACGACCGACGCTGCTTTGGGCGGCTGGAGCAAGAAGACCAGAGGTTGAAGAAGCACTATGGCCGTTGGATGGACATCGTAGGGTCACTGGAGCTACAATCATTGATATTGACTAAGTTGACAAAGCCCTCCGTCCCTGTCAACTTTGTTGTCCCACAAGTCATCCTCCCACTATGGTGGGTCCTAGCTAGTAGGGGTATTCATTTTTTTGTGCGTAATAAGGAGGCACTTCCTTGCGCGCGAAGATATAGCTGGTGGGTCCGACATGTCAGCGGGGGGAACGTTTTTTCGTGAAATACAGAGGCCCTTCCGGTGGGTCCCAGCTGTCAGGTGGAGGAATCATTATTTTGCGCGTAAAGTCCACGGCCGATGGATGTCGTTCGTTGACCAAGTTGACCAGGCCGCGCCGAGAGCACCATGGCGGTGGACGACGATGAGGCCTAGGAAGGGAACGACATGGAGCCGGGGAAGACTCGGCAATGGTTGCCCACGCGGTGGGGAGTACGAGGGTTTACTGGTCCGTCTGTCATCGCTGGAAAATAGCAGGAGGTGTGGGTGAGTAGAGGAATGGCATGGCCAGCAATGAAGTAGGGTGGGGCGGTGCGGCCTGTGCGGCAGCACAGCCGGCCACGGGAGGCGGGAGCAGGCAGTCCCACCAGAGCTAGTTTGGGCGGTTGGAGCAAGAAGATCAGATATTGAAGAAGCAGCAAGCAGCACGGCCGTTGGATTAACATCCAACGGTCACTGCTGCTATAATCGTTTGTGGACTAAATTGACAAAGCCAAAGTACACGTCAACCTAGTAGACCCACAAGTCAGCCTCCAAATCTGTCCAAAACAGCATACAACCCGAAATTCTAGCCAAATTCAAATTAATTTTAAATCTAAATATACCTTAATTTAAATTCAATGGAATTTTACCCGCACAAAAACAATGAAATTCAAAATATCAAAATCCAAAAGAAAACAGTATTTTGGAACTAATTGTCTGTTTGCTGTATTTTTTCATTTTACAGCCCATTTGTTATTACTTATAGCCCATTTCTTATTACTTATAGCCCATTTTCTGGGAAAAATGCATCCCTCCTCGTCTTGAAAGATTTCCGGCCCAGCAGGGCGTAGAAAAGCAAGTAGGCCTACGTTGGTTATTCTGCAAAAAACAAAATAGCTGGCTAGCAATTTTCAGAAAGGAAAAAAACAAACTGGGCTGGCCATGTGCTAAACATATGAAATAAAATCCTGGGCTAGATGGGCCACGGGTCCCGCACAACCCAGTTGATACCCTTCTCCATCCCGAAAAAACAAAATTACTGCGCGTGCTGCTGGGTCCCTACTGTCATCCTCACCATGTACAGTCATCTCCTTATTCCTCTTGGTTGTTGACCATGTTGACAACACTAGAGGGCGGCGCCGCAGCGAGCGAACCAAGGCGGAGGACGATGGTGAGGCCTCGGACGGGAACAAACAGGAGCCGGGGCAGATCACAACCACCCGTGGGAGGCGGGAGCAGGCAGTCCCGCCGACGCTGGTTTGGCTTTGGCGGCTCGAGGAAGAAGAGACTGAAGAAACGCGACAGACGTTGAATGTCAATCCAACGGTAAGGTTTGCACAATCGTTTTGTTGACTAAGAGGACACCTAGTAGCATACTTTTTTATATATAGGAAGAAAACTGCGAGGAAAATGCGTTCGTCTGCCGTCGTCCTCACAGGGAACGTTCGCCACATAAGTGACTAGCACCCTTGGTTTTCAACCGAGAGTTCTTGGGTTCGAGTCCTAGGAACTCTCAATTTTGTCCTCCTTCCTTCCTCGCAAAAAAGGGAAAGAAAATCAAATACTTGGGAAGGCGTATAGAACAAGCTAGTGTACCAGTAATGAGACGTTGCCGAGTTTTAGAAAAAAGAAAGACGTGCTCCTGTAGCTGGTTCGAATCCAAACCTAGACTATGACTATATATGGTGCTATGCTACTCTGCAAGTAATGAAACTGACATATCCAACGTTCGCTTCTCCTCTTCTCTACTTACTCTGCCTAGCATCAGAAGCTTTGGCCGCAACAACCATGTCCGCTGACTGCTCGTCCACTTACTCTTCAGCAGGCAACAACCAGACATGCGCCAAGTCGCAACCCGTACCATCGCCCGTGGGTCTCATCACACCCTCGCTGGCACGCGCACCGCAACTGATTGCTCATCGCAACCCTCTGCCGTTGGTGTGGTGCCACTGCTGCAAATCACACAGAGTCATCCGCCGCGTCTCAACCACAATCCGCAACCCTGGCCGAGTCTTCTACAAATGCCCGAATCATGGGGTAATAATATGTTTAAGTGTTGTTCTGCTGCTTTCAGTTGCTGATTTTTTAATAGTTTGGTTGATGATCTACCAATTTGATTCATGCAGAAAAGGGAAGATTCGTGTGATTTGTATTTATGGGAAGTTGCTGATGTGGGGGAATGCAACTACGCTAATTATTTGGTTAGCCGAGGAATCCCAATAATAGCAGGTTGGGGTGTTGGACAAGTAACTAAAGAAACAGCAGAAGAGGAAGATGCAGAGCAGAAGCTTAAAGATGCAGTTCCTCTGATCATGGCCAAGCAACAGCTACTGAACGGCCTTGACAGCAATGAGGAGATGAAAGAGCTTGTGAAGATAATGGGCAAAATCGATGTGCTCTGTAGGATGATTGTCTCTTTATTTGTAGTGTATGTAGCACTCGTGATGTATTCAGTGGCTACAACATGAGCACTTTGCTGAAACTAGTAATGAATGAAACCTGTGTAGCAGGCTGGGCGTAGTGTTGTGAACATATAATGATTTCTATTAACGGAAATCAGGGGTATCCCCTTTTGCTCATATAAATAAATAAAGAGCAGAGGCCCTGTCGGGTCAGCTTTGTTCTCATTCGAAGACATCGAGCAAATTGCAGTCCAACAACAAACTATGTCATCAAATTCAAGTTTCACGGCCAAATATGAGTACAACTAAACAACAATGTCATCATGTTTTAGTTGTCATACAATCACCAAACACAAATCAGCATACATAACAAGTGATGTTCTCACAGCAAAATACTAAACAACATGTTCATCATGTTTCAGTTGTCATAGCAAACACAATTTCACATAGTAGATAGAAAACGTCTTCTGACAGGCAAATACGAAAAAAGCAATGTAATCATCATCCGCAGCAGCAGCGTCAACATCTTCGCCATGTGTATCAGTCTGAATCGTAATTCCCCATGGTGTCATCTTCTTCTTCGTCCTCAACGTCCTCGAACGTTGGCTTCTTCTTGATCAACTCTTGTATGTCCATAGCACGACAGGCAATCTTTTCGCCGGCGTCATTGACGTGATGGTTCTCAAAGATATTAGGAACATCTGTGTTATCTTGTACATCAGGAGCAGTGTAAGTATCATCTTGTTGTGCAACTTCATTAAACGAATTCCTCTGCTCAAACCTTTGCAATACTCTCCAGTCATCGCTACGTGCAAATGTGTCTTCCAAGAAAAATATCTGTGTTGCTTGATTTTCCAAAATAAAAGGCTCGTTGGTCTGGTACACCGCCTTGACATTGATGGATTTGAAATAATCATCAGCTCTGGGTTTTGCGATCCTGGAAAACAGGTTATACCAATGACAGCACAATAGAACCACACACCGATGATCCTCGAAACTGGAGATATACTGCAACTGAATAATGTCTGTTATGTTAGCATACATTTCAGTTGTCTCTTTGTCATACGTATCCGTGCTCATGATGGCACTGTTTTGTGTCTTCCTGCCTTCATCTCGTGCAAGGGTGTTATAGTGCACATCTCCAACAACGCAATATTCATAATGTCTTACCCGAGTATCAGGACCCATTGCTAGTGAGTAAAGGGCATCATCAACTGCCTGCCCATCCTCCCGCATCTTCTTAACCTATGGTTAGAAAATAGACAAGCTGATCATCTTATGTACTCAATATATTAAAAAAACTGACAGTGCACTTCAAAAGCTTACATGGTTCTCGAACCATTTCGCAAATCCTGCCATAATCAGTTTGTCAGTGTTTCTTGGATTTTGCGGCAGTAACTCCTCTTTGTAGATGCTGCACAACATGGTGATCACGTCAAACATCTAAATATATAAGAATGTGCTGCAAGTTTAGTAGATTACGATGTATAAGCTGCAGTACTGCACTTACATGATATAAGGTAGTATCTCAGGACAGTTATTCAACACTTACCAAACCATTTTGTCCAAATTTTTAGGTTTGTCCTCTTGTCGACTCTTCCCTGTAACTTGAACAGAATAATCGAAAACATTGAGCCCGGGATTGTCTTCACCCACCTCTTTGCTAAGCTGATCAGCTGTTTCAATGTATTTTGAGCAGAATGTCAATGCTTCTATAGCAATGTAGGCCTCTGCAATGGAACCCTCGGGTCTAGCTCTGTTCCTAACATAGCCCTTCAAAGTGCCTAGCCGCCTTTCAATAGGATACATCCAGCCATACTGTACTGGACCTCTAAGTAGTGCCTCGTCAGGTAGATGAACAACCAAATGCACCATCACATCAAAGAAGGCTGGAGGATATATCTTCTCAAGGTCGCATAGGATAGTTGGTATCTTGTCTCTAAGACGCTCCAAAGCATCTATCATGATATTCCTACTGTAGAGTTCCCTGAAGAATTGTCCCAACTCTGCAACTGCTCTGTATAAGTCAGGGCGGCCCAATCCTCTAAGGATAACAGGTAAAACCCTTTGAAGTAGGACGTGGCAGTCATGAGTTTTCAACCCTTGTACCTTGTTTCCATCTGCACTGACTCTCCTTTCATGGTTGGAAGCAAATCCATGTGGGAATCTCACACGTGACAGGACCTCGCAGAATTATTTTGTTTTTACATTGTCCAAGACGTACACAGCTGGTGCCATATCCCGTGGTTTACCTTCATCTTGCACCCGCAAATCCTTTCTGATACCCAGGTGTGTCAAATCAATCCTAGATTTTAAGGTATCATTCGTCTTGCCTTTAATATTAAGAAGTGTGTCGATAATACTGTCACATATATTTTTCTCGATGTGCATCACATCAAGATTATGCCTTAGATCCAAATCCTTCCAATACTCCAAGTCCCACAAAGTGGACCTGCGGGTAAACAATAATCTCTCTTCTACCCTGCCATGCTTCCTTTTCCCGCTGCCATTACCAGGATGGTTTCCTGGTGTAATATGTCTGACCTTCTCTAATTCCACTTGCAACTCATCGGCGGTGAGCCTCTTTGGCGCATCACGGTTTTCATGCTTTGCATTGAACACATGTCTTCAGTATTTTCTAGGATGCGGCTTGTCCTTGGCAAGGAAACGGCAGTGTCCAATGTAACCGATCTTGCTAAGTATTGCGTATGACAACGGATTCCTGTCACAGCGAACACATGCATTGTAACCATGTGTCGTTCGCCCTGACATAGTGCCCAAAGCCGAATAATCATGGATGCACCAAATTATAACAGCACACAGAAAGAAATTGGCTCGTGGGCTGCTATATAGGTCTCGAGTGAGAACACCCTTCCATAGCTATTGAAGTTCCTCCACAAGAGGCTCCATGAACAAATCAAAATCCTTTCCAGGACTTTTTGGACCTGGGATGAGCAAGGCCATCATGTAGTTTGATTCTTTGGTGCAGACATTTGGAGGCATGTTGTAAGGGATAACAAGCACTGGCCACATGCTATATGTGGCGCTCTGGTGGCCAAATGGGTTAAATCCATCTGAAGCTAAGCCAAGTCTAATGTTTCTTGGGTTAGCAGCAAACTCTTTGTGTTTATCATTGAAGCTTTTCCACTCACTACCATGAGATGGATGGCTCATTACATTCTGATCTCTGTACTCCTGGTTCCTAGAATGCCACAATACATCCTCTCTTGTTTCAGCATCATGAAACAACCTCTGCAATCTTGGTGTAATTGGAAAATGTCTTAGAACATTATGAGGAATCCTCTTCACAACATCGCCATCTTTCCATCTTGATGATTTGCATTTCGGGCATTCACTTAAGTTGGCATAATCCTTCCGGAATAGAACACAATTATTCTTACAAACATGGATCATATCATATCCAATTCCAACTGCACGAAGGAAATTCTTCATTTTACTGTAGGTGTGTGGCAGCTCAGACGCATCTGGGAAAGATTCGCGGAAAGCAGCCAACATCGCATCGAATGATTTGTTGGTCATCCGCTCAGATGTCTTCACCTGAAGAAAGGTGACCATAGCTGAGAATACTGACAGCTTATTTCCTGGGGTGACAGCAACGTTGCATTGTTCCAACATGCGGGCCCACCGTTTTTCTTCTGCAGGTGAAAGTTCACGGAATGCACGAGCATTTCGTAGCATTGTTTCAATGTTGGTCAAACTCACTGGCTCCGCCACCACCACCTCCTCCTCCTCTTCCACCTGAGCATCAGGCAGATCAAGATGGTGATCTGCTGCTTCCACGTAGTCAATAACATTGACGTTCACAGCTTCACCATGATGAACCCACCTAGTATATGTGACCGACATCCCATACAAGTGTAGATGATTTTGCACAGTTGACTGGGGTCTTGTAACTGAATTCATACAACTGCTACACGGGCAGAGCACATCTGATTTCGGACCACCGTACTCAGCTCTGATAAAGTTCATGAAGTTTTCAACCCCCTCGACATATGCAGCGGAGAATCTTCGAGCAGAAGTTATCCAAGTCCTGTCCATCTGTTAGACATACAAATTAGTTCTTCTACTAGATATTACAGGAAAAACATATATGCTTTTTTATGAAGTCCAGAAAAAAATACCTAGGTCGATGTCTAAAGCTATGGCAAGATATTTGGACGAGCAGATCTAAGTAACGAAATATATGTAAAGCTAATTCAGCAAACAGATTTGAGTGCCAAATTATGGCAGGCTGTTTCAGCAGTCAATGAGGCCGAGCACACAGCCATCGAACTATCGAAGGCCATCGCAGCAACAAAGATCGAGTATAAAACGGTGTAGAGCTATTTCACCTAACAGATTGGCTACTAGACCATGGCAATCTACGTCACAATAAATATATGGCAGGATATTTTAGCAACTAATCGGCCTTGGCATGCCATCTCAGCTAAGCAGATTGAGTGCAGAACAGGGCAAGGAAGCTTCTTAAGCAGAGCATATTGACAGTAAACTACTTCGGCAAACAGTGAGATTAACAGCGTCTATCAGCTAACATTCAGCGCTACACCGACATGAACGGGGCCTCAGTCTAGAATGCGCGTACCGTGGGAGAAGCTGACCGCCGTGCGTCTCCACACGAACGTCGCCAGCGGTGGCGGCGCTGACCGCCGTGCGCCTCCACAAGAACGTAGCCAGAGGTGGCGGCGCGGCTAGAGGACGGCAGTCTACGAGAGCGTACTGTGGGAGCGAGAGGATCGCCGAACCGCGGCGCCGACGTATCGGCGCGGCGGGGAGGGCGGCTTTGGCGGAGCGAATGGAGTGGAGGGGGACAGGGGGAGGGGGGTTTGGGGAATATTATTGGCTAGTTGGCCGAAGGGCGGTTGAATCGGATTTGGGGGGAATTTTTGGGTGTGGGGGGGGGAGGATTTTCGCGCGGTGGGCGGGGGGAGTTTGGCGCATGGTCGGTTTCTCCAAGTGCAGTCCCACGTGTCAGTGAAGAGGCAAGCCGAAGCGCGTTCCGTTTGCGTGAGCCGTGTGCAGGACCGAACGTGTGTGGGGTGCAATGCGACCGCGACAGGAGTGCTGTGAGTGTACCGCCTTTTTTCCTTTTAAACTAGGTGCTTCGCCCCCTCAAAAAAAATTTGTTGCTTCGCGCGATCCATCGATACTACTACTAGTAATCCGGTAATCCCGACTAAAACGGCGCGGCCGGGTCTTTTCCCGCGCGATATGCTGGGAGGTTGGCTTAGTTGGGTTTTTTAGGACGAGTAATGCTACACCTACGTAATCCCAGTTACGTAATTAACGTAATGTGAAACGTGTGAGCTGTTGATTGTAGATTGGGGGGAGGGAGGGGCCCACCACCATGAAAATCAGGGGAGGAGAGAGAGAGGCAATTTACGTTAACCCTTTCGTAGGTTCCCGTAGATGTAGAAAGATGTGAAATGCGTGAATGTGTAGTGGACGTACTATTGGAGTGCCTAAGATAATTTGTGTATGTATAGACCCTATGTGTTTATTTTACTTCGCATGTTAGATTTGTCTCGGTTCAATAAAAAGCAGAGTTGGTGATGATGGTGTGCCTGTCATCCTGCAATATAGGCCGTCCGATCTATATCTAACGGATAGGAAGGAAACTATGACAATTTACCCGCACTCCTCTCCACATTTGCAGATAAGGCTTTCCCTCGTTCATCCTTTTCTCCCACA
The DNA here is from genome assembly GCF_018294505.1 of Triticum aestivum. Taxonomy (NCBI): domain Eukaryota; kingdom Viridiplantae; phylum Streptophyta; class Magnoliopsida; order Poales; family Poaceae; genus Triticum; species Triticum aestivum. Next base: position 521,706,267 of record NC_057800.1, read on the forward strand.
AGATCTTGATCTTCCGTGCAACGCACGGGCATCTTGCTAGTACTCCTACAATATGTATATTATTGTGAAAGTTCATATACACCGGCCGAGATTAATGCAAACACGGCAGATTTTCATTACATTTCGAACTTTTATAGGACAGAAAAATAAAAGAAACCCGACCCTAAACCTATTCTACGGCGGCGACCGACGTCCTCCATCTGCGATCTCTATGTACGGGGGCGGGGTTCAAGACCCGTGAAGTGAAGGTGCGGTCTCCGGCGAGGAAGAGTAGAACACGGGATACGGACCGGCCAGTTGGCACACCATGCCCTGCCGCCTCCCATGCCCTACTCATCCTCGGAGGAGTCCCCGACCTCGGCGGTGCCGGACGTTGGACGGCGGCAAGTAGGACGCGTGGCTGACGGTGCTCCCGTCGTCGGCCGCCAGCGTGGCCACCGCTTGTGCGGTCGCGTCCGCGTCCGGCTACGCCGCTATTGCGTCGCGAGAGGCGACTTGAGCGAGGGCGGCGACCTCGAGCTTCATCCCCGAAGACAAGCTCTCCCGCAGAGCGTTCGCACTTGCGGTCATGGCGGATGTGGTGCCAGGTAGGAGGACGATGCGCTATGGTGTGGAGGTTAGCTGGGCGTTGCCGCTTTAAGTAGCGCATTCCGGTGAGGCCAAGCGTCCGGGTGCGTCATTAAGTCGCCGGAGTTGGTTCCTCGGGCACCGAGCCTCTTAACGACGACATACGAACGGACGGCATGAATGCGGGCAGCTGGCGCCGGCTGGGAACGCACCGCGCGACGGCGCGAGGGACGAGGGTTTTGGTGTGCCAGGGTAGTCAGCTGCGGTCGTGGCAACGTTGGAGATGCCCTTTGCTCACATGCGATCCCCGCATGTCATTGAAAAAGCAAGACGACCCGGCATGGTCTCAGGTCCAGAGGATGCAGTTGGCCGCGCTACACCACTCCGCGGACGCGTCGCGGCGCCCCGTGCATCCTCGACGAGCCGGGTGTTGGGGTGTGTTTGGATTGTGGCCAAAGTGCACCTTACCAAAATTTTGGTCATGACCCAAAGATTGGTCTTTGTTTGGATGGTTGCCATTTTTTGGCATGCCAATGAACTCTAGCCAACTCTAGTTCATTTTTCTTGCCAATGTCGGCCAAATCATGGGCAACCAATACCTCAACCAAAATTTTGGTCATGACCCAAAGATTGGTCTTTGTTTGGATGGTTGCCATTTCTTTGGCATGCCAATGAACTCTAGCCAACTCTAGTTCATTTTTCTTGCCAATGTCGGCCAAATCATGGGCAACCAATACCTCAACCAAAATTTTGGCTACCCAATGCTTTGATGGGGCAACCTTGGGCACAAACCAAACATACCGTTGGTCGTGCCACAGCACTAACGCCACCCTCGGCACACTGAAACCGACCGTGTCTAGCGACGATATGAGCGTGTCGCTCACCGCGGTCGCCGTGTCCAGAGGCGGTGCTGGAGCTGCGCCCCGTTGTTGGCCCCAACGACCCACATGAACGGTTGTCGGTGGCGAGGAGGTCGTGGGCCAGCTCCTCCATTGGACTAGTCTGCGCTACGTCGTCCCGACGGGTGTGCCCCACATGTCGGTTTCCCTGTTTTCCCGGCCATATTCGAGCGTCAGTGCTCCGCGTTGCGCATTAGGCCTTTCACTATGTAGGCCAAGCGAGACAACTTATTGTTTATTTGAGCCGTTCAAGTATAATCATGTGGCGTTTGCTTATTTCTCATTCCTCTCCAACCCTCTTCTCCATCGATCATGTCGCCCTCCAGTCGAGTCCATCCTCCCGCATGCCTCATTTGAACATTCCGCCGAGTATCATTCGCATGTACCCACCCTAGTCCTCTTTCAATAGATCTCCGGACCCCGAGATGAAATCGAGAGGGAACGAGTGGGGGCACGTGATACCTAAGGCGGATTCAAAATTTTGAACCGGTGATCATAGCATCCGCAAATCATATATAAAGGGTATTCAATGTTCGTTTCGTTTTTGAACGTACAATATACTCCCCCTATCCTTTCTAGTTTACATATAAGTTTTATGTGTAGTCAAAGTATCTCTACTTTGATCAAAAAGGTATCAACATTCAACAACGCCCAATCAATATTGTTAGATTCGTACGTACTCCTAGATTTGTACTCGAGATGGTTTCCAATTTGACTATTGACAAGATTAATAGTACATGAGATGTATAATGTGAAAATTATATCATTGGAAACTCCTTTCACATACGAATTTGACCGTATGCTTTGTGTAAGTTGCATGTCATATATTATTACTCTAACATTTGGTCAAAGTTAGCCTCGAAAAACGCATTAGACCCTGTATGCTTTGTGTAAGTTGCATGTCATATATTATTACTCTAACATTTGTGTAAGTTGCATGTCATATATTATTACTCTAACATTTGGTCAAAGTAGTATAGTGGAAGTGGATCCTCTGACGTAGGTATCCCTGCCTTACCCTCCCTTTCGGTCACTTACTGGCGGACCCCATGCTTGCTAGGCCCCGCATGTCAGTTACTCAATGGGTTCGGCCACGTCAGGGGATCCTCATCCGTAGTATACTCCCTCTGTTTTTATTTACTCCGCATAAAACGGAGGGAGTGGTGGTATAATAAATGACGCGGGCGGGGGAGGGGGAGGGACGTCGGTTTGCTCTCAACTGCGGTCCCACAAGCGAGCGAAAACGCAAGACGAAGCGCGTTCCATTCGGTGAGCGACGTGGAGGGTCCAGCGTGCCGGGCTGCAACGCGAACGCGACAAGAGCGATGTACAGTCAAAACCGATTGACCGGTCGTCACCGGAACCACTATTCACACCAGAACCTTCGCTGCTCGGCCTACGCCAGCCACTGCCCTAAAACCACACCAAATCTCCAGCCCATTCCCCCACCTTTCGATCCCCTAGCCCGCATCAAGCGTCCCCTAGTTCGCCGGAAAGCCATGGTGCGCCGCAAGATCACTTACTACAAGATGCTGACGCCGGAGCGCCGCGCAGAAATCGCGGCGGCGGTCGGCGCCACAGACCTCCGTTCCCAAGCTCGCTTTGCGGCGGGCCAATCCCCGAGTTCTCTGGAGCCAAGCTACGAGGAGGAGGAAGCCGATCCAATGTTCATGGCGGAGGTCGCGGCGCAGAAGGCCCCCGATGGGTATGAGACGATGGACGTCGACTTCGTGCCGGCGTCCGAGTCCCCCATGGTGCAGGCGGACCAGCGGTTCAACATGGCGATACTAAAGGAGGACCGGGAGGCAGAGGCTCAACTCGACGCGGAGCGCGCGCATGCCGCTGCCATCGAGGCTCTCCTGCAGGCGGAACCGGATGTCGTGGATGTGAACCGGGCGGCGGAGGCTCAACTTGAGGCGGAGCGCGCGGATGCCGCTGCCATCGAGGCCCTCCTGCAGGCGGAACCGGACGTCCTGGACTTGAACCGGGCGGCAGAGGCTCGACTCGACGCAGAGCGCGCGGATGCCGCTCTCATCGACGCCCTCCTGCAGGCGGAACCGGACGTCCTGGACTTGAACCGGGCGGCGGAGGCTCGACTCGACGCGGAGCGCGCGGATGCCGCTGCCATCGAGGCCCTCCTGCAGGCGGAACCGGACGTCCTCGACTTGAACCGGGCTGTGCTCTCGTCCGTGCAGAGCGCCCGCACGCTCCGCTTGAACGAGTAGATGGAGGCCGAGGACAACCACGGTGCGGAGACACACGTCGGCAGCGACGACTGGTTCGCGCCGGCAGCCAAAGACGCCGAGGTCGTCTCTTTCCGCGAGCAGTGATAGTTTTTCTTTATGTTGTTGTTTTTATGGATCTTTTGTTGTGTAAAAACATATATTTGTTATGCAAGTCGCCTGACTTGGGTCAGTCTACCATTTCAGGCGGTTGGATGAATATCCTACGTCTCCTAACCCTTCTTTCCTTCTTCCACACCTCTTCTTCTTCCCCAACAGACCACCGCACGGGCCGTACGGATACTCCCCAACATGCGGTTGGATAAACATACTCTATGAATGAAAATTATGTGTCAGCGATAGGATGGCTGAGTTTGGTGTGTTCACATGCGACAGCACGTGTCAGTGAGGGTGCGGTGCGACCGCGGCGTGCAGGAGCGACCCTGTGAGGGTGCGGTGTGACTGCGATAGCCGTGCGCAAGTGTACCTCCTTCTCATTTTGAAAACTTTAGGCAAGCTTGGCAAAAATGTGTGGCGAAGTTTGGCAATGCAAGGCCTAGACCCAAACAGGATAAGTACGTACGTACTAGGAGTACTAGTGTTAAAAAAGAAAGGCTGGGTTTTCCTTCGCGGGATTTAATCGATACAAATCCTTGTTTCACGTGTCAATTAATGCATATTTTTTTCTCCAGAGACCAAAGAGCTAACCATCTCACTCCTCATCGCTTGATTAATGCAGCGCCATGCAAACCAACCTTCTCACTTCCGCATGCATGCAGGGGATATTAATGTCCTTGGTTGCTAACCCCATCAATTTTGCCTCGATTAGTGTTAGTGGCCCTTTGCAAATTGTAATTTTGATATACTGGCCTTGTGTACAAAAAAATGGAGGTAGTAACTATATTTGACTTCCTTCCCCATTGCGGTGACGTCGACGATATCTTTTTTTTGGTGGTTTGGCGAAGTGCGTTCGACGGAGAACACCATTGAGGGAGACCACGGTAAGTCGTTCGCAAGTGCCGCCTGCAAGCCGAGACAACCGCCTTATTTGCATCCAGGAAGTCCTTTACTAGTACTACTAGGAGTACTAGTGCGGTGAGATGGTTTCTCGAAGAAGACGATGGAGAAGCGGAGTCAGCGAAGAGTGAAATGATGGTTGCTTCGTCCGTGCTTTTGTGATTTGACGCCTCACTGCTTTGTGATTTGTGATAGAAGGGACAGGGGAGTAGACTCTGTGCTCTATACTGTACTACATGCGTCCAAGCATGGGAGAAAGAGGAGAGACGTTGCATTTTTCTATTCCTTCAATCAATCAATCAGGGAGCTTCGGTTCCATCTTTTTGGCTTTGGCAACACCGTCCACAATGGTTCCCACGATGCCAAAAGCTATTTTCACATTTGGCTACACATTGTGGATGCCCTTAACCGTACCACTTGGTTTTGCTCCTGTGTGCTATCTATACAAATCTCAATTATATTGATCTAAAAAATTATAGAATCAAGATTAGTAAAAAGGAGGTGATTTTGCCGCGCGGATGGCGGGGGAGGTTTCTTATTTGAGCAATGCTACATCCACGTAATGGTTTACGTAAAGTTACGAACTGATGTGATGTGGGACTATTTGATTGGATTAAAGGAGAGGATTAGGCCCACCCCACCTGAAAATCAGGGGGGCATATATAGATTAGATGGAAAGTATACGTAGCAGCTACGTAGCCCTTTGTAAGTCTAGGATTAGGCTTCTTATTTTCGGAGGACGTTGTCCTGGCGGTTTGCTAACATGCGGTCCCACGTGTCAGTGCTTTACCAAGCCGATCCGCGTCCCACATGAGGCAGAACAACGGCAGAAGCAACACGTGGTTAAGTTGAAGAAGATGAGGGAGAAGCGGATTCAGCAACGAGTGAAATGATGGTTGCTTCGTCCCTCCAACTTAACTGCGGGAAAGGTGCAGCTTGTGATTTGACGCCTCATTGCTCATTACTACGCCGGCGCCATGACTGGGGTGCTTCACCCCGGCTGCTCTGCACTGTATTCCGGTATGGCACGTGGACCCGGTAGCTTGATGTCCCACATGTCGGCGAAAGGGACTAGAAGATTTATGAAAGCGAGCGCTCCACTCTTACGACGGAGGAGTAGACGACACGACGGCCCAGTGAACTGTCACTTGTAGTACTGTATAGTACTATAGTTTTGCTGTTTCGCACGATCCATCGATACAAACCCGATTAAACAGGAAAGGGCGGGATTTTTCCCGCGCGGTAGATGATACTGGCCATACATTTCAAAGGCAATTTTAATGTATGCAAACTGAATAATTGTAAGTAACAATATGATATCTAGTAAAACTAAAACACATATGATTTATTGTGTTAGAGTGTAGTAGTAGTGATGTATTGCATAATTGTTAGATGTAACATGCGAGAACGTGTAGAGATGTAGTTTTGGAGGGCCTACAGAGAGAAAAGCGTAATACGGTCACCGAACTTCAGAATAAGCTGATTACAGTCACTATATACGTTTTGCGGTGATTATATGGTCACTTGCTCACAACTCAGCATCGGATTGCACTCTTTTGACCGGCCAAATAGTCTGCATGGCGCCATGTTGACTAGTTAAATTGACCACGTTCGTTGTGGGTCCCACCTTTCAGTTCACATAGGCAAAAGGTCAGATAAACACAAATTTACGCAGGCGCGACAAGGCTCCAACCCGTGCGCAGGAATCACTTGGTTGTGTATGTGTCTGTCAGGGCCTGGTGTGTGCGCATGCACATGTAGGTTGTGCACTTGAGCGTGAGAGTGTGTGTTGGTCGTGTAGTGTACTGGTGTGTGCATGCATGTGTGTGTGTGTGTGTGTGTGTGTGTGTGTGTGTGTGTGTGACTGTTGCGTGCGTGCGTGTGCGTGTGCGTGCGTGCGTGGGTGCATGTGTTTGTGTGAGTGTTGCGTGGATGCAGTTCGTGTGAATGCGTGCGTGTGTGTATAATCACCACACCAGCTCCTGTGTGTTAAAATAGACGGCTCAGCATACCAATACAAGGCCACCTTGTCCGCTGTGCCCGCGGTCATGACTTCGAACCACCGTCCAAATATTTTTTTGTCGTTTGTTTTCATTCTTACTAGCAAGATGCCCGTGCGTTGCACGTAACATCAAGATGCATTTGTATGACTTGTTTATCTTGTGAGAGAAAAGGATGAACGAGGGAAGGCCTTATTTGCAAATGTGGAGAGGTGTGTGGGTACCTTTTTGCAAAATTGCCATAGTTTCTTTCCTATCCGTCAGATATAAATCGGACGGCCTATATTGCAGGATGGCAGGCACACCATCATCACCAACTCTGTTTTTTATAAGAGTGTATTTTATGTATTTTATAAGAGTGTAGATGTAGAGTAGATACAAGTCGACAGGTGGGCACGATGGTAGTGAGATAATGTGATGCAACACTAGAGGTGCCACGTGGAGCGTTTAACTGGTCAACTAGTCATGTCATGAGCAAATACAGAGTTGTACGGTGAGCCCGTGACTGTATAATAACCACTAAACGTAAATGGTGACCGTAATGAGTGGATTCTGAAGTCCAATGTACGTATCGTGCTTTCGCTTCAAATACAATGATCGTCATTGCATATATCGCGAGAGAAAGATGAAACATGCGTGAATTTTCTGGGGGCTTACTTTTAGAGGACCTGGAGATAGTTTTGTGTGCATACGTGAAAGGGGCGTACAGGGGGGTATGCGATGGAGAGAGAGATGCTCTTCGTTTCTCTTTATTATGACTAACTTTGTATATAGTATAAAAATATACAAATTCACAGTGCGGAATAAATATCATTGTGGGCACCATGCAATGCAAATTAGCGTTCGTACTCCTCCATATAACTTTGTAATGTTGTATATATGTAGAAACTCTAAAATAATTTTTTGGCCACACTTTATTCAAAAGGAATGTTGTATGCGAAATAAACGTGAAGAGAGGGCTTTTTAGATCAATGGGGTACGTGATGTAACATGTGTGAATGTGTAGTTGATGCATTTGGCGGGGGCCTAGAGAGGTATGTGTGTGTATTACGTATTCGAGAGAGGCATGGATAGAGGGGCCGATGGGGGGGGGGCGTGGGAGAGATAGCATGAGAAATGAGAGTGGTCTAGAGAGAGAGACGAATATGACGTCACGACAAGAGATTCCATTCCCTTGAGTGTGTATATGCAAGGGGGGAGGGAATAGAGGCACCAGGAGAAATTTTCTGTGTGTGTGGTGTTTGTGTTGGTATGTGTGGGTGTGAGAAGATAATGAGACGTGGGGGCAGAGGGTGTGTCGCCGCGTGAGGTCCGGTGGGTCGAGGTGAGGCCCTTCGTTCGGTTCCGTCCTGCAACACATTGGTCGGCCCGTGACGCATTTAGGAAGACCCATGGATGACTAGTCGTACAAGACAAAGATAGCAGAATTGTGAAGGACTCTGTGTCCACTGACAAAGCCGGCTAGGATTTGTAACCCTAGGTTCTCGGACTAAGGTAACCCCTTTATCTCTGATATTACTATTCATCCAACCTAACTTTAAGGGGCATCCTACAGAATGCTCTGCTAGAATCATACTCGTCGATTAGGAAGAGAGGTGTGAGACAATGCGTGAGAGACAGGCGTAAAGATAATGTGCGTACATGAGACACGTAGGCAGGTCCATGTATATAGAAAGGGTCGATGAGGATTGTGCGTGTGTATGTTTGCGAGAGGAAGAGTGCTTGTGATAAAGGTTAGTGAAAACAGTTGTAAATGGTTACGAGAGGGAGGGAGGGTTATATCTAGAGCATGTGTGCGAGAAAGACACCTCGGGAGAGAGTGTGTGAGCATGTGTGAGAGACCACCGATGGAGAGTGAAACTACACGTAAAAGACTGCTCTACACATTGATTAAAGATATAAATTGTATCCAAATATTAGGATGGGATCATGATATTTGCAATTCGCGTAAGGAGCGGTCATTGATCCATCAGACATCTAGATTCTATCGAATTTGAGCATGTCTATGTTATTATTCGACACAATTGATCCACATAGTTAGTATTTTGAACTCCAGACAATGCATCGCTTTAGCAATCGAATATAAACGTGAGTATAGTTCATGTTGTGTGTGTTAAAGCACATTATACATACGAAAGTTACACAATGGACATTATAAATAGCTACTACTATGAACTAGCATACATTTGAATTCAACTTAAGGTGGTTTAAAAAAATCGAATTCAACATGAAGTCCATTCAATTATTTGAATTTGATATCATGGCATTTGTAAACCATACCTAAATTATGGGGGCACCAATCTTTGCTCTGATTTTGTACATAATAGCATATGTAGTCGTGTACAAAATAGATTCAAATTTAGCTCCTCCATTCCAAAATAATCGTAGTTATAGGATTTTCAAGTGTCAAAATTTCAAAAAGAAGCGGATAATTTAATGAGGTTTTCAAACATACAAGGTCAAATATAACGTTGTATATTTAGGTCAATCCTCATAGTTCAAGAGTACTCAACATGAATGCTTGTGTTTTAAAATTTCGAACGAAGCGCCAAAAGAGCCTCTACTCGCCTGAAACCGCGTGAGACCAATGTTTGGTAGTACAAGGAAATTACTTTTCTAATAACTCCGACCCGTGAAACCTACCGTCCCGACGTCCAAAGGTCTAAACCGGGGTAGGTTTGTAGCTTCATCTAGACGCCACGCAACCGCATCCGAAAAACATTCATACACAATGGCCGCCTAAGCACACATGCGCGTGGCCGAAATCACTCCCGCCCACTATTTGGGACACCTGGGATTACCATCCTACCCCCGACTCGCAGTAGGTCCAAAATTTAAGAGGGGGGCAAAGTTTGTACTTTCCCCAAATTTCAAACAAGCGCGTCCCATTTCTGTTCAAAAAAGCCAAAAACAAGCGCGTCCCAGACCGAAACATGGTTCCCACCCACCCGTCCGATTCCCTCCGTGGGCGCCAAAACTACCTCTCCACCAGCCGCGAAACCCCGGCGTCCTTCGTCTGCCACCACATCCCACCCATCAACCGCCGCCCTCCTCCATCACGCCGGAGCCGATACCCCGGCGTCATCGTCAACCGCAACCTCAACCGCAACGCCCTCCACGGCTAGTAGTTGAAGCCGAGGCCGAGCCGTCTGTACCCGAGCCAGTTCAACCACGCCGTCCTGTGCCTCACCGCTGCCGCTCCAACTTTGCCACCCTCCACCGTACTGGAGTTGTTCCTGCTACTCGTCCTTCGCCGCCTCAGATCTGCTTCCCCTCCGCCGACATACGGCCACGGCAACAGAGTCAACAATTTTGCCATGGGTTCGTCCAAGCCTGCACCCTCCAGAACATCGGTTTCCCCGGTAAAAAGAAGAAAATCGGCGCGACTTGTGGAGGTGACCACACCGGCAACCGAAAAAGGTACTCCTCTTCCCTTATTCGTGCAAATCTTATGTCTCTGCTTGCACGGTATTCATCCCACAGAAGACACTAGTTGATCGCTTCTTCTTGATACTAGATGTTCCTAGTAACTCGCGATGCACAAGGTTTCTCCTCATATACTATTTCACCTTAGCTAGGGGTCCGTCGCCCCCCTGAATTTCAATTTCTGGCCACTTGATTCCTAATTAACGGAAGCATTCCCCAGCGTAACAGGTGCTAGTACGCCTATTACGCCGGGGAAGCAGCGCCTTGGTGTTTATCTTAGGGGCGTGTGCGGCCTAGAGCTACTGGCGCCCGATCTGGTGGTCGGCTGGGATTAAAGGGATGGCCTGCGGCGCTGCCAAGCACGGCGGTGGTGTGAGGTCGATGGGAGGGCGGGGCGGCGGAGGCAGGGGTCTGGGCCGGTGGTCGCTGGCGGTTAGAGAAAGATCGTCAACAGTGACTGACGGGAGGTAGACGAAGGCCATCTGCCCGTTCCTTATAGATCGGACGGCTCATTAAAAAATCGACTGACCTATTTATTTTCAGTCGACTGTTATCTTAGATATGACCACATGTGGTGGTGTGCTGGAGGAGTACCTGCATTTCCTGTGCTCATATATTACAAAATCATACAGAGTAGAATCTAATTTTGTTTGCCATGCAATGTTGTAGAGCTATCACATGTCTCCTGTCATTTATTTTTCAGCCACCTGCTATCTGTTACTTTTACAGTGCACTAGTTCTGCACACACTTCACCCTTACTCTCACTGTTGTGTTTTTATGCAAGGGTATTTCAGACTCTGCTGCCATGAGAGAAGCCAAAAAGAAAAGATAGAAGTCGCTCCATTTTGGTGTGCGGCTAGGCAAGACACGTTTCAACGCTTTAAAGGGTGCAGTGTCAGCAGATGGAGACGGGGAACGTAGCTCTGGAGTTGATGACCTCGCTCACAATGAACCACCATCCCAGGTGCTTGCTTTAACTTTGCGGTGTCATATGTGGTTGCATGTTCCATATGGTGTCTAGCTTGTATTCGAAAGGCCGAAGTCGGTAAGATAAGGAAAGATATTTTTTTTACATGAACCACCATCCCGTGAGCACCAGAAGACAAATAGCTAGTCAGGGCACTGGCCGAGCCAGTGATAAGCCCAGCAAAGATAGGCATAACCTGGAAGCCAACTAAGAAGCTGTGATGGTGGCGAAGCAGCCCGCCTCCCACCAGGCTCTTAGGTCCTAGATGATCATGCTCACCACTCCAGCCGGATGTCTAGCTTGTATTGCTTCCAATTTGGTTAAATTGCATCTGCTTAGCTTACACATTATACCTTTGAATATGACATGCCTTTTTGTTTTTGGTACATACTAGTACATCTATGTATTAACCATGTTCTTACATCAAACTAATGTTCTTGTGTATCCCTCATCAATCACTTATGACGAGGCAGGCAGGCAAGGGGACTACTCCTCATTTAAAGAATGCAGCGTCAGCCTCCCGACATGATTCTCAAGAAACAGAAATGCTAGATGAAGATAGTGAACGTAGCTCTGTAGTTGATTACAGCATTTCCCCTACACTAGCATCGCAGGTGCTTGCTCTAACTTGGCAGCGTGATATGTGGTTGCATGTTGCATATGGTGTCTAGATTGTAATTCTTCCAATCTGGTTAAACTGCATGTGCTAGTCTGCTTAGCTTATACATTATACCTGTTAATGTGACATGCCTTCCTATATTTAGTACATAGTATATCTGTCTATTAAGAATGTCCTTACATAAAACTATTGTTTTTTTGTATCCCGCATCAATCAACATGACGAGACACCTTTAGTATATGCAGTGCGATATTAGTTGCATCTTTCATATGATTTATAGCATGCGCTGCTTCTAATTTGTTGAAATTCCATTTATGATGGGACGCTTTTAACTTGGCAGAGTCATATTGGTTGCATCTTTCATGTGGTGTCTAGCTTGCATTGCTTCTTATTTGCTGGAATGGTTTCTGCTTAGTTTACACAAACAGTTGTGAACATGCCATGTCATCCTGTTTTTCGTACATATTCCATCCCGGTATCATGTGTTTGCCTTACATCAAAGTAGTGATTGTCAGTATCATGCATGAATGAGTTCTGAAGAGAGAATTTTATTGCTTTTTCTTGTCGGTTTTACTTGACAATTCAAAATCAATAAAGCGGAAGGTAGTTAGCAAGGCAGCGGATAAAGGTGCTCCTTCCGAACGGAGGGCTACTACAGTTTCTACTCCTCCACACCCCAAGATGATTTCCAAGACAACACATGCATAGACACTCAACAAAGATGTGTTTATGATGAGCACGTCTCCCCTAGTGCAGCATCACCGGTGCTCCCCCTAACTTGGCACTGTTATATGTGGTTGCATGTTATGTGTGATGTCTAGCTTGTATTGCTTCTAATTTTGTTGAATTCCATCTGCTTACTTTACACATTATACTTGAATAAGACACGTGTTCCTGTTTCTAGAACATACAATATCTGTCTATCACACCATGTTCTTACATCAAATTACTACTATTGTGTAACCTGCAACAATCACTTATCATAAGACACGTTTGACTTCAGAGTGTGATATAGGTTACATCTCACATTCTTTTCTAGCTTGTATTACTAATTTGTTGAAATGACACTTATGACGAGACAGTTTTAACTTGATAGAGTGATATTCGTTGCATCTTTCATATGGTGTCTAGCTTTCATTGCTTCTAATTTGTTGAAATGCCTTCTCCTTAGTTTACACATCATAAGCTGTGAATATGCAATGTTGTGAATATGCAATGGCACTAATGACGAGAGACCTCTAACATGGTAGTGTGATGTTGTTTTGCATATGATTTATTTCTTGTACTGCTTCACATTTGTTTAAACGCCATTTATGATGAGACACTGTTAACTTGGCAGAGCGATATTTGTAGCATCTTTCATATGGTGTCTACCTTCCATTGCATTGCTTCTAATTTGGTGAAATGTCTTCTTCTTAGTTTACACATCATAGTTTTGGTTATCTCTTCCGTCTTGTTTTTCATACATATTACATCCTCCTATCATGTGGTTTTCTAACATCAAAGTTCAGTTCGTCTGCATCACGCATCAATTTGTTCTGAAGAACTAAATTGTTATTCGTTTTTCTTGTCGGCTTGACTTAACATGGCACATAGAAAGAGGAAGAAACACAAAATGGTAGGGAATGAGAAGCGGATGAATCCTGCAGATTCTGCTGGCACTGATGGTGCAATAGAAGGTCAAAATCCAGTAGAAAATTCTACAAACACGACATCCCATGCTACACGAGTTGCAAAAAAAGACAAACAGAAACAAATAGCTGCCACCAAACAAGCAGAGAAAGCCCTAGTTCTTGCAACACCTACCATAGTACTACCAGCTGCACGGCGTACTCGTGCGTCAACTGAGCTAAGCACGTTCCCAAGCTCCCTTGCCACCTAACACTACTTCCCAAGCACTCTTGACACAAGACGAGTTGGCAATATCAGATGAACCTTGTGAGCTTCAACAGTAAGAAGGTAGTTGCTGGAGTCAAGTTACAGTTGCATGCTTCTTTATATGTAGTCTCACAGTTTGATGTACACTAACACTTCCTATGTTTGTTGTTGGACTAGCACCTAGGCGCAAGAGGAAACAAACATCAGGGATAATGCTCGATAGGTTAATTAAATCTAGAGGAGGAAGAATGGAGATCCATTTTGAGGCAGGTTTAAAAAGGCCACGTGATGCTACAAAGTCAGCCAAGTTAGTATCAAAGGCAGCGGTTGCTGTTAGGTGTCATGTACGTATCCTCCCAACATGGATTCAGTATAGGAATGACAAAGACGAAACCCAGTTCAACATCTTCCTCGACCATTTATCTGTAAGTATGGTTATGTATGGAAACTAGTAATGTCGTCTTGCTCTGTCCAATACTTTCTAGGTTGCTAATAATGAGACTCCCATAATTTTCAACAGATGAGGTTCAAGTTGGATAACCAAGATGATGCACACAGACAAGCTTGCACCCATGTTTTCAAGTCTACTCTGCGACAGTATCGGTATAACTTGAGGAAAACTCACTTTGAAGGCAAGGCTAACAGTGAACTTGCCCAAACATCTCCAGTGGAAAATATATCTGATGAAGACTGGAGAGGCCTCATTAAACACTGGTCCGATCCGAAGTATCAGGTACATTATATATATGTCATCAGATCACATGTTGAAGTCCTATTTACGCATGTGCCACACAAATCTATCTTCTTGTAGGTGAACTGTTCAAAGAACAAGGCCAACCGTGCGAAAGTGAAATTCCAATAGACGACATGATCACGTAGCTATATTGCACACTGCGAGGCTCTTGTAATTAGCTGTTGTTTCACTCTTTTCGTTGTACCATATCATCAGATCTATATTGACTTGTTCCAAATGCAGAGGAAAGCCCGCAAGGACCAAAAAGTACCTGAACCAAATGTTGTCGAAATCTTCAAGGACTGTCACACCAGCAAGAAGAAGGGCATGACTACACCAGTCAAAGCTGCTGTTGTAAGTCCTTAGTCCTCATGCCTTTTAACTACTACTTACTCTGACTTGTGCCTTGAACTGCATGGTTTGCAGCCAATGTCTATTACTCTTTTCATTTTTATACACAATTGTCTTAGCGTATCATTGCACCTTACAAGGTTTAAAAGAGAGGAGTGATGTTCCTTTGATCTTGACCCGTAATCTAGTTCCGTGCTGGACTTGCCCACACAATGTTACAATTGCCTGTTTGTCTGTTCTCAGTTGTTTTGTGATATGAATGACGTCATACTATGCTTACCGTATTATAAACTTCGTCTCTTTATCCTTGGCCCTCAATACAATGTGAATAAATAGATAATACATTAGCGATGGTACATGGTCATATGTTTGGAACCTGGTTTTATTATGTACTTTGCAATAAAATACAACTGATATTTTACATGGGTTCACCAGAATAAGTTCTGTATATAGACCAAAGCTATTTTGTTTGGTTTTGCTGCCTCCTTAATATCTTCTGTTCTGGTACTACTAATGTAAAACCTCAACTTTTCAGCGAGCTATGGAAAAAATGGTGGAACCGCCACCTTCTGAAGGTGGCGAGGCAACTATAACCGCAATGTCAGCTCTTGCTGCAGTGGGTCAGTACCTGTCCACTAACAGTGCTAAAAGCACGTTCCTGCGTAATACTGGGTTGGTTGTTAAGGCAATATCGTCCAAACTGCCTCATGATCAAGATATGCAAGCTCAAAGCAATGTTGTATCTGCGCTCCAGACACAAGTCCATTCCCTAACAGAGACCCTTTGTGAAACAAGGAGAAACATTGATCAATGTCGTCAAGATATGCATGGTTTTGAAACCAGACTATCAGACATTTGCTATGTTGTTCAGGAGCCTAGGAGAAATGAAGGCGAGGGTTATGGTGCTCCATCGGACAATTCAACATGAAAACGTAACAGTCAGGTCAAATGAACTGAGCTTCTGAACTTCTGGTGGTGCATTTATCTGCTAGACTGTTAAGTTTTATGCCAACCTTCCTTCTGTTATATAGTTGTAATTTCTTTTGGTGCGATACAAAATTTATTCTTAATGTGCAGCCACCGCCTGAAGAAAACAACAAACCATTTTTGTATAGTGTAGGGTGTTCCCTATATTTGCACTGGTGGCGATCTTTGATGCCGAGTGGATGTAATCTGTGCAATCGCCTTAATAGCCTAGCGTTAGTTTCGGCCTTATTTATTCCCTAGTCTTCTTTTTCCCTGGTTTGCTAGTGGCCGCAACTACCATGGGCCATATACGGGCCGTAGGATCCATGGGTCTCCTACGGGCCATCGATAAATGGGCCTGTAATCGGTGGGCCTTGGGCCGTCGGATAAATGGGTCTACATGGGCCATAATCGGGCGTAATTGGTATAGGCCCAGCATGGTAACAGGCCGTTAACAGGACGTAGGACATCAAAGGCTTAATTCTGTCATAGGCATAACAGTTCGTTAATGGGCCAGAATATAGGACGGGTTGGAAACGGCGCAACGGGTTAACAGGCCAGAAACGGGCCGACTCTTGCCATGGGCCGAATTTGGCCCATTAGGGTAACAGGCCAGTAACGGGCCGACTCTTGCCATGGGCCGAATTTGGCCCATTAGTGGAACATGCCAGTAACGGGCCGACTCTTGCCATGGGCCGAATTTGGCCCATTAGGGGAATAGGCCAATAACGGGCCGGAAGTAATCGAGGGCCTAAAAGGAGCCCAAGAACGTACACGGGCTGGAAATGGCCCATGTAAATCACGGGCTGTTAACGGGTATAAAGAAAATTAATGTTCATTATGGGGTAGAGTCACCGTGGGCCTTTACCTGGGCCGGCCTATTATGGCACACGAAAATCTTGTGGGCCTTTACTTGGGCCGGCCCATTATGTCCCACGAAATCTTGTGGGCCTTTAGCTGGGCCAATGCATTGTGGTCCGCAAAATCTCGTGGGCCTTTAGCTGGGCCGGCCCATTATGGCCTGCAAAATCTTGTGGGCTTTTAGTTGGGCCGGCCCATTTAAACTTGTTGGGCCGTGCCATGTGTCGACATATCATAGGCGCCTTCTGTCCAGTGAGTGGATGACATCTGTCCCGACGATGAGCCGACACGTCTTTCCTCTAGCCAACGATGATTTTACACGTGGAAAATCCCCAATGGTCGGGGCTGTTAACGGGTTATCGGATCCAAAACCCGACCCAATATCTTAACGGCGTTCCGTTACGGTGGATACCACGTGTCGGTCACCCTTGACGAAAGCACTTCTGTGACACGCGATTTATCGTCATGGAAGTGGACACTTCCATGATGATAATTTTGGTAATGTCATGGAACATTTCTACGATAGCACAGGTATGACTATCTTGATTTTGTCATAAATTTGTCATGGATGTACATGCATGACAAAAAAGCGACCTACTGTGACAAACACGTATCATCACGGAAGTGTCTTTTTTTTGTAGTGATAGGGGATCACAACAGTTTTCGAGGGTAGAGTATTCAACCCAAATTTATAGATTCGACACAAGGGGAGCCAAAGAATATTTGAAGGTATTAGCAGCTGAGTTGTCAATTCAACCATACCTGGATATTAATTATCTGCAGCAAAGTGATCAGTAGCAAAGTAGTTTGATAGTTTTGATAGTAGTAGCAGTAGCAATAGTAACAAGCAGTGATAGCAGTAATTTTGTAGCAAGTGTAACAGTGACGATAGCAGTACTAACTTAGCAAAAACAATATGGGAAAATTCGTAGGCATTGGATCGGTGACTTGTTGGATGATATTCATCATGAGACAGTTATAAGCTAGGGCGATACAACACTAGCTCCAGTTCATCGATATAATGTAGGCATGTATTCCGTAAATAGTCATACATGCTTTATTAAAAGAACTTGCATGACATCTTTTGTCCTACCCTCCCGTGACAGCGGGGTCCATATTGGAAACTAAGGGATATTAAGGCCTCCTTTTAATAGAGAACCGGAACAAAGCATTAACACATAGTGAATACATGAGCTCCTCAAACTAGGGTAATCACCGGAAGAAGTCTTGGTTATTGTCACTCCGGGGTTACCGGATCATAATACGTAGTAGGTAACTATAACTACTGCAGGATGCTGCTGACGCGACACTACGATTAGAGACCCTTCGAGAAACTATGTGCGATGCAATAATTGCCAACGGTGGTGTATGAAAACCTTCAAAAGTGTGTAAAATGTTTGCGATGATGGATGCATCAAACACAATTCAGATTTTAGTTGCGTGTGCGATGAAGGGCATACGATTCAGTTCAATTAACTGTTTGCGGTGAGGAGGAACAAAAGAAACGGGCAGCCAAATGAAGGCGTGTGCGATACACAGCATACGGTTCACTCGAATGAACTGTTTGTGATTAGGAAACACAAAAGAAACGGGCAGCCAGATGAAGGTGTGTGCGATATACTGCATATGGTTCACTCGGATGAACTGTTTGTGATTAGGCAACACAAAAGAAACGGTCAGCCAGATCAAAGTGTGTGCGATATACGTCATGCAGTTCACTCAGATGAACTGTTTGCGTTGACACAACAGAACAGAAATGGTTCAACTTAACAAGACGTGTGGGTTGTGCGATGGGATTGCATGCGGTTCACTCAGACCTTGTCGTCAGTGTGTGATCTCTGTGGCAACTGTTCGCTCCCTAGGCGCCTCTTCATGTACCGTGGCAACTGGCCACCGACTCTTCGCCTTTCCCTCTCGAATTGGAACTGCTATCGCACGCTAGCTCTTCCTCCCTCCTCCATTTGCCTTCACCCTTCCTTCTGCCATTCTTTGATCGTCTTCTCCATGGAGGGAACAAGCCGGAAATGACCCTGTTATTCTTGCCCCGGTCTGAATGATGACGTGGTGGAGGAAATCATTGATCGGTGCGACATCATCACCTCGGCTAGCATGGTAGGTTCGTTCAAGACCATTCTCGACTCAACTAATAACATCATTGCAAGGAACCCAAGGGTCCAGGAGCGGTTTGATCTCCCCTATCTTCTTCATCGTGGCCCTGCTGACTAGCGTGGGGACGAGGGAAGCCTCACCTTCTGTAAGTTGATGCCACTTGATAATGATACGTATGATTTTAAGATGCCATAGCTTGAGGGCAAGGCTTAGGTAGGCGCAAATGGAGATTGGCTTGTTTATATTGGGTACAACTGCAAGTGGGAACTTGTGAATGTGTACACTCGTCACCAGGTTCCACTTCAAAAAATCTTAGACGACTGCCCAGAGGTTGAGTACATCGGTGTTCTATTTGAGTTCAAATACGATCATGCTGACTGTCTTCTATGGAAGATAGCAATTTGTCGAGTTCCCAACCGCTCTTGGGGTTATAGGAATGCTTGTGTTGTCGCTATCTTCGACAAGCTTGCCGCCGTCCTTCATGGTTCGACTCGATGGATATTGCTCAAAAATCAATCTCTATACACGGATGAGTACTGTGATGCAATTCAATACGAGGGTCTTGTGTTTGTTGCCACCACTTGTGGCAGTATTTTTGCATGGAATCCTTATGATTTTGGTACATTTGTCTTCCACCATAATTATAATTGTTTCATCCACATGCATACGGCTTAGCTAGTTTCCCTTTACTAATTAACCTTCTTGTGTTTCCAAGGTCCTGTGAACATTCCACCACCTATACTTGAAAATTTTATTCACGAGCATGAGGATGAGCAGGACCCATATACTCAGTGGCGCCTGGCAACTTTTTCCGATGGATCACCTCTTATTGTCTGTATACAGGGCACTGCTGATGTTACTAAGGAATCAGGTGTTGTCTCATGGTCGCACTCTCCGGACCTATTCCAACATCCGTTACAGGGTATTTGGGATGGATACTAGTGTACTAGCGCCAGAACCTTCTCCCTGGTTCAGTATTGAAAGTCTTGGAGGAAACCCGCTCTTCCTTGGACAAAAGTATCCTATGATGGTGGAAGGCGATCCAGCTATTGTTGACACAATGTTACTACCATTTATAAGAAGAAACTCTATCTATACCTAGGACATTAATATGCTTCCCTACCGTCCCAATATGGGTCCTGACATACGCCGCTTCAGCATCGATGATCAGTCCTGCATTGGTCTCGAGATTGACAGTAGCTGGCCCTTCCCAGAGAATCAATTCTGGTTCAAAGCAAGCGTTTCCAATGCCGATGAGTGGTTGAGCTGAAGTTCATTTCATCGCTTTGTTATTTGTTGTGTGAGAAAAACTTTACTAGAATGTTTCATTGGAAATGACCTATAATCCAACGTGTATCCTCGTTGTCGTTGTGGGTTGATGACTTGTTGTATGTAATCAATGGTACATTTGCATATGCTTCCATGAACTCACGCCTGCTAGTGGTGTCCATATGAACAATGCTAGTGATTTTAGTTGCAAAGATTAGATAGTGCTAGTGATTTGTAGTTGCATATTTTTACAAATCGTAGTGTTACAAGGTTAACAAATGGCAATGTTACTTGATAAACAAATGTCAATCTTTCCAGTTTGAGAAATGGCAACATACCCAAAATAATAGATATGAAAATCGTACCCAATTTTTTGTACGTGGTTGCACACGGGTCATCCAAAACAACCGTTTGCGTTGACGGGATGCAGAAATCCTGCTCGGCACATTTTCCCATGGCTTCCTGGGGAAGTTGTTGGTTTGCATACGGGTGTTCTAACTAAAACGTTTGCGATGAGTGTTATATATTTAAAAACAATTGACGTTATTTTCAAAAGAAAATCGTTTGATAAGTCTATACATTAAGAGAGAAAAACACAAGTTTGTTCAAACCATATCTTTCATTTAATCACATTGCGAATTTAGATTCATATGATCGAGAATTTGAGATACAGTATTAAACCCCCAAAAAAACTATTTCCATGGGCGGCGGAGGCGGCGTGTCACGCCGTTGTTGTCGTTGTCGTTGTCGTCCTCCAGGATGCCATTGTTGAAGTCTTCGAGGCAGCACAAAATGTTCTTCACCTATAAATCAAACATCATGTCATCTAGCAATCGACGGGCGGGGCGCGGGAGGACGGCAACTGGCGCCACTGAGGCACAGGCACGGGCGCGGCAGGTGCAGCCAAATGCACAGGGACCAGCGCCGCGGTGGGTGGAGGGGCGCACACGGGCGTGGCGGGTGCACCAAACGAATGGGGGTCGACGCCATGGTGGGTGGAGGGGCACACACGGGCATGGGCGCTGGCGTTGGCATGTACACGAGCTGCGCGGGTCCGCGGAGACCTCACTGACGCCCGCGGCTTCCAGCTCTGCGATAGTGCTCGGTGACCAGCCCGACAATGTTAGGAGGATGGTCGCTGGAGTGGGCGTGGGGATGGGAGCTGGGACGGGAGCACGGGCAGCAACCGCCACGGCCAGCTTGTTCTGAGCCATGTCCATGAGGCCCAATTCCTCCTTATTTTCTATCTCCTCCGGCTCGGAGTCGACTTCACCAAACTTGAAGACTAGTGGCAGATGATCATTCTGCGCCATGGCGGTGGAGGTCTGTGGGGGGAGGGGAATGGGAGGCGAACAGTAAGGCCGCCCATATTAAACAGCGGCTCGGGCGCCATTAATGGAGAGGAAGGCGGGCGGCCATGGAATTCAAAGGGCTCGCTTCCCAGTGAGCCTGTGCAGCGTACAGCTCGCACGCTTCCCGGTGAGCCTGCGCATTGGAGGACAGCTTGCACGCCTCTTAGTCAGCCTGGGCATCGGGTTGCGCTCGCAGGCCTCCCGTTCAGTCAAGGTCAAGCAGCTGTTTGCACATCACCTCCTACAACCATTAAAACCAAGACACGTGGTGTCACATGAATGGTTAACAGAACGCACACGGTTTGAATTATACAAACGTTTGAGATATTAAAGTGGCAGCTATTTTTTCAAAATGCCTTTGTTGGCTGTCATTATTCGAGTGCTCCTTCTCTCAAAATGGACATGAAAAATACCACAACATGTCGGGTGCCATTCCATAATAGCATTCCAAGTTTCATGAATTTCACATGAGTTTTGGATTTACTAGAATTTTAAAACCAGGCATCTCAATGTTTTGTCGGCAATCAACGATGCCCTGGTGTTTGAAATTCATTCCCATTTTTGTATGGGACCTAAGCATGCACCCAAGGACACAAATTTGATTTTTCAACCAATTTATATGCACTGGAGCATGTGCATGCAGTTCAAATTTGAATTATGCACATAAATGCATTGAAAACTCAGTTAATGCATAAAAATGTCTAAACGAACCCCGAAAAATCACAAAAATTGACACAACACTCCTGTTGTTCTATGTTGACACTAAATTGTTTTGGAAGAAATAAGAGGCAGTGGATATTGTTTCGTCCCCAAAGGTGGGACGTTCCCTACCGAAACCATGATGCTTGTTGTGAGAAGCTCTGGTTTGTGAGAAGCATATACCCAAACCTGCCCCAAACGGGACAAATTTTTTACCACAACATGTTGATGCCGCTCCATGAAAGCATGCCAAGTTTCATGAATTTCAGACGAGTTTTGGATTTACTAGAATTTAAAAATGAGGCATCTCAATGTTTTGCCGGCAATCAACGGTGCCCTGGTGTTTGAAATTCATTCCCATTTTTGCATGGGACCTAAGCATGCACCCAAGGACGCTGATTTGATTTTTCAACCAATTTATATGCACTGGAGCATGTGCATGTAGTTCAAATTCGAATTATGCACATAAATGCATTGAAAACTCAGTTAATGCATAAAAATGTCCAAACGAACCCCGAAAAATCCCAAAAATTGACACAACACTCCTGTTGCTCTATGTTGACACGAGAAATTTTTTGAAAGCAATAAGAGGCAATGAATATCATTTCGTCCCCAAAGATGAGACATTCCCTACCGAAACCATCATGCTTGTTGTGAGAAGCTCTGGTTTGTGAGAAGCATATACCCGAACCTGCCCCAAATGTGACAACTTTTTTAACACAACATGTTGAGGCCGCTCCATGTTAGCATGCCAAGTTTCATGAATTTCGGACGAGTTTTGGATTTACTAGAATTTAAAAACCAGGCATCTCAACGTTTTGCCGACGATCAACAGTGCCCTGGTGTTTGAATTTCATTCCCATCTCTTGCATGTGACCTAGAAATTCACCCAAGGACATAGATTCGATTTTTCAACCAACCTTAGTGCATTGGAGCATGTGCTTGTAGTTCAAATTTGAATTGTGCACATAAAATGCCTAGAAAACCAAGTTAATGCATAAAAATGTCCAAACGAACCCCGAAAAATCCCACAAATTGACACAAAACTCCTGTTGTTCTATGCTGACATGGGAAAATTTTTGAAAGCAATAAGAGGGAATGGATATCGTTTCGTCCCCAAAGGTGGGACGTTCCCTATTGAAACCATCATGCTTGCTGTGAGAAGCTCTGGTTCGTGAGAAACTTATACCCGAACCTGCCCCAAATGGGACAAATTTTTTACCACGTCATGTTAATGCCGCTCCATGATAGCATGCCAAGTTTCATGAATTTCATACGAGTTTTGGATTTACTGGAATTTAAAAATCAGGCATCTCAATGTTTTGCCGGCAATCAACAGTGCCCTGGTGTTTGAATTTCATTCCCATCTCTTGCATGGGACCTAGAAATTCACCCAAGGACACACATGTGATTTTTCAACCAACTTTAGTGCATTGGAGCATGTGCTTGTAGTTCAAATTTGAATTATGCACATAAAATGCCTAGAAAACCCATTTAATGTATAAAAAGGCCAAACAAACCCCGAAAATTTCCAAGATTGAACACAACACTCCTGTTGTTCTATGTTGACACTAGATTTTTTTTGAAAGCAATAAGAGGCAACAGATATCGTCCCGTCACCAAAGGTGGTACGTTCACTATCGAAACCATCATGCTTGTTGTGAGAAGCTCTGGTTTGTGAGAAGCTTATACCCGAACCTGCCCCAAATGGGACAAAATTTTCACCATGGGATGTTGATGCCGCTCCATGATAGCATGCTAAGTTTCATGAATTTTAGATGAGTTTTGGATTTACTATAATTTAAAAACTAGGCAGCTCAATGTTTTGCCGGCAATCAATAGTGCCATGGTGTTTGAATTTCATTCCCATATCTTGCATGGGACCTAGAAATTCACCCAAAGACACACATGTGATTTTCAACCAACTTTGGTGCATTGGAGCATGTGCTTGTAGTTCAAATTTGAATTATCCACATAAAATGCCTAGAGAACCCAGTTAATGTATAAAAAAGGCCAAACGAAACCCGAAAAATTCCATGATTGAACACAACACTCCTGTTGTTCTATGTTGACACTAGAATTTTTTTGAAAGCAATAAGCGGCAACGGATATCGTCCCGTCCCCAAAGGTGGTACATTCCCTATCGAAACCATCATGCTTATTGTGAGAAGCTTTGGTCTGTGAGAAGCTTATACCCAAACTTGCCCCAAATGGGACCAAATTTTCACCACGGCATGTTGATGCCGCTCCATGATACCATGCCAAGTTTCATGAATTTCAATAAAAACCAGGTATCTCAACGTTTTGCCAGCATTCAACGGTGCCCTAGTGTTTGAAATTCATTCCCATCTCTTGCATGGGACCTAGAAATTCACCCAAGGACACACACGTGATTTTTCAACCAACTTTAGTGCATTGGAGCATGTGCTTGTAGTTCAAATTTGAATTATGCACATAAAATGCCTAGAAAACATAGTCAATGTATAAAAAAGACTAAACGAACCCCGAAAAAGTAATTCACATTTCTTCCATGGGACCTAAGCGTGCACTGAAAGGACACAAATTTAATTTTTCAACCAATTTTTATGCACCGGAGCATGTGCATGTAGTTTAATTCTGAATTGTGCATCTGAAATGGCTAGAAAACCAGTTTAATGTATGAAATGTCCAAACGAACCCTGAATAATTCCAATTCTTTTACGACACACATATAGTTGCATGTTCACTGCAGATAAAAGGTCTAGCAATTCAAACAGCGTCCATTGCCGCTGTGACCCCATTTTGTAATTCAAATCAAGTAGATCCCACACAGTTTTTTCTCACCAACCATGTGAGATGTAGTACAAAATATCTTGGAGCACCGTCGGTGTATAGTATGCCTATAGCTTATGGGAGAAGGTGCGTCGGCTATAGTCCACAGCCGGCGTGTCAAGCACACTAGCTCGCTCCCCAAAACTCCCGCCTCTGGATCCCTCGCAATCTCGAAAATATCTACCGCCTGGAAGGTTTTAATGTTTGATAGCACACGGTTAGTATGTGCGAACCGTGTGTGATGTCTGTTACTCCCGCTCTGCTTCAGTCCCTTGATTCAAATTTTTAGTAGCCCAGGCATTTTATTCCCGCCTCTGCATCCCTCGCAATCTCAAAAATATCTGCTCACCCTTGATCCAAATTTTCAGTAGCCCCGCCTTGTTACTCCTGCCTAGTAAAATTTTCAGTTGCCGCAGTATTTCCTCAAACACAACCTCCACTCACACAGACACACAAAACCCTTGAAACCATTGGTAGGTCGCCGCCATCACCGGCGCCTCCATCCTTAACCTCTGCTTGTGTGCCGGGAGCTCGAGTAGCCAATGGCCAAAAAGAGGTTTGTCGCAGCCTTTTCGCCCGACACCGGCGAGGTGGCCGCCGAGGTGTCCCCGTCGTCCTCCGCGGGCCCGATCCTCCGTCGCCGGTCCCCCGATCCGCCCGCCACCGCCCCCTACACCGGTTCAAGGACTTCCCCATCCTCCCCCGGATCCGGCAGCCGACAAAGTCCTACCTCGGGGTCCGGCAGCGGCGGTGGGGGACGTGGGTCGCCGAGATTACAGATCGAGAGACCAACACCCGTCGGTGGCTCAGTAGCTTCGACACGGCTGAGCTCGCGGCCATGGAGTACGACCGCTGGCAGGTCCGCTACCACGACACGATGACTAGGCTCAATTTCCCCTTCGGCACACGTCTGGTCCACCTCGTTCCACTGGAGCCAGGGGTGGTAAGCTCGGCTATGGTGCGGGAGGACCGCGAGGAATGGGAGCATCTCGAGGCCGAGGCCGCCACCGAGGCCTACATGCAAGAGCTCCGCCAGCAGCACCCGGAGCTCGTGGAGGCGGAGCGGGCGATCTTTGCCGGCACGGAGGGCGGGGAGGTTATCGCGCACTCCTCCGATGACGAGGTCGAAGGCAGTCAGGATAGCGGCACGAAGGGCGGCGAGATTATAGCCTCTCCTCCGATGACGAGGTTGAAGGTGGCGACGACGGCGGCGCGGAGGGCGTCGAGATGGGCCCCGAGGACGAGGAGATCGATGTCGACGAGTGGAGGAGTGCCTTCCCCAACGACCCCGACAACGGTACTGGCCCGAACCCGGCTCGCGGCACACCGTACATGACAAGGAAGGATTGTCTCGACCTCTACTTCGACAGAAAGTAGTTTAGCTTAGTTTAAATTTATGTTTTATGTTTGGTTATGCAAAACTATCTATGTTTATGTTTGAATGCATGCTACTTTCAGTTGAACCTACTTTGAACTTGATTAAATTGAAGTTTACAACCTTAAGTTTAGGGGATCGACTAGAAAAAGCCAAAAATTGTTGGAGTATATATATACACTAAGGGTTTTAGTCCTTTAACTTTTTAAGGATCGCCTAGAGATGTCCTTATGACTTGTTTATTCCAGTTCTTCACAATGTGATGCTCTATATGTGCAACTATTTGTCGTGCAGTTCAATTTCATCAATAACAGTTTCAACAATACCACTATGAATTATGATATTTGGTTGTTGTTAATGATATTGCAGTTAACATGCCTTTTCGTTTTTCAATTGTTGTTTAGCAACATGCATTGTACTGAATGACTAAATATGCAATCCCAGGCTACATAGCAACAAGGAAGAGTGTTACCTTAATGTTCTGATGATGTCTAGATATACATGTAATAAAATCTTATATAATGGGATGGATGGAGTGTTGTACTGCATCATTTTTAAATTGTTGTTTAGCTTCTAATATTAACTTGGTGATTTTAGGTACATATATCATTGCCAAAGATCCACACTTCAAGCCTTTCTGCGTATGGGGCAATGAGATATTCATGAACCAGCATCAAGTGAGGAAACTGATAAAGATTGTTACTAAAATGGGTCAAAATATGTCAATCAAACTATTTGTTTACACTTTATGCAAGACAAGTGTGAACTGCAGGATGGTAAGTAAGAACCCTGTAGCCTTCTTTTTACTGCCCGTAATGAGTTGTGTTAGATGACAATATCTGAATCTTTTTTATTTGGGAGTGGATCCTGAAGCAGTATACTCAAGATTACATCTCAAACTACATGATTAGAGGCCGTCCATCACAAGGGGTTGGACTAGAGTCCTGCATGCCATCTGCATCCAGGAGAGCACAATAGGGCCATTCCGCTTCACCTTGTTCAGCAACTAGAATGTTTGTTGCCTCTTTCTTTACCATCTGTAATAGTACAAGTATAGAACCCTGGTACATCATTCTTTATTTGGTGCTTCTGTAATTCTTAAACATATGTACATGTGAATCGAATAATGCATTGGTTGTTTGAACCTGATGGATATGAATAAAGCTATAGCCTACTTTCAAGTTTAAATTATGTGCAATTTTAAATAGCAGCAATTAAATTAGGGCAAAATTACATTGTGCAGGTCATTACGACACATACGGTTGGTAAAACACAAACGTTTGTGATATACACCATAATCCGAGACGGTTCACAGCGAGGAAACGTGTGGAAGCATGCACACAGTTGCCATTTGCAAAGCATGTGTGATGTCAGACACTATCACATACGGTGTGGGAAAACTAAATGTGTGTGATTGTCTACCTATCGTACACGGTTTATAATCATGAACTGTTTGTGATGTGCCAGGCGTCGTAAAACTCCCGTGCCTAGAATCTGCCTGGAAAACTCCTGCGCCTGGAATCTGCCTGGTTTAGGCAGAACTACAAAACTCCGACTGCGACGGCAATGCGAGCACAAACGGGTAGCAAGGATGAAGCGTTTGGGATATTCGAGATATTGGAAATGGTTATGTAGGGACAACTGTATGCATGAAGGCTCCCTATCCTTGACGGTTTCTAGGCAGTGTGGGAAGGACCCCCTATCGCCCACACTCACCTGGCGACGGTTCCAAATGCCGTCGCGGAAAGGGGTTAAAAACAGTTTGTTTAGGACCGACGCACACAAGTGACTTGCAAGATCAGATCTAGAACGTGAATATAATGGTGATAACATAAATGGTTCAAATCTGAAATCGTGGATCCCGGGCCCAACGTGACAAGCATTAAGCATGGCAAAGTCATAGCAACATCAATCTAAGAACATAGTGGATACTAGGGATCAAGCCCTAACTAAACTAACTCGATTACATGATGAATCTCATCCAACTCCTCATCGATCAGCGAGCCTACGAAGGAATTACTAACTCCCGGTGGGGAGCATCATGGAATTAGCGATGGAGAAGGGTTAGTGATGACGAAGTACGAATATCCCCCTCTCCGGAGCCCCAAACGGCCTCCAAATCTGCCATCCCGAGGAAGAATAGGGCTTGGCGGCGGCTCCACCTCATGGATCGCGATAATTCTTTCTCTTTGATTTTTCTGGAAAAATAGGATTTTATAGCGTCGGTTTCAGGGCCCGCGGGGCCACCAAGTGGGGACAACCCACCTGAGCACGCCAGGAGAGGGGCCACAGCCTAGTGGGTTGTGCTCACCCAGGTGCCCCTCTCCGGCAGGTCTTGGGTCCAGAAATTCTTATTATTGATATAAAACATCCTCGCAAAGTTTCATTCCATTCCGAGAACTTTTATTTCTGCACAAAAACAACACCATGGTAGTTCTGCTGAAAACAGTGTCAGTCCGGGGTTAGTTTCATTCAAATCATGCAAATTAGAGTCCAAAACAAGAGGAAAAGTGTTAGGAAAAGTAGATACGTTGGAGACGTATCAACCACCTTGAGGCCCCTTGAGCTTATCCACTTGGATCTTTTTGGGCCTACAGCATATGATAGTTTGGGAGGGAGGAGGTATTGCCTTGTCATTATCGATGACTTCACAAGATATACTTGGGTGTTATTTCTCAAGACCGAAGATGAAACTCAAGAAACCTTCATCAACTTTGCCAAAGAATCTCAACGTCAACATAATTGTGAGATCAGGGCAATTCGAAGTGAAAATCGCACCGAGTTCAAGAATTACACGATGGATGAATTCTTGATTGAAGAATGGATAAATCATCAATATGCCGCGCCATATACCCCTCAACAAAATGGTGTTGCGAACAGGAAGAACCTGACTCTTATTGAGTCAGCTAGGACCATGCTTGACGAGTATAAGTCTCCATACAAGCTTTGGGCCGAAGCCATCAACACCGCGTGTCATGCTTCAAACCGGCTTTATCTTCGCAAGCTCAAGAACAAGACCCCGTATGAACTCCTAATTGGGAGAAAGCCTAACATCAAATACTTTCGGGTGTTTGGTTGTAAGTGTTTCATGCTAAATAGGAAATCCCGGTTAGCTAAGTTTGAGCCTAAAACTTATGAGGGCATATTTCTTTGATATGCATCAAACTCTCATGCTTACTGAGTTCTCAATAAATCCACCGGATGCATTGAGGAAAGTGTGAATATGGAGTTTGATAAGATAATGACTCCCGTGTGGAGCAAATGGTTCCTAGTGTTGTAGTAGATGAGGCTCCTTCACAAGCTATAAGGTCGATGGGGATAGGCCACATTCTTCCACAAGAAACACCCCAAGTCCAATTAGAAGAATAAGGAGTAGGAGCACCTCTTGTGGAGTCTCCACAAGGGAAGTCATCACCGGCACCACTTGTACAAGATGCTACGGGAGATCATGAACCTATCCAAGAAAAAGATCAAGTCCCTCATATTCCCGAGCAAGATCAAGGGCAAGTTCATTCAAGTGGTGAAGAACCAATTATGGAGGCTCAAGAACAAGCTCAAGTTCATGATCAAGATCAACCCCAACCGCAAGTTTCTTCATCATCGTCACCTCCCAATGAACAAAAACGTGTGGTTGCGATGAGAAGGGTGTCTCCAAGGCTAAAACAATATCAAGGACAAGCTTGTTCATCAAGTCCAAAACCAAGTGAAGAAGAGATTGCAATTAAAGAGCAAAAAGTGGCTGCCAAGTTAAAGCATATTCAACATCTCACTGAGAACATCTATGGAAGCATAAAAAGGGGGTAAATACTCGTAGATGTTTGACAAACTTTTGTGAGCATCACTCGTTTGTCTCTTGTGTTGATCCCTTCAGATTGAAGATGCACTTGATGGAAACTTCGGATTGGGTAGATGCCATGCATGAAGAACTCAACAACTTCACTCGCAACAATGTATAGACCCTTGTGGAAAGACCCAAAGAGCATCATAATTTCATTGGAACAAAGTGGATCTTCAAGAACAAACAAGATGAACATGGACAAGTATTAAGGAACAAGGCAAGGTTAGTGGAACAAGGTTTCACCCAAGTTGATGGTTTGGACTTTGGTGAAACTTTTGCCCCCGTTGTCCGTCTTGAATCCATTCGCATCTTGCTTGCATATGTCTCTCATCATGATTTCAAATTATATCAAATGGATGTGAACACTACTAGAAACAGGATCTTTGCCCTCAGCCTGCTGATGGCAAAGAGGGCCTTTGCCATCAGCTTGAAGAAAACTGATGACAAAGAATAAGCTGATGGCAAAGATATTTTTTGCCATCAGCCAGCTCTTTGCTGTCCGCTAGCTGACGGCATAGATGCATTATCGTCTGCTCGCTGACGGCAAAGAGGGAGGGTGGCCCACTAGCGACAGACACCTAACTGCCACTTTCTTTGTTGTCCTCTAGTACACGACAAAGAAAGTGCACAAACTGACATCCGTTAGCTAGGATCTTTGTCGTCTGCTAGCTGACGGCAAAGAACCGTGCCCTAACTAAAAATCAAACATGTCCACGCCCGACCCCTCTCTCCCTGTCCCCTCTATCCGCCCCGTGCCTGAGCCACCGCCGCCCCACGCCACCCACATCGCCACGCCGCCCCGGCGACCCCCTCTCCGCCCCCGTGCCAACCCTGTCGACGCGCCGCCGCCGCCCCATCGACCCCCTCCTCCGCCCCGCGCCACCCCGACCTCGACCGCTCCTCGCCCTCAAGTGTGCCATGGCAGAAGTACTTATCATGTAGGTAGGTGAAATGTTGGATGTTAGATTTGATCATCGATAAACAATTTAGGGCATCTTTGATTCACATGATTCTAGAAACATAAAATAAAACGATCGCAAAGTTATGCCCATATGAATCACG
The DNA here is from genome assembly GCF_018294505.1 of Triticum aestivum. Taxonomy (NCBI): domain Eukaryota; kingdom Viridiplantae; phylum Streptophyta; class Magnoliopsida; order Poales; family Poaceae; genus Triticum; species Triticum aestivum. The sequence continues at coordinate 521,737,289 of NC_057800.1, forward strand.
CACGGTTTTTGGTTTGGTTGCATCGCAGAGAAAAGTACAGATTCTTTTCAAGAGTCTTTGGGTGGGCTCTATAATTCTTATGGAACAAATACAAATGAATCCTTAGTAAAAGTTCCTATTGGATTCAATCCAACAAATTAAACGACCAACATGAAAAGAGAAATTTCAAGGATTAAAAAACTCCTTCAATTCAAAGAGGCCCACGACAATGCAATATATAGATGCTTCTAACTCTTGGAAGCCATTTTCCCATGGACTAGTGATTGAAATGCTTTTTTGTAACACTACCATTTCCTTTTTTGCAATGAGTAACACTACCACAATCTCAAAAAAGACCAAATGCCACACACTCCGTGGGAGCAGAACATGATACATCGACATCGACCAAGCCACAGGCAGGGCCATCAACATCAGTATGTATTATTTTGTTGCCGATCTTAGCCATGGAACTTGTAGCAAGAATTAGGCTAATAAATGGAGGGGATTGTTATAAAAAACACCGAGGAATGATAGAAACCTAAAAGATAGATGCATTGAAAGAAAGGTAGCTATGCATTGAGGCTGAGTAGTGATCTGAATGAATAATTAACACTGACGACCCCCTCTCATTAAGATATTACTAGCACTTGTAGCAAGAAATAGTTATTTATTGATGCAAATATCGATGTTTTTGTATCCAATGGTTTTTAGGTTCCAGGAAATTATTTATGTTCCAGGAAATCAGTCAAAGCATCTCTATTAGCAAAATTTCCACTAACTAACTGCCCAAAGTAGAGTGCCAACACTAGTGCTTGTTATTATCTCTTCAAACTTGTTTCTCAGTTTTGTAACGCATATCTGAGCAATATCGTACCCTGCATATTATAGTTAAATTAAAACCAAATGTTACTCCAAGTAGCTGCAACTTGTTAATTTGGTTTACATTTTCAGTTTTGTTTCATGTATAAAGAAATCCCTAGTTTTGAATGGTTCAAGTTGTTGCCATCATATGTCCACAAGTGCATTACTTTTTGAATGTGAAATGATAACTTTGTGTAGTTGCTTATCTTCTGCTCAAAACTTCTGCTGCTATAATGTTGTATGATAATGTTGTAAGGGTAGTAATTGGTCTCTTCTGCTGCTTATTAGAGATGGGGGGAAGCCGCCACCGCAGGCTCCGCTCTGTGACACCGTAGTACGAGTTGGATGCTTTCAAGTCCTTCAGTATCATAATTGGGACTTATTCCAGGAGGCAGGTATATAAAGGAGTGATATCCCCTTCACCCATCTCATTATTATAACTCTGATGTTTGCTACATCACTCCTTGTCCCAAACTGCAGAGGCTGCCTGACACTTTTATGAAGATGTTGGACGGCCATCGGCCAAAGAGTGTGAAGGTGCGACAGGCTGGCAGTGGACTTCGCAGGCATTGGGGTGTGGAGGTGGTGATCAGGTACGACCACATGTACCTGTGTCGTGGCTAGGAGCAGTTCTACCATGCCTACGACCTGCGGCACGTGTACTTCCTTCTCTTTAGGTACAACGGCGACACCATGCTCACCGTGAAGGTGTTCAACACGACTATGTGTCGCATGCGCTACTAGGACGACGATGATGCCAGTATGTTTTGCCTCTTCTTCCTATACATTTGGCTTTATCTCACATCGATTGTTAATGGTCATTGTTGCATTTGGTCAGGCAATGGGAGCAGCAGCAGCGACTCTGGCTGTAGCAAAAGCAGCAACGAGGATGATCCGGAATGGAGTGGGGAAGAAGAGGAGAAGAGTGGGGATGAGGACGTGTTGGCTGGCGATGGGTAAGATATGGTGGTGGCTGAGGATTACCTAGTGATGGTGGTGGCTGACGATGGGCAAGAGATGGTGGTGGCTAACGATGGGCAAGAGATGGTGGTGGCTGAGAATGACCTAGTGATGGTGCTGCCTAAAGATGGCCTTGCGATGGTTGCGGTGCCTGACAATGACCTCACGATGGTGATGGTGCTGGCAATCCCACAACTGAGCGACATGACCATGTCAATTGTGGTAGAAGACTACATCCCACTACCTCCACTGCCTCGCCCCTCTTGGTGCATCAGGATGAGGAATGAGAAGGAGAAGGAGAAGAAGGACGAGTGAACTATGTCAGGTATGTCAGATCTCCAAAATGATATATACTTAGCATTGTTTCCTCAGAAATGACATAAGTTAGCTCTCATATACTAAGTTATCTCTAATATGCTAAGTTATCTCTAATATGCTAAGTTAGATCTAATATGCTAAATTAGCTCCAATATGATCCATTTTACCTAGGTTAGCTCCAAAATGACCAAGTTTACCTAGGTTAGCTCCAATATGATCCATTTTAGTTAGGTTAGCTCCAAAATTACTTATGTTAGCACAAAATGACCTATACTTACCTTATTTTCCTCCGAATTGACATAATAAGTTTAGTTAGCTAAAAATGGCATCATTACCTATGTAAGCTCTAAAATGACACAAATAAGGAATAAGAAGAAGAAAAACAAGGAAGAGGAGAAAAATAAAGAATAGAAGAAGAAAGAGAAGAAAAAGAAAGAATAAAAGAAGAAGAATGAGAAGGAAAAGGGTAAAAACCTTCTTCTTCTACTCTTCTTCTTCTTCTTCTTCTAGTATTCTTCTTCTTCTTCTTCTAGTCTTCTTCTTCTTCATCATCATCATCTTCTAGCTTGCTTACTCCCATTTTTGCATATTTGATTCACTTCATAGAAGCTGGATTCATGGACTGTTAGTTTTAGTTTCTGTTATGATTTTGTGTTGAGAAACAACGTATGTTGAATAACTCTATGAAACTATGTATGTTGATGAACTCCGTGAAACTATGTATGTATTGGACGTTTTAATACCCTATGTGTTCTGTTGCGTTGATGGACTGCTAGATGATGGATACATGGGCTATGTTTGAGGTTGAAACTATATATATAATTTATGTCTTTTGAAAATGCAAGGATATAACAAAAAACAGAAAAACAGGGGCTATACAGGCTCTTTGCCATCTGCTGGCGGACGACAAAGAGCTTTGCCATTAGCCAGCAGACGGCAGAGCTGCCATGTGGCAGCTACCTATGCAACCTGGGGCACTGGCTGGCCTATTTGGTTACTTTGCTGTCTGTTGGCTGATAGCAAAGGTGCAATGGTCTTTGTCGTCCGCCAGCGGACGACAAAGTGCACCATTAACTCCCTAACGGCCATAAGCTGCCACGTGTGCTGTCCAAGACCTTTGTCGTCCGTCGGCGGGCGGCAAAGACCATTTCATATTTGCCGTCCGCCAGCAGACGACAAAGAATCCTTCGTCATAGCCTATTCAGCTAGACATGTTGCCGTCTGTTGACGGATGGCAAAGGCCTTTCCCGTCCTCCAAGTATGCCTTTGCCGCCCGCCATGGCGGACGGCAAAGTACCTGATTCCTACAGTGGAAGAGTGCATTTCTTAATGGTCCTCTTAAGGAGTTGGTGTATGTCAAGCAACCTCCCAGTTTCGAAGACCCTAATCACCCCTCCCATGTTTATGAACTCCATAAGGCATTCTATGGACTTAAACAAGCACCTCGTGCTTGGTATGATCACCTTACGACGTTCCTAAGCGAGAAGGGATTCCAGAGATTGGGGTAATAGATCGGCAGTGAAAACAATCCTTCGATATTGGGTTCATACCCCAAACTTGGGCCTTTGGTATCCCAAAGGTTCATATTTCGAGTTAATGGGATACTCGGATTCGGATTGGGATGGAGACAAGGTTGACTGGAAGTCCACTTCTGGTTCATGTCAATTCCTAGGGAGATCTTTGGTAAGGTGGTCTTCAAAGAAGCAAAATTGTATATATATCTCCCAACGGCCGAAGCCGAGTACATTACCGCCGGAAGTTGTTGTGCTCAGTTATTATGGATAAGGCAAACTTTGATGGATTATGGTGTCAAATGTGACAAAGTGCCTCTTTGGTGCGACAATGAAAGTGCAATCAAGATCGCCAAGAATCCAGTGCAACACAGGAAGACTAAGCATATTGAGATACGTCATCATTTCATTAGGGATCATGTGGCCAAGGGAAACATTGAACTACTCCATGTCAACACCGAGAATCGACTAGCCGATTATTTCACCAAGCCACTTGATGAAGCAAGATTCCGTGAGTTAAGGCATGAGCTAACTATCGTGGATATAAGTAACTTGGGTTGAGATTCTTGCTCATGCACACACACTCATATAATATCTTGCTTAGATGTACGCACATGTCTAGGGGGAGCTAGCTCATCTCATGATTTACCATATCCTAGAAGTGCATAAATTGAACAAAATCTTTCAGATTAGCCACTTTTAGGTGTGGCACTTGTGCTTCAAAGATGAGTGTTGGTCTTGGGCCCAAGGTTCATATCTTTGCGATGCCATACCAAACAAACTCAAACATGGTGGCCTCGGACACCATCCTCCGTTGAGGTTTTAGTCCATATATTCTTGTCTTTGACCTTCTTCTCTTTCTTTTTAGTTTTTCTTGTGTTTTGTTGCTCGTTGTCCTTCTCTTCTTCTGCAAGTGCTCCATATATTCCCTTCTAGTAGTGATAGGATTTCGCTCGCGATGTATTCAGAAACATAGACTGAAATGCTCTTTAAGGGTTTGGTAAGAGTCTTCAATCAGCCATGCCCTCAAGAGGCATCATTGGTCAAACATTCTGGAATACCCTGTGTGCACGGGCTTTGTACTGCGCGCATGGGGACCCGTGTCCATGGCCTCCGTACTGTGCGCATGGGCCCCCGTGTGCATGGGGCTCGCTTAGTCCGTGCACACGAGGCCTACGATTCCAGGCCCTAAAGAGGTGGGGCGTGGGGGCTTGAGTTCATTCCCACCCGTCGCCCTCTCCACTCCCCAGGATGCCTTCAGGGTTGCCGTCGTCGCCTCCTCTCACTGGAGCTCCTTCGGGCACCGTCGGGGTCCTTTGCTCCGTGGAGATCGTCCGGGATGGGGTCCGCCTATGGTATTTTCCCTCCCCTGTTCGTCTAGGTTCCTCCATGGATGTCTTCTTAGCTTTTAGGGTTTCTAGCTTTTCTCTAGATTAGGGTAGCTGCTCCCCTTGAGTTGGAAAAATCTAGGTGCATTCTCCTACAGTTCCTTCGCCGTACCCACTCCCAGATTTTGATCTGGAGGTGGCTGTCGCTAGGGGACCCCCGTGTCCATGGGGGGTTTGACGCCCGTGCGCATGGGCCCCATGCCCACGGGGTCTAACGTCCGTGCGCACGGTGATACGTCTCCATCATATTTACTTTTCCAAACTCTTTTCCCCTTGTTTTGGACTCTAACTTGCTTGATTTGAATGGAACTAACCCAGACTGACGCTGTTTTCAGCAGAATTGCCATGGTGTCATTTTTGTGCAGAATAAAAAGTTCTCAGAATGACCTGAAACTTCATGGAGATAAGTTTTGCGATTAATAAAAATATTGGTGAAAGAATCAAGTAAAGGGGGCCCACACCCTGGCCACAAGGGTGGGGTTGTGCCCTCCGACCTTGTGGCCCCCCTGGACCTCCACCGACCTCAACTCCAACTCCATATATTCTCTTTCACGAAGAAAAAAATCATAGAGAAGGATTCGTCGCGTTTTACGATACAAAGCCGCCGCCAAGCCCTGTTCTTCCTCGGGAGGGCAGATCTGGAGTCCGTTTTGGGCTCCGGAGAGGGGAATTTGTCGCCATCGTCATCATCAACCATCCTCCATCACCAATTTCATGATGCTCACGCCGTGCGTGAGTAATCTCATGGTAGGCTTGCTGGACCATGATGGGTTGGATGATATTTACCATGTAATCGAGTTAGTTTTGTTAGGGTTTGATCCCTAGTATCCACTACGTTCTAAGATTGATGTTGCTATGACTTTGCTATGCCTAATGCTTGTCACTAGGGCCCGAGTGCCATGATTTCATATCTGAACCTATTATGTTTTCATGAACATATTTGTGTTCTTGATCCGATATTGCAAGTTATAGTCAACTACTACGTGTTATGATCCGGCAACCCCGGAGTTACAATAGTCGGGACCACTCCCGGCGATGACCGTAGTTTGAGGAGTTCATGTATTCACTAAGTGCTAATGCTTTGGTCCGGTACTCTATTAAAAGGAGGCCTTAATATCCCATAGTTTCCAATGGGACCCCGCTGCCACGGGAGGGTAGGACAAAACATGTCATGGAAGTTCTTTTCCATAAGCACATATGACTATACTCGGAATACATGCCTACATTATATTGATGAACTGGAGCTAGTTCTGTGTCACTATATGTTATAACCGTTGCATGATGAATGCCATCCGACATAATTATCCATCATGGATCCATAGCATATGAGCTTTTCACATATTGATCTTTGCTTTGTTACTTTTCCTTTGCCACTGTTCCGATTGCTACAAAATTGCTACTGTTACTTTTGCCACCGTTACCGCTACTTCCATACTACTTTGCTACTAAATATTTTGCTGCAGATATTAAGTCTTTCAGGTGTGGTTGAATTGACAACTCAGCTGCTAATACTCAAGAATTATCTTTGGCTCCCCTTGTGTCGAATCAATAAATTTGGGTTGAATACTCTAACCTCGAAAACTGTTGCGATCCCCTATACTTGTGGGCTATCAAGACCTTTTTCTAGTGCCGTTGCCAGGGAGTATAGCTCTATTCTTTGAGTCACTTGGGATTTATATCTATTGATCACTATGAGGAATTTGAAAGATCAAAGAACCAAGATTTTTCCCTCAACTACGAGGGGAGGCAAGGAACTGTCATCTAGCTCTGCACTCGATTCTCCTTCTGTTTTGAGTAAACTTGCGACACCTACACCTGATATTGATTCCGATATGTCGCATGTTATTGATGATGCCACTTCTGCTATGCATGATGCTTATGATGATACTACTTCTATGCTTGATAATATTGTTCCATTAGGTGAATTTCTTGATGAACAACTTGCTAGGGTTAGAGAGAATGAAATTACTGAAACTGATGATGTTATTGAAACTGATGATTATGATTCTACCCCTAGATATGAATTACCTGTTGATCCTGAGGGTTATGTTATGGATGAAGAAACTGCTAGAGACATCTTTTCTTGCAATGATAGAAAGGATCTTAAGAAATATTTAGCTAAGCTTAAAGAAAATTCCTTGAATGCTAGAATAAAATATGATCCCGCTTTTGCTACTTCACCTATATTTGTTACTGATAAGGATTATGAATTCTCTGTTGATCCTGAGTTAATTACTTTGGTTGAATCTGATCATTTTCATGGTTATGAATCTAAAACTGTTGTGGCACATCTTACTAAATTGAAAGATATAGCCAACCTATTTGCTCATGAGGAAAAAATTCGCTATTATTATATTCTCAAATTGTTTCCTTTCTTGTTAAAGGGTGATGCTAATATATGGTTTAATTATCTTGCTCCTGGTTGTGTGCGTAGTCCTCAAGATATGATTTATCACTTCTTTGCAAAATATTTCCCCGCTCATAAGAAACAAGCTGCTTCAAAGAAATATTTAACTTTGTGCAAATTGAAGAAGAGAGTCTCCCACAAGCTTGGGGGAGGCTTCTCCGAATACTTAATGCTTTTCCTAATCACCCTCTCAAGAAAAATGAAATACTTGATATCTTTTATAATGGACTAACCAATGCTTCCAGAGACCACTTGGATAGTTGTGCTGGTTGTGTTTTCAGGGAAAGAACTATTGAGCAAGCTGAATTGCTATTGAATATTATATTGAGTAATGAAAATGATTGGACAATTCCTAAAACAATTCCGAAGCCAACTCCGAAGAAAAGGGGTATTCTATTTCTCATCCCTGAAGATATGCAAGAGGCAAAGAAATCTATGAAAGAAAAAGGTATTAAAGGTGAAGATGTTAAAATTTTACCGCCTATTGAAGAAATACATGGTCTTGATAACCCGACACAGGTACTGGAGGTAAACTCTCTCCATAGATTTGATGAAGGTGATATTCCTCATAATAAGTCTGCTAGTCAATGCTTGGATGAGTTTGATAATTTTATTGTTAAACAAGAAAAATTCAATGCTTATGTTAGTAGACAATTGAAACGTAATGCTTACATGCTTGACCACTTGGGTGATTATATGAGTAGAACTGTTAATGATCTCAAGCTTATAAGTAAACATGCTTCCATGGTCACAACTCAAGTAGAACAAGTACTTAAAGCACAAGATGATTTGCTTAATGAGTTGAATAGTAAGAATAATGACAATGTTGTTAGGATTATGACTAGAGGTGGTAAGATGACCCAGGAACCTTTGTATCCCGAGGGACATCCTAAGAGAATTGAGCAGGATTCTCAGAGAATTAATACTGATGCACCTAGTCCTTCTAATAAAAAGAAAAATAAAACTGATAGGACTTTGCATGCTAGTGAACCTGCCGTGGATACACCTAAGAATCCCAATGATATTTCTATTTTTGATGTTGGGACACAGTCTGATAATGAACATGAACCTAGTGCTAATGTTAATAATGATGTTCATATTGATGCTCAACCTAGTAATGATAATGATGTAGAGATTGAACCTGTTGTTGATCTTGATAACCCACAATCAAAGAATCAATGTTATGATAAGAGAGACTTTTTTGCTAGGAAACATGGTAAAGAAAGAGAACCATGGGTTCAGAAACCCATGCCCTTTCCTCCTAAGCCATCCAAGAAAAAGGATGATCAGGATTTTGAGCGCTTTGCTGAAATGATTAGACCTATCTTTTTGCGTATGCGTTTGACTGATATGCTTTAAATGGCTCCTTATGCTAAGTATATGAAATATGTTGTTACTAATAAAAGAAAGATACCGGAAGCTGAGATTTCCACCATGCTTGCTAATTATACTTTTAAGGGTGCAATAGCAAAGAAACTTGGAGATCCCGGAGTACCAACTATACCATGCTCCATTAAAAGAAACTATGTTAAGACTACTTTATGTGATCTTGGAGCCGGTGTTAGTGTTATGCTTTTCTCTATGTATCGTAGAGTGGAATAGAATAAGTTGATACCTACTAAAATCTCTTTGCAAATGGCTGATAAATCAACTTCTATACCCATTGGTATTTGTGAGGATGTGTTTGTTGTGGTTGCAAACGTTACAATCTTAACGGACTTTGTTATTCTTGATATTCTCGAGGATGACAGTATGTCAATCATCCTTCGTAGACCCTTTTTGAATATTGCATGGGCTGTTATTGATTGCAACAAAGGCAATGCCACTTTTCATGTTAATGGCAATGAGCATATGGTACACTTTCCGAAGAAACAACCTCAAGTTCATAGTATCAATTCTATTGGGAAAAAATTCAACTATTACTATCGGAGGTTTTGAATTCCCTCTTCATATTGTCAAAAGGAAATATGATATTCTTATTGTTGGGGAAATGCATATCCCCGTTGAGGTAACCTAGTTGTCGTGGTTTTGTCACGGCAGATGTCCTCGTGAAAGGACTTAGTCGTGGAGCCATCGCTATGGGTTAGCTTAAAGTGGTTAAAGCAAACAAAGGACCCAAGAGTTTATACTAGTTCGGCCCCTTACGGTGAAGGTAAAAGCCTAATCCAGTTGTGATGGAATTGCTAGCGTTTCGATGACCAGGGAGCAAATCCGCTTTGCCTGGCTCTCGAGTTGTTGTGTCTCGTCCCTAAACTGCTGTCGGGTCGTCCCTTCATATACACAGGTTGACGCTCGGCGGTTTACAGAATCCCGAGGCCGGTTCATAAACGTGTCCAGATTGGTTTCTACCTTTCCTTGCCTTACAACATAAGTAATATATCATATGGCGGTTTACATCTACGTGCCCTAATTGCCTTTGGGCCCTGGGCCTTCATGTTAGATCTCCTCCGTAAAGCGCCATCCCTTTTATCTTCATGGGCTTCAAACATGACTAACTCCTTGTGAACATAACCCGGCCCCTCATGGCCGGTTTACACTTAATAGTAATATGCCCAACATTAGGCCCCAGATTGATTTGAACTTGTTCATGTCAATCTTCAACACTTAGAAAAATTCCTCCTTTTGCACCTTCGCATAGATCTTGTAAACCGCCGTGACGTCATCCTTCATATTTGTAGTAAACTGCCGTGATGTCACCTGTTCATTAATGCCGAAGATACCCTTTATTAATGAGCATCCAACAATCGAGGCGACAATCCTGTTATATATCCATTTTTTGGGCTCCTCGATTCCCGTGCCTGTCGCTTATCTCTTTGCCTTATAAATAGGGATGAGGATCCCTTTCTTTTTCCTCTTGTTGCCTCTTCATCTCTTCTTCGACCTCACGACGCCTCTGCACCCGAGCACCGTCGCTGTCGTCGAGCTTCGCCTCAGCCTCACCGTCGGCCGCTGCATCAACCTGATCGCACTCGAAAAACGCGACACACCTCTGCTGCTTCAACAACTTCGGTAAGTCTTTCCCTCTTTCCTCTATAGATCCACTTAGGGTTCACACGGGTTCATGGTGTTCTTCTCTTGTTCTTCGTCAGTTCATACACAGCATACCTCAACTTTGATGTGTTCCATGTGGTAGCTATAGCAGTCTTTATCTTGGCTACCAAACCATGCCTTCTATGTATAAAAACTGATCTGGACTTTTGCGAACAGCTCCAGAACCAACTTTTTAGGTCTAACTCTTTTTCTTTTCCTGATCCGTGGTAGATCCAAAATGCCAATGTGAACTTGTGAAACCTGTGTTCCTCACTTAGTCATTTTTTGCCTCAGATCTGTACCTTCCTCATCTGCGTAGGCGGTTTATCTTTTTATAAGATAATCTGTCATATGCCATTAGTCCCCTTGTAAACTGCCCGTCGCTTTACCATTTATAACAGCATCAGCCTCCGGTTTAACAATTTTGCATGCTTGAATTCTTTTTTCTTAACCTGTTGCGCTTTATGCTTTGTCAATCATGAATCATAAACCGGCATTAATCCTTTCCAGCTCTTCACTTGCAATGGCCAAACAATTTTATACGTGTAACTGGGTCCCTTCCCAGGTTACTGAACAGCAACTAGATGGATGCGTCAGAACTGGCGCTTTACCGAAGCGAAGTGAAATCCAGTGGCGAGTTCCCGGTCAAGAAAACCCTCCTACCCCCAGAGATGGCGAAGTAGTAGTGTTTGTTGATCACATGAGCCGTGGATTTAAACCGCCCGGGTCCAAGTTTTTCCGTGATGTGCTTGCTAATTTCTAGATCCATCCTCAAGACATTGGACCAAACTCTGTGTCCAATGTTTGCGACTTTCAAGTATTTTGTGAAGCATACCTGCAAGAGGAGCCAACTGTTAAGCTATTCCGGGACTTCTTCTATTTGAACCACCCTACTGAGTTTGTAGACGGGCCCAATACCGAGCTGGGCGGCATTTCAATTCAAATGAGAAAATATGTCAGTTTCCCTCATGCCAAACTCCATAACCATCCTAAAGACTGGAACCAGACTTGGTTTTATTGTAAAGATACCTCCCCTGATGATGAGAATCCTCTGCCGGGTTACCGTCCTCATCGGCTTACCAACACACATCCATTTCTGCAATGGTTGACTACCAAAGAACAGGCTACATATGCTCCACAGCTCTCCAAGCTCAGAGACTTTATGGCCAATGGTCTAACAGGAGTTGAATTTGTTCGCTACTGGATTTCAGCCATCGCCCTGGTTTAATGTGCGAGTATACTGGTGACTCAAAAGACCCTCAACGCCATATTGATATTGAGCTGACAGAAGCTGAAGTTACTGAATTTGTGAAGAAGATACTGAATGAATCGGAGGCTGTCTGTAGCAGGACCGGGTTAAGTCCCTACTACACTTTGAATAAACCGCCAGCTGTAAGCATTGCCTCACTCATGCTTGTACTTAATCTGTGTAATCTCCTATAACTTTTCTCAATTCTTTTAACAGGCGATGACCCATTTTGGAAGAAGAAACCTCAAGAAAGAATAGTGAAAACGCCTCGACCTAAGACGAAGGCGGTCAAGAGACCTGCCAAGAAGAAGGCGGTTGAATCCACCGGGCTGAACCTCGACGAAGACCTCGATAATCCGGACTAAGAGGTAGAACTTGACTCTCTTGGTTCACTTTTCATACACCTCATTGACAATGACTATTATCAAGATGACGCTGAAGGCAGCCAGGCTAGCGACGCAGAGGTAATTACTCTTCCCTCCAGTTCATACACTCCATCAACACAGAAAATCCGTCAAACAATCCGGAAAATAAAATTTTCTCACCCCCTTGCTCACTTGGACCCAAAATTTCTTTTGAAGAAGCAGCAGCACGAAGCTCGCTGCACAACCTGGCACAGCGGCCAAGTAGTCACTTCGGCCGGTTTATCGAACACTTCGGTTCGGAAACATCGACCTGAGGTCTCGCCCACTTCTGATACTTCTTATCCCAAGGCAGGTTATTTCCGACAACCTCTTAATCCGTCTGATTCAAATTATTAGGGAACACCTCATTCATTATCTGGCGAGTCGACAGCCACACAACTCCCTCCACTTAAGACAGTTGTTGGGTAAGTATTTTAACTGAATCTTTTAAGGCTTTATACTTGCATGCTATATTAACCCTTGCATCTTTTTCCTTTTAGAGCCAAGGCCAGACCCAGCAAGAAGGCTCGGGCGAATAAACCGTCTGACAACCATGTGGTTGTTGAACCAGAGAAAACTCCAGAACTGGAAGGTCCAAATGCTGACGCCATGTTTGATGAACCGCCCCCTCAAGATCATGATTTTGATGAACAAGTAGAAGTTGAAGCAGTGGACCATGCTGATAAACCAACGAGCCCGGTTCGTACTGATGATGGACCGTCTAGTCCGGTTAAGGCTGCTGATATCCCGTCAACTCCAGTGGAGGCTGCTGGTGATAAGGAAGAGGATGTTATCATTACTGGTGTTGGCCACACCTCCCCTGGCAATCCTGTTGCATTATCAAAGCATAGCGCCAAGGAGGAACGTTCTGCTATGGGAAAAGGAAAATGGAGCACCGATTTATCAAGCTATGCCCACCTCAACGCCCAGGAACTCCATTCTGGCTTTTTAAACCGTCTATACACAAACCTTGACTACGAAGCCGGTTTAGTCAATCTGATGAAGGAGCGTTATGAGGTAATTACATAACCTTTTCTCTCTTAAGTCCAATTGTAAGTACCAACTCTAGTAGCCCCCAAGGGCCGATTTATGATGGCAATAAAAACTGGGACTTTGCAATATCTCAACTCTGCATACTTATTTAGAACAACTTTGCACCTGTTTAGTCCCGACGGGCCGGTTTATCTTTCCAAGGTGAACCGGAACTTTAACCACAGTTACTTTGAGCAGACGTACATTAGCCCCCAAGTGCCAAGAATAATGCTTGTATTACACTTGGGACTTGACAAAATTTTCTGATAATGAAGCAATTGGGCATTAGCCCCCAAGTGCGAAGTGCATAACTTGTTATGTGCTTGGTACTTCAAATATATATGGCCCATTAATGATATGTCTTTCCGTTACAGGCTGAGCTGAGCAAAAGGGACACCCAAACCGCTGATCTTCAAGAGAACATTAAATCTCAACAAGCAAAGGCTTCTAAAGCCAAGGAGGAACTGACCAATGTCTTAGCAGCCATGGAGAAGCTGAAGGAGACCTTTAAGAAGGAATGGGTGTCGGTGTCAAAACCGGCGGATCTCGGGTAGGGGATCCCGAACTGTGCGTCTAAGGCGAATGGTAACAGGAGGCGGGGGACACAATGTTTGCCCAGGTTCGGGCCCTCACGATGGAGGTAATACCCTACGTCCTGCTTGATTGATCTTGATGATATGAGTATTACAAGAGTTGATCTACCACGAGATCGGAGAGGCTAAACCCTAGAAGCTAGCCTATGGTATGATTGTTGTTGTCCTACGGACTAAAACCCTCGGGTTTATATAGACACTGGAGGGGCTAGGGTTAAACAGAGTCGGTTACAAGGGAGGAGATCTACACATCCGAATCGCCAAGCTTGCCTTCCACGCAAAGGAGAGTCCCATCCAGACACGGGACGAAGTCTTCAATCTTGTATCTTCATAGTCCAACAGTCCGGCCAAAGTATATAGTCCGGCTGTCCGAGGACCCCCTAATCCAGGACTCCCTCAGTAGCCGTTGAACCAGGCTTCAATGACGACGAGTCCGGCGCGCAGATTGTCTTCGGCATTGCAAGGCGGGTTCCTCCTCCGAATACTCCATAGAAGATTTTGAACACAAGGACAGTGTCCGGCTCTACAAAAAAATTCCACATACCATGGCCCCGGTTATTATTCTGACAAATCTAATCTGCTGACAACTTCTCATAACGTGACATCACGCCATGGCCCCGGTTATTATTCGAACCATTTTCTCAACCAGCCACTGCATGTGTTGCGAGGCAGTTTTATTGGCACGTCTTGTCGAAGCAGAGATCGTGTCCCCTTATTATGGGATTCTCGTCAATACGGGTGTGGGTAACCCAACCACGCCATCAATCACGATGCTTGGGGAATAAGCGAGTTTTACCAGGCAAGTGGGGAGGCACGCAGTTTCTACCGCCCTTATAAAGGGATAAGGACTCCTCTTTTTTACCCACGCCTTCTTCCTCCCTGCCCATCCATTCTCGTGCACTCGAGCTCCAGTGCCCAAGTTCGCATCTTCTCTAAAGAACCACTCCAAATATGTCCGGAGTGGGAGGCAAGTGGATGGCCTCTACCGTCCGGAAGAAGGACATCAAGAAACTTCGGGAGGCCGGGTATCTAGCCCAGGAAATCGGCCACCGTCTCCCGACGGCTGGACAGATCGTCCCTACCCCGGAACCCCACGAAAGGGTCATATTCCTCCCTCATTTTATCCATGGGCGAGAGTTTCCCCTCCACCCATTGTTCACGGCATCATGTATTATTACGGGATCGATTTTCATGAGCTATCCCCCAATTCCTTCCTCAACATCTCGACATTCATTGTCGCGTGTGAGGTTTTTCTCCACATCCCGCCACACTTCGGCTTATGGCTGAAGATCTTTAATGTGAAGCCCAAGGTAGTGGGCGGTGAGCACTCTAAGTGCGGGGGCGCTATGGTGAGCAAGATGCCCAACGTCACATGGCCAATAGGTACCTTCAATGATTCCGTCAGGGAGTGGCAACAGGAGTGGTTTTACATTACTGAGCCGCGCGGCGCGTAGTGGGCCGCTGCTCCCGAGTTCCGATCCAGGGCCCCTCTGCGGCTCGCATCCTGGCTCAAGAAGGGCCTAGGCCGGTCTTTGTCCTAGGAGCTGTTGGCGCTCCAGACGCGCGTCAAGGATATGGAAGACAAGAATATCGAAATTGTCAATGTAGTCCAGGTGATGTTAGTCTATCGGATCCTACCTTGTCAACACCGGACTTGCAATCTATGGGAATTCGATACGGCCAAGCACCAGACCCTGCGAGAGCTCTTTGGCTCCTCGCACGAAGACATTTGGAAGGTGCTTTTTAAGCCCAGCAAATCATGGCCGGACTCGTCCGAGGACCGCGGGTACCAACTGTCCCGCCCTGCAAACTCGGTAAATTACCATATATTTTCTTCACATAACTCAATGGAAATGCTTAATGTGTTTTACACAACTCTCCTAGGGCTGGACGAAGGAGGCGAGGCGGATCCAATGTCCGGCCCCGCTGCCCAAAGAACCGGCCGGCCCACTTCTAACGAAGATGTTGGACCCGGCGCCTTACAAGGTGCCGGACAAGAAGACCGAAAAGGAGGCCAAAAAGACCTGGGCGTCCTTCGTCACCGTGCCCGACCCGCCTCCGAAGAGGACGAGGAAGAGGAAGACAACTCCCCAGTAGGAGGAAGAAAGAAGAGGACGGCCTCCGTACACTTGGAGGCCGAGTCACCTAAAAGGGAAAAAAACTCTTCTTCTGGAAGAGTCCCCTGCCGTCGCCGATAGCAGCCCGGCGTGGGATCCTAGGGCCCAGCCCCTAGTGAACTCATAAGTATATAAAATCCGAACATGTTCATGTGTCTGGACCCCTGAGCCATATTTTTTGTAGTCCGATGGGGTCCCGTTCTGAACAATCCTCGTCCGAGGATTTGCTGGGCTCAGATGCTATGGAGAGCGGGACGCCTCGGAAGGCCCCCCCTGAACATGTGATCAACACCGAGGCTTCGTCCCAGAGGGACTCCATCCAAGGAGGGGCAGAGCAAGTCGTGAAGGCGGCGCCTGGAGGTCAAACTTCAGGGGCCGGAGACATGGGGGAGAAGATCCCCGCAGGAGTCGACGGCGGGGACCATCTTGAATTTGGCCCCTAGCCGGACACAGTTTTGGAGACCAATACAGCTCCGAAATCAAGCAGGCGGCCTTCCTCGACTGGAGAGGGCGTTCCTGTTCCACCGGCAACCTCTGTCCAACCAGAGGCGCCTGGTGCTTTATTGGCGGCGCTGAAGAGCGCCTCCATTGTAGATGAACACCGTGCCCTTATGGGTGCGGTGACTGAGAAGATTCAGTCCGCTAAAAATGGACTGAATGAAGTCGGTATCGACCTTATAAGAGGTTTGGAGGTATGATTTATACGGTTTCGAAGAATGTCATAGTATGGATAGTAGCCCCTGATACACTGTCCGGTGAACGAAAGAACCGGACAGAGGATCAAATATATTTTCACAGGAAGACTCATTTGATGACATCTATCTCCTTTATTTTGTAAGCAGGCGTCTGTGGCGGCTACTGCCGGTCATACCGCGAAGGTTTCCGGACTGAATCAAAGTCTGGAGGGGGCCGAAGCGGAGCTTGGCCAGTTAAAAAGGTAGTTGGGAGATCAACAAGGTATGCACAAATCTTGTTTGCGTTCAGTTGCGAACGAATTTTTAGTATGATAGAATATGTGTCATGATTTGTGCCAGGGGTGGTGACCGAAGTCGAGGCTCTGAAGAAGGCTGCTGCCGAGGCCGAGGAAAAGGCAACCGCAGAGCAGGCTCTTCGTGAGAAGCACGAGGCCAAGGTTGTGGAAGCTAGGCGAGAGCTCCAAGAGGCCATGAAAAAATGCGAGACCCTAGAGTAGAGTTTAATGGAGATAGAATCCGAACTCACCGGGGCTCATCAGGCCGCGTGTGATGCTGTGGGGAAACCCGAGGCACCCTGCAGGAGATCCAAGAGGCGAGGGAGATCACAGCGGGTAAGGTCTATTTCCATGTAAAGCAAGTATTTCAGGAGAAAATTATGCTTTATATTTTGAAGTTCGGATTTCTCCAGGGGTATTTGCGGAACTTCCTCGCAGCATATCGGATGCCGCCCAATTCCACCGAGCCGAAGAGGGGAATACTATGGATAAGCTCTTTTGGTCGCAGTATCTGGCACCGAATTATCTGGTGCCTTTTATCGATCAACTGAAACAACTGATCGAACTGCATAAGGTGTCCAAACTAGCCATAAAGGATTTGATTATCCGGCTATGGCCCGCCGAGCCGATTCCAGGTAGCTACTTCGGGATCGTGAAGCGACTTGTTAGTGCTTGCCCTCGACTTGACGTCATCAAGAGAATGGCCTTTGCCCACAAAAAGGTGCACTGGGGGAAGATGGATGCTGAAAAGCTGATGACCGAGGGGCCGCCGAAGGGAAAGGAGCACCGCAAGCCCGAATTGTATTATGAAAATGTCCTGAAAGGATCCTGCCTTGCGGCGGAGCAATGCACCAAGGACATTGTATTTCCATGAATATAGTCATGTTGTCCTTTGTAATGTGTGAACAAGGTCATTTCTATTATTTATTGCCTATTATAAAAGTTTACCCTCCTACACGGCCGTTTTATATATTAAACCTGAGAATTGGCCAGTCGTCGGCTTCTGCCCCCTCGTAAGAAATGCGGGGGTGTTCGGGATAAACCTGATCACTCTTTACCCCAGTGTTGGGTCCTTTGAAGGAGGTGTTCAGCACAGCGAACCAGGCAATCGGACTATAGGGCTTTATCATTCTCACTTAGCCATAGGAGCATTAGGAAGGTAGGCGCAGCCCCTGGTGTTTGGAAGACCGCACGAGGGGCCCTATAGGCACCTGATCGGAAGAAGAACCGATCCATCGCACGCTGCATTGGTTATGGCATTATGCGGGAGAAATCTTAAAGATTTTACAACCTCTCGAACAGCTGACCAGCTCTCGCCGTATCATGACAGTCAGTTTTTGGCTTTCTCTACTGAGGTGCTCGCTCGGAAGAACCGGGACACAATCGCAGTAGTTCTCCATGTGCCACCTTAGCCGATATAGCGGAACGTAAGGTAGCAAAACATGGGAGCCGGGCAAACCCAACATTTGACCCAAGACATGATTCGGAGCTGATGCATATAATGCTATAAGTTCGGGGTGCCGAACTTCCGTGAAGGTGTTCGGACTTTATTGCCGTATTATGGGTAAAACGAAGCCCCTGGCAAAGGCATATCACGGTGTACGGATGCCACTTAACAAAAGAGTTTCAATAAGAAATAATAGCAAATAAGCGTCAAATAAAACCACATGTTGTATTTGAATAATACGTCGACGCGTATGAGTACAGGTAATGTGATAAAAAGGGGAATATGACCGTGGAACCTGATGGGGCCGGGGAGGAAGACGATGTGTGCAGATCCGGAGTATAGTTGGATGGACGTCGCGAGGAATATCTAAAGATTCCCTTGTGCGTTCGAGCTGTTACCATGTCACCGGTCCCGGTCTGCGCAAAGGTGAGCCTGCAAAGGAAATGTAAGAAATTTTTGTGTGCCGAAGAGCGGTTGAGCCGCGATATGTGGCATGTTCTTGACTTCGACGGAATGTTTAGTTGAGCCCTGGACGATCCGGGTTATCCTGCCGTGAAGTAGTTCGGACTACTTTGAATGTGTCCGGGGGTTTTAGCCGTCGACTCAAGATTTGACTGAAAGGTGCACTCCATTGCTTCTGCTGTTAAAGCGGCGGCGTACTCTGTGGTACCGATGGAGAGTTTGGCCTTGCCATTAACCGTGATGATGCCGCGCGGACCGGGCATCTTGAGTTTACGGTAGGCATAATGTGGCGCCGCGTTGAATCGAGCGAACACAGTTCGCCCGAGCAGTGCCTGATAATCACTGTGAAAGGGGATGATGTCGAAGATTAACTCTTCGGCACGGTAATTGTCTGGTGATCCGAAGACTACCTCGAGGGCAATGGAGCTGGTATAGCTGGCCTCCACGCCTGGTATAATACCTCTAAAGGTGGCTTTAGTGGGTTTGATCATCGAATGATCGATGCCCATCTTGCGCACTGTGTCCTGGTAAAGCAGATTTAGACTGCTGCCTCCGTCCATAAGGACTCATGTGAGGTGGAACCCATCAATTATTGGGTCGAGGACTAGTGCGGCTGGATTGCCGCGACTGGTGTTGACCGGACGATCCATTTGGTTGAAGGTGATCGGCCCTACTTTATATTGCGGGCTGACAGGTTTCGTTAGGTCGACATCCCTAAGGGTGTGCATCCGGTCCGGGTTGGGAGTGTGGTTGGCGTTTACCATATTCACTGTTTGGATTTGCTGGAGAGATTTCCTTTGTCCTCCTCTATTCGGTGATCTGGGCTCCTCGTCGCTGTCATTGCTTTGAGACCCCTTATCTTTGTTTTTGGCGCCTAACCTGCCAGCTTGTTTGAAGACCCAACATTCTCCGTTGGTATGATTGGCTGGTGTTCCTGGTTTGCCATGAATTTGGCATGGATGGTCGAGTATGCGGTCCAAACTGGACGGACCCGAATTGTCATTTTTGAGTGGCCCTGTCCGCTGACCGGACTTAGAACTATTAAATCCGGCATTGACTGTCGTGTCTTCGGCGCTTTTGCCATGTTTGCGGCGTTTGTGTTTGTTGCGCTGGGGTTTGCCGTTGCTATCTCTGGCCTCCGATGTGCTAGGGTTACTTGTTGCGTTGTTGCTACGGGCCAACCAGCTATCCTCGCCCATGTAGAAGCGGGTCATGAGTGTTGTGAGGGCTGCCATGGACTTTGGCTTCTCTTGGCCAAGATGACTGGCGAGCCACTCGTCACAGATATTATGTTTGAAGGCCGCTAGGGCTTCGACATCCGGACAATCCACAATTTGGTTCTTTTTGGTTAGGAACCGAGTCCAAAATTTCCTGGCAGACTCTCCGGGCTGTTGTGTTATGTGACTTAAGTCATCAGCATCCGGTGGTCGCACATAAGTGCCCTGGAAATTGTCCAGGAATGCATTTGCCAGGTTCTCCAAACTTCCGATAGAGTTTGCTGGCAAGCTATTTATCCAATGCCGAGCTGGTCCTTTGAGTTTTAACGGGAGGTACTTGATGGCGTGTAGATCATCCCCGCGGGCCATGTGAATGTGGAGGAAGAAATCCTCTATCCATACTGCGGGGTCAGTAGTACCATCGTATGATTCAATGTTCACGGGTTTAAACCCTTCTGGGAATTCATGATCCATTACTTCATTAGTGAAGCATAGGGGGTGTGCGGCGCCTCTGTGCCGGGCTATGTCACGACGCAGTTCGTACGAGTCTTGTGTGCTGTGTTCGGCCCGGCCGGATTTGCTTTTGGTATATCCGGCATGACGGTCGTCGTCATGTCTTGGGGCGCGCCCTTGTGATCCGAAGATTGATCTTTTGTGTCCTGCTTTGTTTTCCAATATGTCTCGCAGGTCCTGCGTGTTACCCCGGGCCTTGTTGTTCTTGTTTGACTGGCGACGAGGCGCGGGCTGGACTTCGGGCTTATATGTCACTTTGTCCCGGCCACAAGGTGGTCGGTCTGCCGCGTCATACGCTGGGAGCGCAGGCTTTAATGCTTCCTTTTCAAGTTGGGGTAGCAACCTGCGCTTTGGGAAACTTTTGATTGGGCGCTCGAGTTCGTATTCCTCGGCTGCCAGGACCTCAGTCCATCTATCTGCTAGCAGATCTTGCTCAGCTTGAAGTTGTTGTTGCCTTTTCTTCAGGCTTTTTGCTGTGGCAATAAGCCGGTGCTTGAAGCGCTCCTGTTCGACGGGATCCTCAGGCACGATAAATTCTTCGTCGTCGAGGCTCACCTTGTCTTCGGAGAGAGGCATGTAATTTTCATCCTCTGATTCTTCGTCTGCTGTCTGTTCCTTGGGGCTGGCTTGCCCATCCTCCTGCTCAAAGCCTGGCTGGAGGGGATTGTCTTTGTCTTCGGCACTATTTGCAGCGTTATTGTCTCCTGTGCCGGTATCGCTGTTTTTGCTATGGTAGGGCTTAGAGCGGCACCGATGACGCCGGTTCTTGGATTGCTTCTCGGGGGGATTATCCGCCATTGCCTTATTGCCATCGCTTTCTTTGGGGGTGTCCACCGTGTATATATCATACGATGAGGTGGTAGTACAGCGCCCTGTGGGCGGTGGTTCCTGTTCGTCTCCCGCATCGTCGTCCATACCGTCGATGTCTTTGGAGTTGAAGTCGAGCATGCCGGTTAGGTCGTCGACGGTGGCTACTAAGTGGGTGGTGGGTGGGGAACGAATTTCTTCGTCGTCCGCTTCCCACTCGAGTCGTACATAGTTTGGCTAAGGGTCTCTTGACAAGGAGAGAGACCGTTATGAGTTTAGCACGTCGCCTAGGGGTGAGTGCTGAAAGATATCCGCGGAGGTAAACTCCATGATCGGTGCCCAATCAGATTAGATGGGCACGGACACGAGCGGTTCGGAGTCTGTGGCCGGGGATGAATCCGAGTGTCCGGCAACACAGGTCTCATAGGAGGTGAAGTCAGTATTCGGCTCTATCGCCGCTGAGTGTGCGGCCTCCGTGGCGGGTTCCATCTATCCATCCTCGGACGGTGCGATCTGTTCCGGATTGAGGGCCGGAGTAGTTACAGGTGTGATCTCCCGAATACTTTCCGATGGCAGAGATAAATCATGCTCATCGTGACTATGTGGAGTACCTGACATGGGTTCAAATCCGTCGAAGATCAAGTCTCCGCGGATGTCGGCAGTATAGTTTTAGCTTCCAAACCTGACCTGATGGCCAGGGGCGTAGCTCTCGATCTGCTCCAGATGGCCGAGCGAGTTGGCCCGCAGTACTAAGCCACCGAATACGAAGATCTGTTCGAGGAGGAAAACCTCACCCTGGATAGCATCGTTGCCGATGATCGAAGGATCCATGAAGCCTTATGATGACGACATAGTGGAACTCTCAATGAAAGCACCAATGTCGGTGTGAAAACCGGCGGATCTTGGGTAGGGGGTCCCGAACTGTGCGTCTAAGGCGGATGGTAACAGGAGGCGGGGGACACAATGTTTACCCAGGTTCGGGCCCTCACGATGGAGGTAATACCCTACATCCTTATTGATTGATCTTGATGATATGAGTATTACAAGAGTTGATCTACCACAAGATTGGAGAGGCTAAACCCTAGAAGCTAGCCTATGGTATGATTGTTGTTATCCTACGGACTAAAACCCTCCGGTTTATATAGACACCAGAGGGGCTAGGGTTACACAGAGTCGGTTACAAGGGAGGAGATATACACATCTGAATCGCCAAGCTTGCCTTCCACGCAAAGGAGAGTCCCATCCGGACACGGGACGAAGTCTTCAATCTTGTAACTTCATAGTCCAACAGTCCGGCCAAAGTATATAGTTCGGCTGTCCGAGGACCCCCTAATCCAGGACTCCCTCAACGGGCAGATTGGGACACAGAGAAAGCCGCTTTAGCAAAAAGAGCCGAGGACGCAGAAGCAGCCCTTAAACCGGTGGTCGAAGAGCTGACCGGTTTAAAGCGGCAGATAAATGCTATGACCTCTACTGTATTTGGTAAGTATCCTCATCTGATGTTTTTCAATTCATTTTATCTCATCAGTTACCGGTTTACTGATGCATGCAATGTCACAGGGACCCACATTACCCATCTAGGCTCTGACATGCGGATGAAACTGAAGGCTGCCTATACTTTGATAGAGCAGTTATATTCCAGAGCCCAACGGGCTATTTGCACCGTTGCTCATAACGAGCCTCCTCCAATGTTAATAAAAGAAACTATTGAGAAACTGTTAATGTTGCCTGCCCGGTTGGATGAACTGAAAAGATCAGCTGCAAGGTCAGGTGTGCTGACTGCGCTAATCCGGGCCAAGGCATGGATTCCAGATCTTGAACCGTCAAATATTGGCAAAGGCTATCCTGGCATGAAGGAAGACGGTTCAGAATTTAACAATGAAGATCTCCGAAGGCCCACGAGGGAAATGCGACCTTTAGCAAGCAAATTGGCGGAAGAAACAGATCTCTCTCCTTATCAGCCGGTTTATGATGT
This sequence comes from Triticum aestivum, assembly GCF_018294505.1. Taxonomy (NCBI): domain Eukaryota; kingdom Viridiplantae; phylum Streptophyta; class Magnoliopsida; order Poales; family Poaceae; genus Triticum; species Triticum aestivum. The sequence continues at coordinate 521,760,529 of NC_057800.1, forward strand.
TGATCAGAAAAGATATCATGCGCCAACACATGATGTAGAAGATCTTGTTCCGCCAATTCGTAAGCACACTTATGCCCCTGACATTGATCCTTCCAACCTTATAAGTGAAGAAGCTATGCTCCAAGCCTTAACTGGAATCGATTGGGTAACCATTGATTTCCAGCCACTGGGTAGGGAGGAGGAAGATGCACAGACGCATGATGATCCCCAATCTTCAAGTCGTCCTGGTGATGAATCCTAAACCAGAGGCCGGTTTAGCCTGTCGTAGCCTGCCACTCTTGCCGAAACAATTATTCTGTGTGGGCATTAAAGCGCCTTGTAATAGGCTAGTTCAAACACCTGTCTGTTATGCCATCGAGCATACTTGTTTTGCTTGATACTGATAACTCGCCATGCTTTTGGGATCTATTATATGCATAATCCGCAGTGACTGATTTTAACTTGTTCCTGCATACAAGAGATTGAGAGTGTCCTGGCGATTTACCGCTGGACGGGTCATGATGCCCAAATATATAGCCTAGGTGTAGAGCCAAGGCTGTATTTAAAAACAACCAGATATAAAATAGATGATACCTGTTACATTGAATCACCTCGTTGGTTGACCAATCTGTTGTTATAGTAAGGGTGATAACACCAATCTGGAGTATTGATGACTCCTTCCATGTTTGCCGGTTTACGATAAAACCGTATCGGGTTATGATAAACGCCGGTTTATCCATAAAAGTCTGGTGACTTGTAGTCAAAACCAGACCGGATCAATAAGTGCCGGATTATAATTGATCATGTACTGACAACTTAACATTGATAGCCACACCGGGTTTTAATAAACGCCGGTTTATCAGAAGATATTTATGAATCTTAAAGGAGAAAAAACTTTGCAAAAACACAAGAAGAATATGCAAGGCTTTTCATGGCCTTCCAGGCCCTAAATCGAGGCTTTTCATGGGCTGCCAGGCCACTGAGTTAAACCATTTTCAAAGCCTTTTAAGATGGACCTCAATCTTTAACCAATCATCATTTTAACTTTGACAAGTTCAGGGTCTATGAGATTGACGTGTCAAACGTTTGACGGGTCATACCAGGTTTACCTAGACGGAGTGGCTTACTTAAGAAGGCAGGATAACCCGGGGTTTTAGGTGAATACACGTGGCTTCCAAGCCTGGCTTGATAGCCTATTGCAAAGGTGCAAACTCTTTGTTCTTTGAGAAGCAAAGAGCCCCCAAGCAACATTTGAGATGTGCTCAGTGGGTGCTTATGTTTGAGTTGTGCTTTTGCAACAGACTCTCTTTGGTCCCATATAATTTCCTTTTGGCCTTAAGCCTATCAAGAGGTGTAGCTATGGTTTGAATACAACCAAGCCCCCTAGTGATTTCCCTTTGGCTTTAAGCTGATCAAGAGGCATAGCTATGGTTCGAATACGACTAAGCCCCCTAGTGATTTCCTTTTATATGTGTGTGGCTTTATAAGCCGGATCTGTAGAACTCCGCTTTATAAACAGAAGCCCCCATGTAAACACACATGATGTAAAAACAACAAAGACCCCGCTTTAGCTGAGGCTCCGGTTTATTATATTGATCATAAATATATAAATTGTCATAATTATGTACATAAGAAGAGCCTGTGGCTCAAGTATAGTAAGGCCGAAGATGAGCTATATTCCACGGCCGCTGGGTCTCCTCCTTCGATTTACGTGAGTCTTTGTGCTCTCGAACATCGATAAGGTAGTATGATCCATTGTGCAGATTTTTGCTGACCACAAAAGGTCATTCCCAAGCTGGGGATAATTTGTGCATATCAGTCTGGAGCACCAGGCGGCTGTGATAACGTCGTAGATCTTGTTGATAAATCGCCGAACGTGCCGCTGCAAGATCACGCTCCTCATCTAATAGGTCCAGTGAGTCCTGACGTGCTTTCTCATTATCAGCTTCAACATAAGCCGCCACACGAGGCGAGTCATGATGGATGTCACTAGGGAGAACCGCCTCTGCTCCGTAAACCATGAAGAAAGGCGTGTAACCCGTAGATCTGTTCGGTGTGGTGTTGATACTCCATAACACAGAAGGTAACTCCTCCACCCAACAACCCGGCGTCCATTTTAAAGGAACCATAAGCCGGGGTTTTATACCTCCCAAAATCTCTTGATTGGCCCTCTATGCTTGACCATTAGATTGGGGGTGAGCCACTGATGACACGTCAAGCCGGATGTGCTCACGTTGACAAAATTCTTCCATAGCACCCTTGGACAGATTAGTACCATTATCAGTTATAATGATGTGTGGAAAACCAAACCGTAAGATCACCTTTTTGATGATTTGAACCGCCGTGGCCGCATCACACTTACTGACTGGCTCTGCCTCTACCCATTTGGTAAACTTATCAACTGCCACCAGCAGGTGGGTCTTCTTGTCCTTGGACCTCTTAAAGGGTCCAACCATATCTAGCCCCCAAGTTGCAAACGGCCAAGTGATTGGAATCATTCTTAATTCTTGAGCCAGAACATGAGCGCGGCGTGCAAACTTCTGACAACCGTCACACCTCTTTACCAAATCCTCAGCATCATCATGAGCCGTCAACCAATAGAAGCCGTCACGAAAGGCCTTAGCCACCAAGGATTTTGAACCGGCGTGGTGACCGCAATCTCCTTCGTGGATCTCACGCAAAATCTCACAACCTTCTTAAGGAGACACACAACGCTGAAACGCCCCTATTACGTTGCAATGATGCAACTCCCCATCAACAATGGTCATTGACTTGGATCGCTGGATTATCTACCGGGCCAGAATTTTATCATCTGGTAACTCGCCCCGGTTCATGTACGCCAGGTATGGGATTTTCCAATCCGGAATAACATGGAGAGCCACCACTAATTGTGCCTCTGGGTCAGGAACAGCCAAATCCTCCTTAGTAGGTATTTTGACGGACGGATTATGTAGCACATCTAGGAAGACATTGGGTGGCACCAGTTTGCGCTGAGAGCCTAAGCGACTTAAATCGTCTGCCGCTTCATTTTTTTGCCGTTCTATATGGTCCACCTGATAACCCTTGAAATGACCAGCTACTATGTCCACCTCTTGTTGATACGCCGCCATGAGTGGATCCTTGGAATCCCAAGTGTCAGAAACCTGTTGAGCTACCAGGTCCGAGTCACCGAAGCACTTAACCCGGCTTAAATTCATCTCCTTAGCCATCCGAAGACCATGGAGCAAGCCCTCATATTCAGCTGTATTGTTAGTGCAAGGGAACATTAAACGGAGAACATAACAAAACTTATCACCTCGTGGGGAAGTTAATATGACTCCAGCCCCCGAGCCTTCCAATTGTGTGGACCCATCAAAATGAATAGTCCAATAAGTGTTATCTGGCTTTTCCTCCGGTGCCTGCAACTCTGTCCAATCATTGATGAAGTCCACAAGTGCTTGGGATTTGATTGTAGTGCCAGGTGTATATTTTAACCCGTGAGATCCGAGCTCAATAGCCCATTTGGCAATCCGGCCAGTTGCTTCTCTGTTTTGGATGATATCTCCCAAGGGGGCTGAACTGACAACTGTGATAGGATGACCCTGAAAATAATGCTTGAGCTTCCGGCTTGCCATGAAAACCCCATACACCAGCTTCTGCCAATGTGGGTATCTCTGTTTGGACTCAATAAGCACCTCACTGATATAATAAACCGGCCATTGAACCGGATACTCTTTTCCGGCCTCCTTGCGCTCCACAACAATAGCCACACTAACAGCCCGGGCATTAGCAGCCACATATAGCAATAAGGGCTCTTTATCGACCAGAGCCGCAAGGATAGGTGGCTTGGCTAACTGTCTCTTCAAGTCCTCAAACGCTTTATCAGCAGCATCACTTCAGATGAAATGATCTGTCTTCTTTAGCATCTGATACAAAGGGATAGCCTTCTCCCCAAGGCGACTGATAAACCGACTTAAGGCTGAAATCCGGCCCGCCAAACGCTGAACATCGTTGATACACGCCGGTTTAGCCAAAGATGTGATAGATGTGATCTTCTCTGGATTAGCTTCAATGCCCCTGTTAGACACCAGAAAACCCAAGAGCTTGCCTCCCGGTACACCAAAGACACATTTGGCTGGATTAAGCATCATCTTATGAACCCGAAGGTTATCAAAAGTTTCCTTCAAGTCATCTATCAATGTTTCCTCTTTTCTAGATTTCACCACAATATCATCCACATAAGCATGAACATTGCGCCCAATCTGTTTATGAAGACAATTCTAGACACAATGTTGATAAGTCGCCTAGGCACTCTTGAGCCCAAAAGGCATATATACATAGCAGACGGCTCCAAAGGGAATTAGGAAAGTTGTCTTCTCCTGGTCCTTAACTGCCATTTTGATCTGATGATAACCAGAATAAGCATCCAGAAAACACAAACGGTCACAACCTACCGTACCATCAATAACTTGATCGATACGAGGGAGAGAACAGGGATCAGCTGGACAGGCCTTGTTTAAGTCTGTGTAATCCACACACATACACCAAGTGCCGTTTTTTCTTAAGTACCAGCACCGGATTAGCTAGCCACTCAGGGAGAAAGACCTCCACAATAAACCCAGCTGCCAAAAGCCAGGCTACCTCTTCACCAATAGCCTTACGCCTCTCCTCGTTGAAGCGGCGGAGAAACTGCCTGACTGGTTTAAACTTAGGATCTATATTAAGAATGTGCTCAGCGAGTTCCCTCGGTACACCTGGCATGTCAGAAGGCTTCCATGCAAAGGTGTCCCGGTTCTCACGGATGAACTCGATGAACGCGCTTTCCTATTTTGGATCCAGGTTAGCGCTGATGCTGAACTGCTTGGCTGAATCGCCAGGAACAAAGTCAACCAGCTTAGTCTCCTCAGCTGATTTAAATTTCAGCGCCGGATCATGCTCTATAGTTGGCTTTTTCAAAGAAGTCATATCTGCCGGATCAACATTGTCCTTATAAAAATTTAGCTCCTCTATGGCACAAACCGACTCAGCATAAGCCGCATCACCTTCTTCACATTCCAAAGCAATCTTCCGGCTCCCATGCATCGTGATGGTCCCCTTATGACCCGACATCTTAAGGTGCAGATAAACATAACAATGCCTTGCCATGAACTTGGCATAAGCCGGCCGGCCGAACAGAGCATGATATGGACTCTTGATTTTCACCACTTCAGAAGTCAACATGTCTGATCTTGAATCATGATCATCTCCAAAAGCAACCTTTAGAGCTATCTTGCCTACTTGGTATGCCGATTTACCAGGCACCACACCATGAAAGATGGTGTTCGGCGGTTTAAGATTCTTATATGGCAATCCCATGCGACGGAAGGTTTCATAGTAAAGGATATTGATACTGCTTCCTCCATCCATAAGCACCTTGGTTAACTTATACCCCCCAACCTGAGGTGCCACCACTAAGGCTAGATGACCCGAATTATCAACCCGGGGTGGATGATCCTCTCGACTCCACAAAATAGGCTGTCCAGACCAGCGCAGATAACGAGGTACCACCGGTTCAACGGAGTTCATGGCCCTTTTATGAAGCTTCTGATCGTGCTTACATAGGCTAGTGGTGAAGACATGATACTGCCCACTATTCAAATGCTTCGGATTGCTCTGATAACCCGATTGTTGTTGTTGTTGATTCCCCTGATGGTTATAACCTCCCTGATTGCCCCTGACTGCCTTGACTGCCATGTCCGGTTTGGTTGCCTTGGAATCCTGAACTGGAGCTGCCACCACCATAACCCGGCCCATGGAAACCGCTTCCTGAACTGTCGGGCGGTCCATTGTTGTATTGAAAGAGATTTGAATTTTTGAACTCCCGCATAATGAAGCAATCCTTCCAAAGATGCGTAGCTGACCTCTCCTTCGATCTGTGTTTTGGGCAAGGCTGATTTAACAGGCGCTCAAGATTGGGGCCTGACCCTCCACCCCGCTGGGGCGGTTTACCTTTACACCGCTGACCGTTATCCTAGGTGTTGGTGTTAGCCACAAAGTCCAAGCTATTATCCGCCTTGCGTTTACCATTGTTCCCATGACCTACCGGGTTATGCTACTGCCCTTTGGTGCTGCTGCTCTTCTTTCCCTTCCCTGTCTTGTCGTCATCAGACTCGGGGTCCTTGGTACTATCAGAGTCGGCATACTTCACCAGAGCTGCGATAAGTGTTCCCATGTCAGTGCAATGGCGTTTGAGCCGTCGCAACTTCAGCTTCAGAGGTGCAAAATGGCAATTGCCTTCCAATGTTTAAACTGTTGTGTCAGCGTTGATGCGGTCTGATGAATGCAAAATCTCCGAAACCCGGTGCACCCAGCGGGTTGTTGATTCTCCTTCCTCCTGGACACAGGCTGCTAAATCCACGATTGACATGGGCTGCTTGCACGTATCCTTGAAATTCTGGATGAACCGGGACCTCAACTCGGCCCATGACCCAATGGAGTTGGCCGGCAGGTTTTTCAACCATGTGCGAGTTGTTCCCTCGAACATCATGGTAAAGTATTTGGCACAGGCCACCTCGTCCACATCCTGCATCTCCATTGCCATCTCATAGCTTTCCACCCATGACTCGGGGGATAAATCGGCAGTGTAATTCAGCACCTTGTGCGGTCCTTTGAAATCCTGGGGTAGCCGTACATTGTGCAGTGCTGGGATGAGACATGGTACCCCCAAAGAACTGGAGGTAATCCTTGGTTCCACCGACGTTGTTGGACGAACCAGAGTGAGTGGGCGGGCCTCATGCTGCGCCGCTAACTCGGCCTCTCGACGTGCCCTAGCGTGATCCACTACATCCGGATCATTGCCACCGCCACCCGCCGAGTTATGGCCACGGGGCGGATTACGATTCCGCGCACTACTTAATACGACTGGTTCATCGATATGCCTGCTATAGCTCCGGCTCGGGCGGGGAGTAGAATGAATCCTTTCGCGGCTATATAAATAAGCCTGCTGCTGAGTCAAGGCCGTCTGAAGGAGCTCCCTAGCCCATCGTGTTTCAACTGCTACTGGGGACTCGCCATCAATCGGGAGATCCGCCAATCGTGAAGCGGCGGCAACGATGGTATCCAACGGGTTAGATAATGACCCGGAGGCGTTGAGACGTGTCGTGATGGGACATCGTTCTGACGAGGCTGAGGGGGCGGATCCATCACGCGCGGCTGAACCGGTGCCCCGGTCCCAGGTGCCTCCGCCCAGTTTACCACTGGCTGGTTGTTGGTGCCTGCTCCTGGCATGTTAAAGAGATTTCTTGCCTCAAGAACCAGCGGAAGGTGCGACCGGTATCTTCTCCTCATGACATCATCTGATGCACTCTGATTCAGCATAAGCCGGTAAGTGATAATCCCCAAGTGCAAGTAATCATTATAGCAATTTCCAAAGGTGGAAGTGATAAGTATGGAGTGTAGAACCCACAAGGAGCTAAAGGTAAGATCAATATTCTCTCAAGCCCTATCTGCCACTGATACGACTCTACGTACACCGAACGTTTGCTTCCAACTAGCAACGAGAAATAAAACTAGGTTGTGGGTATGAAGATGATAACTTTGTATGATATCGGAGAGCTAAAATATAAAAGTAGGTGTAGTTATCATGAAGTTAGAATATATTACTAATTATTATAAATAGCGAGTGTGGAATACTAGTGGATCGGTGTGCGGAATAGTCCTAGGCAATCGTTAACAAGACTGGTAATCACTATTGCAGTTTCATATGAGGGAGATGCATAAGCTAACATACTTTCTCTACTTGGATCATATGCACTTATGATTGGAACTCTAGCAAGCATCCGCAACTACTAAAGATCATTAAGGTAAAACCCAACCATAGCATTAAAGCATCAAGTCCTCTTTATTCCCATACGCAACAACCCCCTTACTCGGGTTTGTGTTTCAGTCACTCACCAACCCACTATAACCGAATCATGATTGTATTGCAACACCCTATAGCGGGAACCCCTCACACTTGCGCGACACGGTGGGCACCATAGGACAGCAACAAAGTAAAACATAAAACTCATACCAATCTAGATCATCAATCAACCCAAAGACAAAAGATATCTACTCAAAACATCATAGGATGGCAACACATCATTGGATCATAATATGTGGCATAAAGCACCATGTTCAAGTAGGGATTACAGCGGGGTGCGGGAGAGTGGACCGCATAAAAGAGATGAGGGATGATGATGGTGATGTTGATGAAGACGATCACCGCGTCGATGATTCCCCTCCCGATGGCACTCCAGTGCCACCGAGAGATTGGAGGAGAGGTTCTCCCCCTTGTGCTTCCTCCTCCATGGCCTCCCCCTAGATGGGGAGAGGTTCTCCCTCTGGTCCTTGGCCTTCATGGTGATGATGGCCCCTCTGGGATCCTCCTCCTGCCCTTCGGTGATGACGGCCCCCTCCGGCAGGGTGCCAGAGAGGGCCTAGATTGTTTTCGGTGGCTACGGAGGCTTCTGGCGACGGAACTCCCGGTCTAGGTTAATTTTCTAAGGTTTCTGTATTTATAGGAATTTTTGGCGTCGGTCTCACGTCAAGAAGGTGCCCGAGGCGTCCACGAGGCAGGACCACACGCCTGGGGGGGTGGGCGCGCCCCCACCCTCGTGGACGCCCCGGGACTCACCTGGCCCAACTCTTTTACTCCGGGGTCTTCTTTTGGTCCATAAAAAATCGTCAAAAATTGGCACTTCAATTGGACTCCGTTTGATATTCCTTTTCTGTAAAACTCAAAAACAAGGAAAAAATAGAAACTGGCACTGGGCACTAGGTTAATAGGTTAGTCCCAAAAATCATACAAAATAGCATATAAAGCATCCAAGGTTGATAATGTAATAGCATGAATACTTCATAAATTATAGATACGTTGGAGATGTATCAGTAAGCCTGAGCCTCTAACTCGGCCTGCTCTGTAGCCATCCTGGTGTTCTCTACCGCTAGGTCCGCTTTAGCCTGAGTTATCTGATCCTTCACCTTTGCAACTTCCGCATTATGTCGATCCTGATCTGTCGGGTTAACCACAGTCATCAGCAATGTTCCCAACGCGTCAAATAAGTCGGACAAAACACCAGCGGTGGTGCAGACCCTCCTGCCCCAGCTGGTATTGCCGCTACTGAACCGGAGATCATTGCTGCTGTGGTAGAAGAGTGCTGCGCTGATTGTGTACTGGCCATGAAGACCGTGACCTGACTCGGCGGATCAAGGGGGTCGGGAATACTGTCCCCATCGGAACCACCACTAATCCGGCCATCCTGCAGCTAATAAAGTGACTCAGTCTCTCCGGTTGAAGACTCATCATCAGAGTAGACAACAGTTTCGCCACTAGATGCCGATATATCCTCATATTACGCTCCATGGATGACAACTACGAAGGCGCGCTTTACGGCGGTCTGAACCTGGGCAGATCTTGCACGCTGAGCCATCTTGATGATGTCAGTGCAGATGTCCGGCTCACGGCCCGGTTCGCCGATCTTGCCGATGAAGACGTGAATTCTGCCAAAGGGGACCCGGTACCCGTACTCAATTGAGTCGGCCTCGGGGCTCCATCCTGCATAGTCGATGTAGAGCTTGCCGCGACGACTCTTAGTCATCCGACCCATAGCGTATGCCTTGAGTCCTTCAAAGCTTCCCTTCAAGAACTCGAAACCATCGTGCGATAGCCCCACGGTGGGCGCCAATTGTCGTGGTTTTGTCACGGCAGATGTCCTCGTGAAGGGACTTAGTCGTGGAGCCATCACTATGGGTTAGCTTAAAGGGGTTAAAGCGGACAAAGGACGCAAGAGTTTATATTGGTTCGGCCTATTACGGTGGTGGTAAAAGCCTAATCCAGTTGTGATGGAATTGCTAGGGTTACGATGACCAGGGAGCGGATCCGCTTTGCCTGGCTCTCGAGTTGTTGCGTCTCGTCCCTAAACCGCCGCCGGGTCGTCCCTTTATATACACATGTTGACGCTCGGCGGTTTACAGAATCCCGAGGCCAGTTCATAAACGTGCCCGGCTCGGTTTCTACCTTTCCTTGCCTCACAACATAAGTTACATATCATATGGCGGTTTACATCTACGGACCCTAATCGCCTTTGGGCCCTGGGCCTTCATGTTAGATCTCCTCCGTAAAGCGCCATCCCTTTTATCTTCATGGGCTTCAAACATGACTAACTCCTTGTGAACATAACTCGGCCCCTCATGGCCGGTTTATACTTAATAGTAATATCCCCAACACTAGTGTTATTCGAAAGTTCTCCGGTTTTCATGTTATTCGGAAGAAGTTTATTAATAAGACTTGATCAACCTTGTTAATGGATTCCTTTTGATGAGCATGAGATGGATGAATTTAGAAAGCACAACTCTCTGTACCCATCTTTTACTTTCTGTTATTTAGTTTAAATAAAGCAAAAATAGTATTTCCTGTCTGTTTTCTGAATTATCCAAGCAGTAAAAAATGTCCCGAAAATAGAAGTTCTCCAAATGCCCTGAAAATTTGATATGATTTTTTATACAATATTTAAGAGTTTCTGGTGCAAAGAACACACTAGAGGGCCTGTAAGCACAAGTGCTCCCTGGGTGATTTTGGTAATTAATGTCAACATATCTCTTGTTGGACTAATGTTCTCATCTAGTATGTTTCAGATAAGTTCAACAGTGGAGTGGCATGGACTAGAGGATGTGGAACCCATTCAAGATGATGAAGACAAATGATTGGCTCAAGCTCAAAGCTCAAAGCTCAAAGCTCAAAGCTCAGGATTCTATCTAGTATGTTTCACATTGAGTCCATGGGAAAGCCAATACTATTAAAAGGGGGTGAGGTGTTGCTTAATGGCTTGCTTGCTCAAAATGCTTAGCGATATGGTCCAAAACCCTCAACCACTTTCCCATATCCACACATGTCCCAAACCAAAAGTCAAACTCGGCCCCACCGAAATTTTCCATCCGGCGCCATCGAGTTCACTTGACACAGCCACGGCCACAAACCCTAATCAATTCGGTCTCACCGATGGGATCTCGGTCTCACCGAGATGGGATTGAAAACTCTTTGTTACCCATTGCAATAATTTTGGTCCCACCAAGATATGCAGTCGGTCCCACCGAGTTTGCTTGACCAACTTTCCATTTTCGTTATTACCAAAATCGGTCTCACCGAATTTGCGTAGTCGGTCAAACCGAGATGAGGTATTACCCTAACCCTAGCACGTCATTCCCACCGAGTTTATCATATTGGTCCCACCGAAATGTCTAACGGTCACATTATGAACTAAATCGGTCCGACCGAGTTGTCTGATTCGGTCCCACCGAGTTTGGTGATTTGTGTGTAATAGTTAGATTTTGTGTGGAGGCTATATATACCCCTCCACCCACTCTTCATTCATGAGGAGAGCCATCAGAACATGCCTACACTTCCAGCATACATTTTCTAAGAAAGAACCATCTAGTCATGTGTTGAGGTCAAGATAATACACTCCAACCACATAAATCTTTATCTCTAGCCTTCTCCAACTTGCTTTCCACTCAAATCATCTTTCCACCAAATCCAAACCTATGACAAAGAGTTGAGTGTTGGGCAGACTATCATTTGAAGCACAAGAGCAAGGAGTTCATTATAAACACACCATTTATTACCTTTTGGAGAGTGGTGTCTCCTATATTGTTTAGGTGTCACTTGGGAGCCTCCGTCAAGATTGGAGAGTTGAACCAAGGAGTTTGTACGGGCAAGGAGATCGCCTACTTCATGAAGATCTACCCTAGTGAGGCAAGTCCTTCGTGGGCGATGGCCATGCTGGGATAGACAAGGTTGCTTCTTCGTGGACCCTTTGTGGGCGGAGCCCTCCGTGGACTCGCGAAACCGTTACCCTTCGTGGGTTGAAGTCTCCATCAACGTGGATGTACGATAGCACCACCTATCGGAACCACACCAAAAATCTCCGTGTCTCCAATGGCGTTTGCACACTCAAATCCCATCACTTTGCATTCTTGCAACTTGCATGATTTACTTTCCGCTGCTCATATACTCTTGTCATGCTTGCTTGATATGTATTGTGAATGTTTAAACTTGTGCTAAAACTCCACTTCAACTTAAAGAAATTAAAAACTGCAACATTTCTTACTAAGATTCTATTCACCCCCCCCTAGACACCTCTTCTCGATCCTTTTAGGGCCTCACCAGCAGGCCACAAGGGTGGAGCCCCCCCCCCCCCCGGGGGCGCGCCCCTTGACCTTGTGGGCCCCATGTGGCCCCCCTCCACTTATTCCAGCACCCATCCACTCCTTCTTCCTCTAGAAAAAATCACTCCATTACTCAAACTTGTGTTCTTGCTCATATTGCTGCCATTTTTGATCTCCTTCCTCAAAGCTCCATTCACAAAGCTGCTTGGATTGTTCTAAAGGAAATATGCCCTAGAGGCAATAATAAAGTTGTTATTTATATTTCCTAATATCATGATAAATGTTTAATATTCATGCTAGAATTGTATTAACCAGAAACTTGATACATGTGTGAATACATAGACAAAACAAAGTGTCCCTAGTATGCCTCTACTTGACTAGCTCATTAATCAAAGATGGTTAAGTTTCCGAACCATAGACATGTGTTTTCATTTGATGAACGGGATCACATCATTAGAGAATGATGTGATCGACAAGACCCATCTGTTAGCTTAGCATAATGATCGTTAAGTTTTATAGCTATTACTTTCTTCATGACTTATACATATTCCTCTGACTATGAGATTATGCAACTCCCGAATACCGGAGGAACACTTTGTGTGCTATTGATACGTCTCCAACGTATCTATAATTTTTTATTGTTCCATGCTATTATATTATCTGTTTTAGATGTTAATGGGCTTTATTTTATACTTTTATATTATTTTTGGGACTAACCTATTAACCCAAGGCCCAGTGCAAATTGCTGTTTTTTTGCCTATTTCAGTGTTTCGCAGAAAAGGAATATCAAACGGAGTCCAAACGGAATCAAACCTTCGGGAGCGTGATTTTTGGAACAAACATGATCCAAAGGACTTGGAGTGGACGTCAAGCAACCAACGAGGTGGCCACAAGGCAGGGGGCTCACCTACCCCCTGGGCGCGCCCTCCCCCTTGTGGGCCCCTCGTGGCACAACCGACCTACTTCTTCCTCCTATATATGTTCACATACCCCGAAAACATCCAGGAGCACCACGAAACCCTATTTCCACCACTGCAACCTTCTGTACCCAAGAGATCCCATCTTGGGGCCTTTTCTGGAGCTCCGCAGGAGGGGGCATTGATCAAGGAGGGCCTCTACATCAACTCCATGGCCCCTCCGATGATGTGAGAGTAGTTTACCTCAGACCTTTGGGTCCATAGTTATTAGCTAGATGGCTTCTTCTATCTCTTTGGATCTCAATACAAAGTTCTCCTCGATTCTCTTGGAGATCTATTTGATGTAACACTTTTTGCGGTGTGTTTGTTGAGATCCAATGAATTGTGGGTTTATGATCAAGATTATCTATGAACAGTATTTGAATCTTCTCTGAATTCTTTTATGTATGATTGGTTATCTTTGTAAGTCTCTTCAAATTATCAATTTGGTTTGGCCTACTAGGTAGATCTTTCTTGCAATGGGAGAAGTGCTTAGCTTTGGGTTCAATCTTGCGGTGCTCGATCCCAGTGACAGAAAGGGAAACGACACGTATTGTCTTGTTGCCATCGAGGATAAAATATGGGGTTTATATCATATTGCATGAGTTTATCACTCTACATCATGTCATCTTGCTTAAGGCGTTACTTTGTTCTTATGAACTTAATACTCTAGATGCATGCTGGATAGCGATCGATGTGTGGAGTAATAGTAGTAGATGCAGGCAGGAATCGGTCTACTTGTCACGGACGTGATGCCTATATACATGATCATACCTAGATATTCACATCATTATTCGCTTTTCTATCAATTGCTCGACAGTAATTTGTTCACCCACCGTAATACTTATGCCATCTTGAGAGAAGCCACTAGTGAAACCTATGGCCTCCGGGTCTATTCTCCAACATATAAGTTTCCAATCTATTTTATTTTGCAATCTTTACTTTCAATCTATATCATAAAAATACCAAAAATATTTATCTTATTATTATTATCTCAATCAGATCTCACTCTTGCAAGTGGCCGTGAAGGGATTGACAACCCCTTTATTGCATTGGTTGCGAGGTTCTTATTTGTTTGTGTAGGTACGAGGTGACTCGTGTGTGGTCTCCTACTGGATTGATACCTTGGTTCTCAAAAACTGAGGGAAATACTTAGGCTGCTTTGCTGCATCACCCTTTCCTCTTCAAGGGAAAACCAACGCAGTGCTCAAGAGGTAGCAAGAAGGATTTCTGGTGCCGTTGCCGGGGAGATCTACACCAAGTCAAGACATACCAAGTACCCATCACAACTGTTATCCTTCGCATTACATTATTTGCCATTTGCCTCTACTTTTCCTCTCCCCCTCTTCACCCTTGCCGTGTTATTCACCCTCTCTTTCTGTTTGCCTCTTTTTCGTTCCTTCCTTCTGTGTGCTCGTTCTTTTTGCAATTTGTTGCCATCATGTCTGAAACCGGGGAGGTCATCATTGATAAGGATAATAATATGGAAAACTTTGATGCTATTGATGATCCGCTTGAAAATCCTATTATTTTGCACACTAAAGAGTTTCATATTGGTAGCGGTAATATTATTGGGAAGGGAGTTATTCAAGATTTCTTTACTTGTGCCGGTGCTTTGCCCACCATGTGTGGATCTATCCTTCATAAAACTAATAGTCTCGCAGATGCTATATCTTTGCTCATAGTTGAACTTGAAAGACAATTTTTACATATGCATCCTTCCATACAAAGGATTTTCCTAGAGTTTTCTAATATTGAGCATTCTTCTGTTAAGCGAGCAGCAACCATCTTTTTAGCTCATGAGTTCAGATTTATAATAAAATAAGCCAATGAATTTTTTGTGCATTATAGGGTGGATGCTGGCCGTCCTCCCATAGAAGCAATCCTTTCTTATCAAGAAGACATTATGCATTTACGATCTTTAGATCATGTTGCTTTCAATGAAAACCTTAGAAAAAAGGTTCCTACCGATGTTCTGTTAATAGGATCTCTGAACTTAATGATAATTTGGCTATCCAGAACAATGGGCTAGGTTTTTACCTTGAGCAAAGGCTCATGCCTTTTTTCCAAAAGAATGTTTATAATGATGAATTGGTTGTTCAATATGAGGGGCCAAAGGAGGAACCAACACCTCCCGAGCTTGATCTTGGGGACTTTTGTCCCATTAAATTTAGTCCTTTTGATTACTTTTGCTTGCCACAAAGAAAGCTTGCTGCTGAACATAGGAAGTATGATATGAGTTTTCACGATTTACCTTATCATTATCATGGTAATACCTAGATCTATCCTCGCTTTTATGCCTAGCTAGGGGCGTTAAACGATACTGCTTGTTGGGAGGCAACCCAATTTTATTTTTATTCCTTGCTTTTTGTTCCTGTTTAGTAATAAATAACTTGTCTAGACTCTGTTTTGGTTGTGTTTTTTGTGTTTAATTAGTGTTTTTGTCAAGTAGAACCGTTGGGAAGACTTGGGGAAAGTCTTTTTTGATCTTGCTGTAAAAAAACAGAAACTTTAGCGCTCACGAGAATTGCTGCCATTTTTTTACTAGAGAGTGCTATTTAGTTAATTCTTTTTTGCAGATGATTAATAGATAAATTCCTCACGTCCAGCAATTTACTTTAGAATTTTTGGGGTTCCAGAAGTATTCGAAACCTACAGATTACTACAGACTATTCTGTTTTTGATATATTCTATTTTTCGTGTGTTGTTTGCTTATTTTGATGAATCTATGGCTAGTAATAGAGTTTATGAACCATATAAAAGTTGGAATATAGTAGGTTTAACACCAATATAAATTAAGAATGAGTTCATTACAGTACCTTGAAGTGGTGGTTTGTTTTCTTTCACTAACGGAGCTCACGGAGATTTTCTTTTAAGTTTTGTGTTCTGTTTCAAGTTTTGGGTAAAGATTTGATGGATTATGGAACAACGAGTGGCAATAGCCTAAGCTTGGGGATGCCCAAGGCACCCCAAGGTAAAATCCAAGGACAACCAAAAGCCTAAGGTTGGGGATGCCCCAGAAGGCATCCCCTCTTTCGTCTTCGTCCATCGGTATCTTTACTTTGAGCTATATTTTTATTCACCACATGATATGTGTTTTGCTTGGGGCATCTTGTATGATTTGAGTCTTTGCTTTTTAGTTTACCACAATCATCCTTGCTGTACACACCTTTTGGGAGAGACACACATGAATTGGAATTTATTAGAATACTCTATGTGCTTCACTTTTATCTTTTGAGTTGGATAATTTTTGCTCTAGTGCGTCGCTTATATCTTTTAGAGCGCGGCGGTGGTTCTATTTTATAGAAATAATTGATCTCTCATGCTTCACTTATATCATTTTGAGATTCCTTTAGAATAGCATGGTAATTCACTTTGGTTACAAATTTAAATGCTAAGAGAAGTCGGATGCTTGGTAGATGGTTTTGAGATATAAAGGTGGTAATATTAGAGGTGTGCTAGTTGAGTAATTGTGAAATTGATGAATACTTGTTTTGAAGTTGGCAAGTCCCGTAGCATGCACATATGGTAAACGTTATGTGACAAATTTGAATCATGGGGTGTTCTTTGATTGCTTTCCTTAGGAGTGGCGGTCGAGGACGAGTGATGATCTTTTCCTACTAATCTATCCCCCTAGGAGCATGCGCGTAGTGCTTGGTTTTGATGACTTGTAGATTTTTGCAATAAGTATGTGAGTTCTTTATGACTAATGTTGAGTCCATGGATTATACGCACTCTCACCCTTCCATCATTGCTAGCCTCTTCGGTACCGTGCATTGCCCTTTCTCACATTGAGAGTTAGTGCAAACTTCGCCGGTACATCCAAACCCCGTGATATGATACGCTCTATCACACATAAGCATCCTTATATCTTCCTCAAAACAGCCACCATACCTACCTATTATGGCATTTCCATAGCCATTCTGAGATATATTGCCATGCAACTTTCCACCGTTCCATTTATTATGACACGCATCATCATTGTCATATTGCCATGCACGATCATGTCGTTGACATCGTATTTGTGGCAAAGCCACCATTCATAATTTTCATACATGCCACACTTGATTCATTGCATATCCCGGTACACCGCCGGAGGCATTCACATAGATTCATATTTCATTCTAGGTATCGAGTTGTAATTCTTGAGTTGTAAGAAAATAAAAGTGTGATGATCATCATTAGAGCGTTGTCCCATGTGAGGAAAGGATGATCGAGACTATGATTCCCCCACAAGTCGGGATGAGACTCCGGACGAAAAAAAAGATGCCAACAGAAAAAAAGGCCCAAAAAAGTGAGAGAAAAAGAGAGAAGGGGCAATGTTGCTATCCTTTTCCACACTTGTGCTTCAAAGTAGCGCCATGATCTTCATGATAGAGAGTCTCTTATTTTGTCACTTTCATATACTAGTGGGAATTTTTCATTATAGAACTTGGCTTGTATATTCCAATGATGGGGTTCCTCAAATGCCCTAGGTCTTCATGAGCAAGCGAGTTGGATGCACACCCACTTAGTTTCTTTGATGAGCTTTCATATATTTATAGCTCTAGTGCATCCGTTGCATGGAAATCCCTACTCCTTGCATTGACAACAATCGGTGGGCATCTCCATAGCCCATTGATTAGCCGCGTCAATGTGAGACTTTCTCTTTTTTTTCTCACATAACCTCAATCATCATATTCTATTCCACCCATAGTGCTATGTCCATGTCTCGCGCTCATATATTGCGTAAAAGTTGAAAGAGTTTGAAAAGGCTAAGTATGAAACAATTGCTTGGCTTGTCACTGGGGTTGTGCATGATGAGAGCATTTCGTGTGACGAAAATGAAGCATGGCCAAACTATATGACTATGTAGGGATAAGTTTTCTTTGGCTATGGTATTTTGATAAGACATAATCGCTTGATAAGCATACTTGGAGTATAACTATTTTTATGTCAACAATAAACTTTTATCTTGAATCTTTCGAATATGAACACTCATGCCACAATAGAGAAAAATACATTGAAGAATATTCTAGAAAGCATTCCACATCAAAAATTCTGTTTTTATCATTTACCTACTCAAGGACGAGCAGGAATTATGCTTGGGGATGCTTGATACGTCTCCAACATATCTATAATTTTTTATTGTTCCATGCTATTATATTATCTGTTTTAGATGTTAATGGGATTTATTTTACACTTTTATATTATTTTTGGGACTAACCTATTAACCCAAGGCCCAGTGCAAATTGCTGTTTTTTTGCCTATTTCAGTGTTCCGCAGAAAAGAAATATCAAACAGAGTCAAAACGGAATGAAACCTTCGGGAGCGTGATTTTGGGAACAAACGTGATCCAGAGGACTTGGAGTGGACGTCAAGCAACCAACAAGGTGTCCACGAGGCAGGGGCGCGCCCTCCCCCCTTGTGAGCCCCTCGTGGCTCAACCGACCTACTTCTTCCTCCTATATATGTTCACATACCCCGAAAACATCCAGGAGCACCACGAAACCCTAGTTCCACCGCCGCAACCTTCTGTACCCAAGAGATCCCATCTTTGGGCCTTTTCCTGAGCTCTGTCGGAGGGGGCATTGATCATGGAGGGCCTCTACATCAACTCCATGGCCCCTCCGATGATGTGTGAGTAGTTTACCTCAGACCTTCGGGTCCATAGTTATTAGCTAGATGGCTTCTTCTCTCTCTTTGGATCTCAATACAAAGTTCTCCTCGATTCTTTTGGAGATCTATTTGATGTAACTCTTTTTGCAGTGTGTTTGTCGAGATCCGATGAATTGTGGGTTTATGATCAAGATTATCTATGAACAATATTTGAATCTTCTCTGAATTCTTTTATGTATGATTGGTTATCTTTGCAAGTCCCTTCGAATTATCAGTTTGGTTTGGCCTACTAGATTGATCTTTCTTGCAATGGGAGAAGTGCTTAGCTTTGGGTTCAATCTTGTGGTGCTCAATCCCAGTGACAGAAAGGGAAACGACACGTATTGTATTGTTGCCATCGAGGATAAAAAGATGGGGTTTATATCATATTGCATGAGTTTATCCCTCTACATCATTTCATCTTGCTTAAGGCGTTACTCTGTTCTTATGAACTTAATACTCTAGATGAATGCTGGATAGCGGTCGATGTGTGGAGTAATAGTAGTAGATGCAGGCAGGAGTCGGTCTACTTGTCACGGACGTGATGCCTATATACATGATCATACCTAGATATTCTCATAATTATTCGCTTTTCTACCAATTTCTCGACAGTAATTTGTTCACCCACCGTAATACTTATGCTATCTTGAGAGAAGCCACTAGTGAAACCTATGGCCCCCGGGTCTATTCTCCATCATATAAGTTTCCAATCTATTTTATTTTTCCATCTTTACTTTCAATCTATATCATAAAAATACCAAAAATATTTATCTTATTATTATTATCTCTATCAGATCTCACTCTAGCAAGTGGTCGTGAAGGGATTGACAACCCCTTTATCGCGTTGGTTGCGAGGTTCTTATTTGTTTGTGTAGGTACGAGGTGACTCGCGCGTGGTTTCCTACTGGATTGATACCTTGGTTCTCAAAAACTGAGGGAAATACTTACACTGCTTTGCTGCATCACCCTTTCCTCTTCAAGGGAAAATCAACGCAGTGCTCAAGGGGTAGCAGTTATCAAACGTCACAACGTAATTGGGTGATTATAAAGATGCTCCACAGGTGTATCCGAAGGTGTTTGTTGAGTTGGCATAGATCGAGATTAGGATTTGTCAGTCCGAGTATCGGAGAGGTATCTCTGGGCCCTCTCGGTAGTGCACATCACCATAAGCCTTGCAAGCAATGTGATAAAGAGTTAGTTGCCGGATGATGCATTACAAAACGAGTAAACAGACTTGCCGGTAACGATATTAAACTAGGTATGATGATACTGACGATCGAATCTTAGGCAAGTAACATACCGATGACAAAGGGAATAACGTATGTTGTTATCATGGTTTGACCGATAAAGATCTTTGTAGAATATGTAGGAACCAATATGAGCATCTAGGTTCTGCTGTTGGTTATTGATTGGAGATGTGTCTCGGTCATGTATAGATAGTTCTCGAACCCATAGGGTCCGCATGCTTAATGTTCGATGATGATTTGTATTATGAGTTATGTGTTTTAGTGACCGAAGTTTGTTCGGAGTCCCAGATGAGATCACGAACATGATGAGGAGTCTCGAAATGGTCCAGAGGTAAAGATTGATATATTGGATGATAATATTCGGACACCAGAATGGTTTTGGAATAGTTTGGGTAATTTTAGAAGAGCCGAGGGGTTAGCGGAACCCTCGAGGAAGTATTGGGCCTACATGGGCCATTGGGGAGAGTGGAGGCAGCCCACAAGGGGTGGCCGTGCCCCTGCTGGATCAAGAGTTTGAGGGACGTCATCGAGCTGAACGTGTGTTGAACTCAGAGGTGACATACATTCGGTACTTGATCGGTTGGATCGCGAAGACGTTCGACTACATCAACTGCGTTAACCTAACGCTTCTGCTTTCGGTCTATGAGGGTATGTGGACACACTCTCCCCCTCTCGTTGCTATGCATCTCCTAGATAGATCTTGCGTGATCATAGGAATTTTTTTGAAATTGCATGCTACGTTCCCCAACAGTGGCATCTGAGACAGGTCTATGCATAGATGATATGCACGAGTAGAACACAGAGAGTTGTGGGCGATAATAGTCATACTGCTTACCACCAACGTCTTACTTTGATTCGACGGCATAGTTGGATGAAGCGGCCCAGACCAACCTTACATGACCACATTCATGAGACAGGTTCCACCAACAGACGTGCAACATGTTTTGCACAAAGGTGGCTGGCGGGTGTCTATTTCTCAAACTTTAGTTGGATCGAATTTGACTATGGCTAGTCCTTGTTGAAGGTTAAAACAACACACTTGACGAAAAATCATTGTGGTTTTGATGCGTAGGTAAGAACGGTTCTTGCTAGAAGCCCGTAGAAGCCACGTAAAACTTTCAACAACAAAGTAGAGGACGTCTAACTTGTTTTTGCAGGGCATGTTGTGATGTGATATGGTCAAGACATGATGTGATATAAGTTATTGTATGAGATGATCATGTTTTGTAAAAGTTATCGGCAACTGGCAGGAGCCTTATGGTTGTCAATTTATTGTATGAAATGTAATCACCATGCAATTGTTTTACTTTATCACTATGCGGTAGCGATAGTTGTAGAAGCAATAGTTGGTGAGACGACAACGACACTACGATGGAGATCAAGGTGTCAAGCCGGTGACAATGGAGATCATGACGGTGCTTTGGAGATGGAGATCAAAGGCACAAGATGATGATGGCCATATCATGTCACATATTTTGATGGCATGTGATGTTTATATTTTATGCATCTAATTTTGCTTAGTACGACAGTAGCATTATAATATGATCCCTCACTAAATTTCAAGGTATAAGTGTTCTCCCTGAGTATGCACCCTTGCTGCAGTTCGTCGTGCCGAGACACCATGTGATGATCGGGTGTGATAAGCTCTACGTTCACATACAACGGGTGTAAGACGGTTTTACACGTGCAGAATACTCAGGTTAAACTTGACGAGCCTAGCATATACAGATATGGCCTCGGAACACTGAGACCGAACGGTCGAAGGTGAATCATATAGTAGATATGATCAACATAGAGATGTTCACCATTGAAAACTACTCTATCTCACATGATGATCGGACATGGTTTAGTTGATATGGATCACGTGATCGTTTAGATGACTACAGGGATGTCTATCTAAGTGGGAGTTCTTTAGTAATATGATTAAATTGAACTTAAATTTATCATGAACTTAGTCCTGATAGTTTTTTGCATATCTATGTTTTTGTAAATCAATGTCCCGTGCTACCGTTCCCTTGAATTTTAAAGTGTTCCTAGAGAAAGCTAAGTTGAAAGATGATGGTAGCAACTACACGGACTGGGTCCGTAACTTGAGGATTATGCTCATTGCTGCAGAGAAGAATTACGTCCTAGAAGCACCGCTAGGTGCAAGGCCTGCTGTAGGAGCAACTCCAGGCGTTATGAATGTCAGGCAAGCTAAATCTGATGACTACTCGATAGTTCAGTGTGCCATGCTTTACGGTTTAGAATCGGGACTTCAAAGACGTTTTGAACGTCATGGAGCATACGAGATGTTCCAGGAGTTGAAGTTAATATTTCAAGCAAATGCCCGAGTTGAGAGATATGAAGTCTCCAACAAGTTCTATAGCTGCAAAATGGAGGAGAACAGTTATGTCAGTGAACACATACTCATAATGTCTGGGTACCATAACCACTTGACTCAGCTGGGAGTTAATCTTCCGAATGATAGTGTCATTGACAGAATTCTTCAATCGCTGCCACCAACCTATAAAGGCTTCATGATGAACTATAATATGCAAGGGATGGAAAAGACAATTCCCGAGCTCTTCGCAATGCTTAAGGCTTTGGAGGTAGAAATCAAGAAGGAGCATCAAGTGTTGATGGTTAACAAGACCACTAGTTTCAAGAAAAGGGGCAAGGGAAAGAAAGGGAACTTCAAGAAGAATGGCAAGCAAGTTTCCACTCCCGTGAAGAAGCCCAAAGTTGGACCCAAGCCTGAAACTGAGTGCTTCTACTGCGAAGGAAATGGTCACTGGAAGTGGAACTGCCCCAAATACTTGGCGTATAAGAAGGATGGCAAACTGAACAAAAGTATATTTGATATACATGTTATTGATGTGTACATAACTAATGCTCGTAGTAGCACTTGGGTATTTGATACTGGTTCTTTTGCTCATATTTGCAACTCGAAATAGGGGCTACAGATTAAATGAAAATTGGCTAAGGATGAGGTGATGATGCGCGTCGGAAAATGGTTCCAAGGTCGATGTGATCGCCGCCGGCACACTACCTCTACATCTACCTTCAGGATTAGTTTCAGACCTGAATAATTGTTATTTGGTGCCAGAGTTGAGCATGAACATTATATCTGGATCTTGTTTGATGCGAGATGGTTATTGCTACCTCTTGAGCATGCGTTGGTTTTCCCTTGAAGAGGAAAGGGTGATGCAGCAAAGCAGCGTAAGTATTTCCCTCAGTTTTTGAGAACAGAGGTATCAATCCAGTAGGAGACCATGCGCGAGTCACCTCGTACCTACACAAACAAATAAGAACCTCGCAACCAACGCGATAAAGGGGTTGTCAATCCCTTCACGGCCACTTGCAAGAGTGAGATCTGATAGAGATAATGATAATAAGATAAATATTTTTGGTATTTTATGATATAGATTGAAAGTAAAGATTGCAAAATAAAATATATTGGAAACTTATATGATGGAGAATAGACCCGGGGGCCATAGGTTTCACTAGTGGCTTCTCTCAAGATAGCATAAGTATTACGGTGGGTGAACAAATTACAGTCGAGCAGTTGATAAAAAAGAAAATAACTATGAGAATATCTAGGTATGATCATGTATATAGGCATCACGTCCTTGACAAGTAGACCGACTCCTGCCTACAGTTACTACTATTACTCCACACATCAACCGCTATCCAGCAAGCATCTAGAGTATTAAGTTCATAAGAACAGAGTAACGCTTTAAGCAATATGACATGATGTAGAGGGATAAACTCATGCAATATGATGTAAACCCCATCTTTTTATCCTCGATGGCAACAATACAATACGTGTCATTTCCCTTTCTGTCACTGGGATCGAGCACCGCAAGATTGAACCCAAAGCTAAGTACTTCTCCCATTGCAAGAAAGATCAATCTAGTAGGCCAAACCAAACTAATAATTCGAAGATACTTGCAAAGATAACCAATCATACATAAAAGAATTCAGAGAAGATTCAAATATTGTTCATAGATAATCTTGATCATAAACCCACAATTTATCGGATCTTGACAAACACACAGCAAAAAGAGTTACGTCGAATAGATCTCCAAGAGAATCAAGGAGAACTTTGTATTGAGATCCAAAGAGAGAGAAGAAGCCATCTAGCTAATAAATATGGACCCGAAGGTCTGAGGTAAATTACTCACACATCATCAGAGGGGCCATGGAGTTGATGTAGAGGCCCTCCGTGATCAATACCCCCTCCGGCAGAGCTCCGAAAAAGGCCCCAAGATGGGATCTCTTGGGTACAGAAGGTTGCGGCGGTGGAAATAGGGTTTCGTGGTGCTCCTAGATGTTTTCGGTGTATGTGAACATATATAGGAGGAAGAAGTATGTCGGTTGAGCCACGAGGGGCCCACGAGGGGGGAGGGCGCGCCCAGGGGTAGGCGCGCCCCCTGCCTCGTGGCCACCTCGTTGGTTGCTTGACGTCCACTCCAAGTCCTCTGGATCATGTTTGTTCCAAAAATCACGCTCCCGAAGGTTTCATTCCGTTTGGACTCTGTTTGATATTCCTTTTTTGCGAAACACCGAAATAGGCAAAAAACACCAATTTGCACTGGGCCTTTGGTTAATAGGTTAGTCCCAAAAATAATATAAAAGTGTAAAATAAAGCCCATTAACATCCAAAACAGATAATATAATAGCATGGAACAATCAAAATTATAGATACATTGGAGACGTATCAAGCATCCCCAAGCTTAATTCCTGCTCGTCCTCAAGTAGGTAAATGATAAAAACAGAACTTTTGATGTGGAATGCTTTCTAGAATGTTCTTCAATGTATTTTTGTCTATTGTGGCATGAATGTTCAGATCTGAAAGATTCAAGATAAAAGTTTATTGTTGACATGAAAATAGTAATACTCCAAGTATGCTAATCAAGCAATTATGTCTGATCAAAATACCATAGCCAAAGAAAACTTATCCCTACAAAGTCATATATTTTGGCCATGCTTCATTTTCGTGACACAAAATGCTCTCATCCGCACAACCCCAATGAAAAGCCAAGCAATTGTTTCATACTTAGCCTTTTCAAACTCTTTCAACTTTTACGCAATATATGAGCGCGAGCCATGGACATAGCACTATGTGTGGAATAGAATATGATGATTGAGGTTGTGTGAGAAGAGAAAAAAGGAGAAAGTCTCACATTGACTTGGCTAATCAATGGGCAATGGAGATGCCCACCGATTGATGTCAATGCAAGGAGTAGGGATTGCCATGCAACGGATGCACTAGAGCTATAAATATGAAAGCTCATCGAAGAAACTAAGTGGGTGTGCATCCAACTCGCTTGCTCACGAAGACCTAGGGCATTTGAGGAAGCCCATCATTGGAATATACAAGCCAAGTTCTATAATGAAAAATTCCCGCTAGTATATGAAAGTGGCAAAATAAGAGACTCTCTATCATGAAGATCATGGTGCTACTTTGAAGCACAAGTGTGAAAAAATGATAGTAACATTGTCCCTTCTCTCTTTTTCTCTTATTTTTTTATTTGGGCCTTCTTTCTTTTTTTGGCCTCTTTTCTTCTTCTTTTTTCGTCCGGAGTCTCATCCCGACTTATGGGGGAATCATAGTCTGCATCATCATTTCCTCACTGGGACAATTCTCTAATAATTATGATCATCACACTTCTCTTTACTTACAACTCAAGAATTACAACTCAATACTTAGAACAAAATATGACTCTATGTGAATGCCTCCGGCGGTGTACTGGGATTGCGATGAATCAAGAGTCACATGTATGAAAAATAATGAACGGTGGCCTTGCCACAAATACGATGTCAACTATATGATCATGCAAAGCAATATGACAATGATGAAGTGTGTCATAATAAATGGAACGGTGGAAAGTTGCATGGCAATATATCTCGGAATGGCTATGGAAATGCCATAATAGGTAGGTATGGTGGCTGTTTTGAGGAATATATAAGGAGGCTTATGTGTGATAGAGCGTATCATATCACGGGGTTTGGATGCACCGGCAAAGTTTGCACCAAATCTCAAGGTGAGAAAGGGCAATGCACGGTATCGAAGAGGCTAGCAATGATGGAAGGGTGAGAGTGCGTATAATCCATGGACTCAACATTAGTCATAAAGAACTCACATACTTATTGCAAAATCTACAAGTCATCAAAACCAAGCATTACGCACATGCTCCTAGGGGGATAGATTGGTAGGAAAAGACCATCGCTCATCCCCGACCGCCACTCATAAGTAAAGCAATCAAAGAACACCCCATGCTTCAAATTTGTCACATAAGATTTACCATACATGCATGCTACGGGACTTGCCAACTTCAACACAAGTATTCATCAATTTCACAATTACTCAACTAGCACACCTCTAATATTACCACCTTTATATCTCAAAACCATCTATCAAGCATCCAACTTCTCTTAGCATTTAAAATTTATAACCAAAGTGAATTACCATGCTGTTCTAAAGGACTCTCAAAATGATATAAGTGAAGCATGAGATCAATTATTTCTATAAAATAGAACCACCGCCGTGCTCTAAAAGATATAAGCGAAGCACTAGAGCAAAAATTATCCAACTCAAAAGATATAAGTGAAGCACATAGAGTATTCTAATAAATTCCAATTCAGGTGTGTCTCTCCCAAAAGGTGTGTACAGAAAGGATGATTGTGGTAAACTAAAAAGCAAATATTCAAATCATACAAGACGCTCCAAGCAAAACACATATCATGTGGCGAATAAAAATATAGCTCCAAGTAAAGTTACCGATGGACGAAGATGAAAGAGGGGATGCCTTCCGGGGCATCCCCAACCTTAGGCTTTTGGTTGTACTTGGATTTTACCTTGGGGTGCCTTGGGAATCCCCAAGCTTAGGCTCTTGCCACTCCTTGTTCCATAATCCATCAAATCTTTACCCAAAACTTGAAAACTTCACAACACAAAACTTAAAAGAAAATCTCCGCGAGCTCCATTAGTAAAAGAAAACAACCCACCACTTCAAGGTACTGTAATGAACTCATTATTTATTTATATTGGTGTTAAACCTACTGTATTACAACTTTTATATGGTTCATAAACTCTATTACTAGCCATAGATTCATCAAAATAAGCAAACAACACATGAAAAACAGAATCTGTCAAAAAAAGAATTGTCTGTAGTAATCTGTAGGTTTCGAATACTTCTGGAACCCCAAAAATTCCAAAATAAATTTCTGGACGTGAGGAATTAATCTATTAATCATCTTCAAAAATAATTAACTAAATATCACTCTCCAGTAAAAAATGGCAGCAATTCTCGTGAGCGCTAAAGTTTCTGTTTTTTACAGCAAGAACAAAAAGACTTTCCCCAAGTCTTCCCAACGGTTCTACTTGGCACAAACACTAATTAAACACAAAAACACAACCAAAAAAGAGGCTAGATAAATTATTTATTACTAAACAGGAACAAAAATCAAGGAATCAAAATAAAATTGGGTTGCCTCCCAACAAGCGCTATAGTTTAACGCCCCTAGCTAGGCATAAAAGCAAGGATAGATCTAGGTATTGCCATCTTTGGTAGGAAAACCATAGGTGGATCTCATAATAGATTCATATGGTAATTTAATTTTCTTTCTTGGGAAATCTTCCATGCCTTTCCTTAACGGAAATTGGAATCAAATATTCCCTACCTTCATATCAATAATTGCACCAATCGTTCTAAGGAAAGGTCTACCAAGAATAATAGGACATGAAGGATTGCAATCTATATCAAGAACAATGAAATCTACGGGCACATAATTCCTATTTGCAACAATAAGAACATCATTAATCTTTCCCATAGGTTTCTTAATAGTGGTATCCGCAAGGTGCAAGTTTAGAGAACAATCATCAAATTCACGGAAACCTAGCAAATCATACAAAGTTTTTGGGATCGTGGAAACACTAGCACCCAAATCAAACAAAGCATAGCATTCATGATCTCTAAATTTCAATTTTAATTGTAGGTTCCCACTCGTCATAAAGTTTTCTAGGGATAGAAACTTCCAACTCAAGTTTTTCTTCATAAGATTGCATCAAAGCATCAACGATGTGTTTAGTAAAAGCTTTATTTTGACTATAAGCATGAGGAGAATTTAGCACGGATTTCAACAAGGAATTACAATCTATCAAAGAGAAATTATCATAATTAAATTCCTTGAAATCCAAGATAGTGGGTTCGTTGCAATCTAAAGTTTTAACCTCTTCAAACCCACTTTTACCAATTTTTGCATCAAGATCTAAAAACTCTGAATCATTGGAACGCCTTCTAATTAAAGTTGACTCATCTCCAGTCCCATAATTATCAAGAATCATATTGCAAAACAAATATTTAATAGGGGACACATCAATAAATTTTAGATCTTCATCATTATTATCATGGAAACTAGAAGAACACGCTTTTATGAAGCAATCTTTTTTAGCACGCATTCTAGCGGTTCTTTCTTTGCACTCATCAATGGAAATTCTCATAGCTTTGAGATACTCATTGATATCATGCTTAGGTGGAATAGATCTAAGTTTCAAAAAATCAACATCAAGATAAATTCTATCCACGTTCCTAGTCAACTCATCAATCTTAAGCAATTTTTCTTCAATCAAAGCATTGAAACTCTTTTGCGAAGCAATAAATTCTTTAATACTAGATTCAAAATCAGAGGGCATTTTATTATAATTTCCATAAGAATTGTTGTAGGAATTACCATAATTATTAGAGGAATACTAGGAAACGGCCTAAAATTAAAATTACCTCTATACGCATTGTTACCAAAATTGTTCCTACCAACAAATACACAACTATAGATCCATTATTATTCTCAATAAAAGTAGACAAAGACATATCATTAGGATCAGTAGGAGCACTCTTATTAGCAAACAATTTGATAAGTACATCCATCTTTCCACTCAAAACATTAATTTCTTCAATTGCATGCACCTTTTTACTAGTAGATCTTTCTGTGTGCCATTGAGAATAATTAACCATAATATTATCTAGGACTTTGGTAGCTTATCCTAAAGTGATTTCCATAAAAGTGCCTCCTGCGGCCAAGTCTAAAAGATTTCTAGAAGCAAAATTCAATCCGGCATAAAATTTTTGTATAATCACCCATAAATTCAAACCTTGTGTAGGGAAATTGCGTATCATTAATTTCATCCTCTCCCAAGATTGTGCAACATGCTCATCATCAAGTTGCTTAAAATTCATAATATCATTTCTAAGAGAGATGATCTTAGCGGGAGGAAAATACTTAGAGATAAAAGCATCTTTACACTTATTCCATGAATTAATACTATTTTTAGGCAAAGATGAAAACCAAGCTTTAGCACGATCTCTAAGCGAAAACAGAAATAGCTTAAGTTTAACAATATCATTATCCACATCTTTCTTCTTTTGTATGTGACACAAATCAACAAAGTAGTTTAGATGGTGTAACATCCCAAATTTTCAATTTGGAATGTTATACATTAGATCATCATGCATATCATATTTTATTTTGCTTTTGGTTTTGATCTTAGAAAATCCTAAGCAACTCAAGGACCCACGGAGAGAGTTGCGTTATTTACATATTTGAGTTTTCTCAAATTTTGTAAACAGGATCATTTGATTTTATTTACTTTATCATCAATTATTTCTATTACAAAAATATGAGAGAGGGAATAAAATGACTTTCCCAAAATATAGAAATATTGAGGATTTAATAAACAAAATCAAATAAGATATATTTCGGAGTTTTTCGGTATTTTATTTGAATTTAGGAAAAAATGTGCGTTTTTCAAAATTGCATTTAGGGCCCAAACAAATGTTCACTTTTTCGGGCTTGATTTTAGAAGCCCGGGAAAATTTATTTCGGGATTTTGGGAGTCCGTTTATTATTTCTTTTTATTTTTCTTCCGAGCGGAATTATTTAAAAAAACGCGGAACCGACTATGGGCCGTACTCGGGCAGGACACCGCTGGCCGAGGCCTTTATAAGGCGCGCCCGAGGCCCGAGCCGAGCCAGCCCACCACCGCCGCCCTAACCCTAGCGCGCCCCAGCCTCAGCCCCAGACGCCGCCACCGCCGGAGCCGCGTGCCGCCCGAGGTTCGTTGCCTCGACTTTCGTGCCATTTAAAAAACAATTCCATTCGTCATTTTTCTTTTTCGTCAGATTTTTTTCCGCGGTTATTTTCTGATCGCGATTTCTACGATTTTCGTTTTAGTATAACTTTTCGCTCGTTTATCGGAATCAGGCGATTCAAGCGCCTGGAGTTTCGTCTCAAAACCCTCTTTCCGAATAATCAACTTAAACATGTTTTTGCTACTGTAAAATTTTGACTTAGATCCAGATTACTATAATGAAGTTGTTTTCTTTCGCCGTTTGATTTCTTTTGCTTCGTTCGATTTGATTCTTTTTGCAAACCAGGGTTCTTAAATTGAACTTTCTGGTTAGATCTTCTATTTGAGTTTTACCCGTGCATTAGATGAGTACTTATTGTATGCTTTTTTGTTTGTCTGCGATAGAATACCCGGAGTGCGCCGCCTGTTACTTCGAATCTCTAGGTTTCGCAGATCATCAGCAAGGCAAGTAACACTTTGATCATACCTTTTCTACAACCCAGTTTTATTGCATTAGATCAACCCTCACACATTGCATGATTAGGATCTAAATAAATTGTGGGATGGGAAGTAGATGAGGTAGTACCTATTACCTGTTTATTTTCAAACCTTTGGGAGTTACTTCTATGTTTGCTTATTATGCCATGCTATGCCAGTAGACGTGGATTGGGTGACTGATATCCATGACAGATGTGAGATTGTTAATTAATGGTTTATCTAAGGTGGCAACCTAAACACACATCTGGGTGGATTGAGGCACCTGGGGATTCCAGGACTTGCCTGTTTTTCTTTTGGACCGCCACCCAAGCTCAAAGGGATCATGAGATTATTCATACTAGAAACTTCCGTGTGCAGCCACATGCCATTATGGGCTCTGGCATAGTTGACTAGGTTGTGCGAACTCTTACAGTGGTAGACTAGCAAATGTAGGGGATGTAGGTGGTACGGTCTACCCGATCGTAAGGTGCTAGCGCTTCTGAAAGACTATGTCTCGGTCATCCGTTTCTCAAACACCATGTAGTGCGAGAAATCCAACGGAGGCGATCGAGTCTTGTGGGGAAAAGTGCACAAACCTCTGTAGAGTGTAATAAACTAATCATGGTTAGCCGTGTCCCCGGTTATGGACATCTTGAGTATCTAGTACCTGAATTTTCATGTGAATCTCAACATGTTACTCTAAAGTTAATTTTGTTGGGTTTAATGATTTTTTAATTGGGATTGAGAATGCTGTCAACCATTCTCAATGTTTAACGACCACCATGATAGTAATTAAATTTATTCCTTTGAAGTAGGGAAAAATTGGCTTTACGCAAAAACAGTAACCATAGAGCTTTCCACCAGCCAAATATGCATATAGTATAGTTGTTGCATTCCATTACTCTCTATGTGTTACCTTGCCAGCATATTCCATGTGCTGACCCATTTTCGGGCTGCAACGTTAATGTTGCAGACTTTTTAGACGACGATTAAGGAGTTTTAGGTCGTGGTTCTATACTCAGTGATGCCGTTGGAGTTGATGGACTCACCTATCTTCCAAGCCTTCCGTTGTTATCCTTTTTAGATGGCCTTAAGCCATATTTATTGTAATAAGTTCTCTTTTGAGATATTCGATGTAATAAGTGTGTGATTGCTACTCTGCTATAAATCCTCCGAGTACTGTGTGGTGTCAGCATTACTGATCCAGGGATGACACCGGAGCACAGAGATCAGACTGTTTGAGGTCTGGTCGCTATAGATGGGTAGCGGCATCTTCACTAAGAAGGCCAGAAAACGGATCTTTCATGACAAGATTCAGCAAAGCAGTATTAATTTCACAAGATTCAGCATTGGTAAGAGGAGCAATCGGAGTGCTAATAAAATCATTATTGTTGGTATTGGCAAAGTCACACAATTTAGTATTATCTTGAGACATCGTGACAAGCAAGCAATCCAACACACAAGCAATCAAGCAAAGAAAAAGCGAACGGAAAGAGAGGGCGAAAGGTAAAGAGGGCGAATAAAACGGCAAGGGTGAAGTGGGGGAGAGGAAAACGAGAGGCAAATGGAAAATAATGTAATGCGAAGAATAACAGTTGTGGTGGGTACTTGGTATGTCTTGACTTGGCGTAGATCTCCCCGGCAACGGCGCCAGAATTCCTTCTTGCTACCTCTTGAGCATGCATTGGTTTTCCCTTGAAGAGGAAAGGGTGATGCAGCAAAGCAGCGTAAGTATTTCCCTCAGTTTTTGAGAACCAAGGTATTAATCCAGTAGGAGACCACGCGCGAGTCACCTCGTACCTACACAAACAAATAAAGGGGTTGTCAATCCCTTCATGACCACTTGCAAGAGTGAGATCTGATAGAGATAATGATAATAAGATAAATACTTTTGGTATTTTTATGATATAGATTGAAAGTAAAGATTGCAAAATAAAATAGATTGGAAACGTATATGATGGAGAATAGACCCGGGGGCCATAGGTTTCACTAGTGGCTTCTCTCAAGATAGCAGAAGTATTACGGTGGGCGAACAAATTACTATCCAGCAATTGATAGAAAAGCAAATAATTATGATAATATCTAGGTATGATCATGTATATAGGCATCACGTCCGTGAAAAGTAGACCGACTCCTGCCTACATCTACTACTATTACTCCACACATCGACCGCTATCCAGCATGCATCTAGAGTATGAAGTTCATAAGAACAAAGTAATGCTTTAAGCAAGATGACATGATGTAGAGGGATAAACTCATGCAATATGATGTAAACCCCATCTTTTTATCCTTGATGGCAACAATACAATACGTGTCGTTTCCCTTTCTGTCACTGGGATCGAGAACCGCAAGATTGAACCCAAAGCTAAGCACTTCTCCTATTGCAAGAAAGATCAATCTAGTAGGCCAAACCAAACTGATAATTCGAAGAGACTTGCAAAGATAACTAATCATACATAAAAGAATTCTGTCAGGACCCCGATCCTAAGTCACACAGATCTAGCATGTAACACATCATATCACTTTGCGGCCTCACGCACGGTATTCCCATGGGCGCCACCTTACCTGGCCCGGGACCGTTTGCACCTTTTGGCTCAGGTATATGATAGTGTCGCTAGCATCCATATGACAGAGAACCCGGGCCGACATGACTAGTCATGAACCCAAAGTGGCACTAACTTATGGGGACAGGCATACATGAACCAGCATCGAACGTGTCGGTCATCAGCGTGTGAATCCGGGCTGTAGCAACTAGGCTAACAGGACTCCGGGAACCCAGGCTGTAGCAGGCTAGCAGGACTCCGGAAGTCACCGTGTGACATTTCCCTGAAGGGACAGACAAAGGAACGAAGTGAGTCACATGTCGGCCAGTCTAAGTGTTCTGGAGCGGTAGTAACTGGGCTAGCAGGACTCCAGTAAACGAGGCTGTAGCAGACTACCATGGCTCAGTGGAAGCACTAGACTACATTTCCCCATAAGAGAGGCTACCAAGGATAAACAACTTGGTTGTCGGATCCCACACATACCAAGCATTTCAATCACACACACAATATGCTCGATATGTGTAGATACAACATGGCATCACAACAGAACTCTACAACTCAAAGTATTTATTCATAAGACTCCGAAGAGTCAGATATTACAAACATGGGTCTCATGACCCAGCATTCAAGTCATACAATCAATAGCACATGCGGAAGCTTATGTTGTCTGAGTGCAGACAACTACAAATGAAAATGGTTGAGAAGCCTGACTAACTACAAGACCCTGCCGAGGGCACAAGATCGTAGCTGAGGTAACAAGCTAAACGTCGAAGTCCATGCGGAACTACTAGGTGACACTAAAGTCTCTCTACAAAAACATAAATTAAGCAAATGTGAGTACAAATGTACCCAGCAAGACTTACATCAGAACTAGCTACATATGCATCGATATCAACAAAGGGGGTGGTGGACTTTAACTGCAGCAAGCCAGCTTTGACTCAGTGGCTAACCTGAACTACTACTACAAGTAACTCTTTTGAGGTGGTGCACACGAGTCCACATATTCACCATATCAATACACCACTATGGATCCGCTCTCGTCTCCCTACGAGAACGCCATCCATAGCACTCACGCTTATCTTGCGCATTTTAGAGTATCCACTTCCACTTGTCTATGAACTGTATAGGCAATCCGGAAGTCCTTTACCGTGGACACGGCTATTCGAATAGATCATTTATAACCCTGCAGGGGTGTACTTCTTCACACATGTTTCCACCACTTAGTGTCTGCACACGACATGTGCTCGGCGGACTTCAAGCAAAAGCTGACATGGTTGTAGACCACGACCTGACTAACCACACAAGTCTCTAGTCCAGGTTTATCGCCTATTCGGGTTCCATCCGTGAGGAGATCCGGTCGGAGTTTCGCTCACAGCCCCAAACGATGTGTTCAGGGTTCCCAAGACACCAAACGGGCGCCCGGTTACACCGTGCCATGGTGTATCTACCGCATCACAGCCCACCCCTAGGGTCAGCGCTACGCACGGCCTCCAACACATATCCTACAAACACCAGAAACTAGTTGCAACTCCTAGATAGAGGAAAGGGGCGGTTAATAAGTCGAGCGAGGTCATATTTTAGGGCCCAACGTGTGGTAGTAGCTGTTCATGGATCACAAACATGGAACTCGGTTCCTGAGGACAGTTTCAATGACACAACCCACCATGTACTCCTACATTGCCTCTCACTGCTACCTTTACCAAATCGTGTTCACACACTTAGCTCACACACAGTAGGACATGTTCATCACCATTCCAATTCATCCCCGATGAATCAGACCTGACTCAACTCTAGGCAGTAGCAGGCATGACAAACAAGCATGAATGAGTAGGGGGCTCAAACAACTCCTACTCATGCTAGTGGGTTTCATCTATTTACTGTGGCAATGACAGGTCATGCAGAGGAAAAGGGGTTCAACTACCGCAGCATGTAACAGTTGAATCGTTGTTGTCCTAATGCAGTAAAAAAAAGAGCAGGAGCGAGAGAGTGGGATTGTATCGGAATGAACAAGGGGGTTTTGCTTGCCTGATGGAGTGGTAGTAGGATACCGCCCTTCAGTCGGATATTCGTGGGTATCCTCGGAGGCAGAACCTACCACGAAAGACACATCGGAACACAATCATCACATGGCAATATGCAACAATATGATGCATGCTATGACATGACAATATGGGTGTGTTTTGGCTGATGCATTCTAGAATAGGTTGGTTTGAGTCCATTTGAATCAAAGATTCAAATGATAGCCCATGATATGAAGTCATATTAATGCATTAGCTTGTTTTACTTAAACAGCAAGGTTAAATTGTTCTGACATGCATGAAACCATTACAGATGGAAATATTGGATTTTTCTAATCAATTTTCATATATAAATCATTGCATTTGGAGTTACAGATTAATTTCTATGAATTTTTTAAGTTTATAACATTTTCTAGAATTTCCTACATAAGAATAAATCCAGTAAATGATTTATCACGTCAGCATTGCGTCAGGGTGACGTCAGCAGTCAAAGGGGACGGCCCAGGTTAAACCTGGCCAGTGGGTCCCGCGTGTCAGTGTCATTAGACTAACTAATTTTAGTTAGTACTAATCCTAGGCTAATTAGCAGGGCGGGCCCCACCTGTCATAGACCCAGGGGTCAAACTGGGGTCAACTTGGGTCAAACTCACTGGAGTTGACCCGGGGCTCGTCGCTAGCAGGGCCAGAGACAGCGAAGAGGTGCTGGTTTTGTGCTCCGGCGACCAAAACGATGGAGGAGCACATCTACGTGACGTGGGGAGTGAGCCGCGTCGAGTAGTGGCAGTGGGTGGACCTGGGGTGGCCGGAACCGTTGCCGGCGATGACCTTGGCGGTCACCGGAGTTAGGGCAAGGTCGAACCCGTCACTAGGGGGCACGGCGAGGTGCGTGGAGTGGTGCTACGGCATCCTGGGAGTGCAGTGAGTGCGATGACGTGCTCGGTTTCAAGCCAACGTGGCTGTGGCCACGGCGGCGATGAGCGGAGGTGGCGATGCATGTGGGCAAGCTCGGTGCGGTCGCTACGAGGCACAAGAGCGAGGACGGAGAGGATGGGGAGGTAGCTGAGCTCACGGCGATCATGGCGGAGCAGACGGCGAGGTCGGGGAGGGACCGGAGCGGTCAGGACGTCGAGGGGGATCTCCGGCGGCGATCGGTGAAGACGAGGATGATGGCGTCGCTTTGGGAATCTCGCGGGCGCGTGCTTCGTCTTGGAGCTCCGTGGCATCGAGACGGAGCCTCTAGACAACGC
The DNA here is from genome assembly GCF_018294505.1 of Triticum aestivum. Lineage (NCBI taxonomy): Eukaryota > Viridiplantae > Streptophyta > Magnoliopsida > Poales > Poaceae > Triticum > Triticum aestivum. Next base: position 521,796,906 of record NC_057800.1, read on the forward strand.
GGAGAGGCGAGGTGGTGGCTCTGGCCATGGCAACGACGGGCGGTGGCGACGGTCGCTCTCGGGTGAGCTCGGGGAAGGGGCTAGAGGGTGAGGGAGAGAGTAGAGAGTGAGGGGAGAGACAGAGGGGGCTGCGGGGCGTCTCCAGACGCATCGGGGGCGCCTCAGTGGCAAGCAGGAGGTGGAGCTCGGGCGTGCGCACTGTAGACACGCCTCTGCCTACTGGCAGAGGTTCAAGACAACCGCTTCAGGCCGGTAGACTGGGCCTCCAGTGGGCTGCCAGGTAGGTGGCCAGGTGGGCTTTCTCTCTCTCTCTTTTCTTTATTTTAGTTTCTGTTTTCTATTTTCTGTAGGTTTGTGGCTTTTCTAAAAATGCTTAGGAACTATCAAAAATCACCAAACTTCTAATGCTCACTGTATGGGATATAACCAACATGGAACATTTTAGTTTAGATTATTTGGAAATTTAAAATATTTAATAGTATTTTAATGCCCAAATGCAAATAGCATATGATTTAATCCAGTGACCCTAAGATGACCTAGAAAATTGGGCACCATTTTTGTCAGTGGTTTAAGACCAGGGCAAAGATCATGAACCAGGTTCATTGAAAAAGATTTTAGTAAACCCTAGTTGTTTTCAGGGATGCTAGGGGTTTCCTTCTGTCAGGACCCCGACTCAATGCCACATCGATCTAGCATGTAACACCTCATATCACTTTGCGGCCTCACGCACGGTATCCCCACGGGTGTCGCCTTACTTTTGCCTGGGACCGTTTGCGCCTTTTGGCACACGTATATGATGGTGTCGCTAGCATCCATATGATAAAGAGCCCGGGCTGACATGGCTAGTCGTAAACCCAAAGTGGCACTAACTTACAGGGACAGGCATCCATGACCCAGCATCGAACGTGTCGGTCATCAGCGAGTGAATCCAGGCTGTAGCACTGGGCTAACAGGACTCCGGTGAACCGGGCTGTAGCGGGCTAGCAGGACTCCGGTATTCATCGCGTGACATTTCCCCGAAGGGACAGACACAGGATCGAAGAAGGACACATGCCGGCCAGCCTAAGTGTTCCGGAGCAGTAGCAAGCTACCAGGGCTCAGTGGAAGCACTAGGAGACATTTCCCGGTAAGAGAGGCTACTAAGGATAATCAACTAGATAGTCAGATCCCACACATAGCAATACACATTACACGTACGCATAACATGCAAGTATGTGCTGTACAACATGGCATCACAGCATAACTCAACAACTTATATAGATAAAGGCTCAGAAGAGCCATCATAGCATTTATTGCAAACAGGGGTCACAAAACCCATCATACAGAGCATACAAGCAACAAGCGGAAGCATTACATGTCTGGGTACAGACATCTACAAATGAAAAAGGCTGAAGAGCCTGACTATCTACAACATCCGATCAAGATCGTAGCTGAGGTACTAGCTACTAGTCGAAGTCCATGAGAACCCTAGTAAGACCAAAGTCTCCGCTGCAAAAACATAAATAAAGCAACATGAGTACAAAGGTACTCAGCAAGACTTACATCAGATCCTATCATACATGCATCTGTATCAAGAGGTAATGTGGGGTTAGTTGCAGCAAGCCAGCTTTGACTCTGTGGCTATCCTGTTCTACGACTACCAGAAACTCTTGAGGTGAAACAACGTACACGAGTCCACTAATCACCATACAATACACTACTATGGATTCATCCCCGTCTCCCTACGAGAAGGCCATCCATAGCACTCACACTTGTCTTGAGCATTTTAGAGTATCCACTTCAGGTTGTCTATGTACCATGTAAGCATCCAAGAAGTCCATAACCGCGGACCCGGCTATTCGAATAGATCATGTTAACCCTGCAGGGGTGTACTTCTTCACACACGCTCTCGCCACTTACCGCCATGTACACGTCATGTATCTCGGCAACCTTCAAGCGGAAGCATGGCGAGGGTGTCGGCCACGACCTGACTAACCACACAAGACTCTAGTCCAGGTTTATCGCCTATTCGGGTTCCATCCGCAAGGAGATCCGGCCGGGGTGTCACTCACGGCCCCAAACGATGTGAGCAGGGTTCCCAAGCCCACCATCCGGGTGCCACTTGGTACACCGTGCCACGTGTGCCTAGTCTGTCCCAAGCCCACCTTGCCGGGTGCCACTTGGTAGAAAAATAGCACTACCTACAAACACCAGAAACTAGTTGCGACTCCTGGACAGAGATCAAGTTGGCTAATAAGTCGAGAGGGGCACTTAAGCATTCCAATGTGTGGTAGTATCGAGTCATTGGACAACATACATAGAACTCAGTGCTTAAGGACGGTTCCAGTGAGACAACCCACCATGTACTCCTACATGGCCTCTCACCGCTACCTTTACCAAATCGTGTTCACACACTTCACTCTCAGCAGCAGAACATATCGTAACACTCCAATTCATTCCCAATGAATCAGACCTGACACAACTCTAAGCAATAGCAGGCATAGCATGGTAGGAACACATCAGTGGCTTCAATCAACTCCTACACATGCTAGTGGGTTTCAACTATTTACTGTGGCAATGACAGGTCATGCAGAGGAATGGGTTCAACTACCGCAGCACAAAGTAGCAGATGAACCGTTGTTGTCCTAATGCAATAACTGAGAGCAGGAGCGAGAGAGTAGGGTTTTATCGAAATGAACAAGGGGTTTTCTTGCCTGGTAAATCAACAAGGGAGGCACTGCTTCATAGACAGGTACTCTGAAACATCTCCGGAGCAGGACCTATCGAGAAGGAACGGTGCCGGCAATCAATACACAATCATATGCAACAATATGATGCATGAACATGGCATGTAGATGTGATGCTTTTTGAGCTAATGCAACTAGTAAACATTTGGTTTGAAGCCATTTGAAGCAAAGGTTCAAATGCATTACTAAATTAAGTCTCTTATATATGCCATAATGTGTTTTCCCATATTCAGCATGTATAAGTTGGTTTTTCATGCATGAAACTAGTACAGATGGAAAGGTTGCATTTTTCTGATAATTTTTCATATATAAATTATTTTAATCTGAGCTACGGTTGAATTGTTATGAATTTTTGAAGTTTAAATCAATTTCTGGAATTTCCTGATTAAATTTAAATCCAGAAATTATATATTGCGTCAGCATTGAGTAAGCATGACGTCAGCAGTCAACTGGGCTGGTCCGGGTCAAACCTGACGTGTGGGACCCACACGTCAGTGACAGGGGGTTAAACAGGGGTTAAATTAACTTAATTAAAAGGTTAGGGGGCACCGGGGCCCACATGTCAGCCTCAGGGGTTAATTAACAGTGATAATTAGTTGCTAAACTAATCCTAAACTAAAAATTAGCAGGGCCGGGCCCCACTGTCATTGAGCCAGGGGAGGTCAAATCCCCTGGTCAACCGGGGCTAATACACCGGCGTTTAGCCACCGGCGGCAGCAAACGCGGCGGAGGGGCTCGGGATCACCGTTCCGGTGACCATTCGGGCGGCGGAGACCACCCACGCGAAGCCCAGGCTCGCGCGCATCTAGTGGTTCATGCGGGAGGCTGCGGGGGCGGCGGAGCTCGCCGGAGCGAAGCTCGGGGCGGCGGCCGGAGCTCGGCTTCGAGCGGAAACGGGCTGCGGGGCACGGGGAGGCCACCTGAGGGGCTCGGCGGCACCCTCGTGCCACCGGGAGCACGCTAGGGTGCTTAGTTTGGGCGGAGGCGGGCCGAGACGGCAACGGCGACATGGACGGCGGCGAGAGGCTTCGGCCGTGGTGGGGAACGGTGCTACGGCGCGCGGGCAGTTAAACGGGGAGGGGGAAGCGGTGGCGGAGCTCACCGCGGTTGCAGCGGCAGTCGAAGTGGGCTCGGGGAGGCGTCGGAGGCGGCGAATCGACCGCGGCGATCTTCGGTGGCCGGCGACGGAAACGGTGATGGTGGCGGCATTGCAGCGCGTCCGGGACCTCGTGGCTCGGTGGAGAGGAAGAGGGGGTCGAGGCGGAGCTTGCAGGCACAGCGAGGGGTCGAGGGGGAGACGGTGGCCGCGGCGTTACGGTGGCACGACTGCGGCTGCGCTCGGGCTCGAGAGGGAGAGGGAGCAGAAGAGGGGGGAAGATTTCGGGAGAGAGTGAGAGGGCGGTCGGGGCTGCATGGCGTCGTCCTGGGCGTTCCAGGGCGACGAGGAGGAAGCAGGAGGTGGCCAGGGGAAGCAGGAGGTGGAGGCGCGGCGGTGCGCGCGCGTCGGGCACGCGCCGTCCCCCTGTCGGGGAGGAAGACGACAGAGGAGGGGGGGCCAGGTGGGCTGGGCCGCCTGCTGGCCGGGCCGGCCTGCTGCGGCTGGGCTGCACAGGGGGGAGCCCCAGGTAAGCCCCTCCTTTCTTTTATTTTTGTTTTCTAATTTTTCTGACATTGTTTTGATTTAATAAAATACTAAATCAATTTATTACCTTATGCCAATTTTTGCAGGAGCTAGATATATTATTCCAGAGCTCCTTTATAAATGGCATAATTTTTGGACCATATTTCATATATATAGAAATATATTTCCAATGCAAATATTTATCGAATTAATCCAAATGGCCAAAATAAATATCCATGAGCTCCTAAAAATATTGTTTTGATTTTTATCTCTGTCCAATATTTTCAGAGGGCATCATGAGCATTTTCTTGGATCCTTTTGGAGAAATTTTTATTTGGGTCATTTTCAAAAATGATTCTGAGGGTTCCACCAATCCTCATTTCAAATTTAAATGAAATTTAAATATGATGCACAAATGGCTAGCTAGTCTAAGTCATACCAGACTAGGGATGTGACAACTCGCCCCCACTTGAAAAAATCTCGTCCCGAGATTCAAGGGTTGACGGAAAGAAAGCGGGGTACTCCAGTCGAAGACGATCTTCTCGCTCCCAAGTAGCTTCTCTCTCGGAATGATGAGACCACTGAACTTTGAGAAACTTGATGTTCTGACGTCGGGTAACACGCTCTGCTTGATCAAGAATGCGAACCGGGTACTCTCGGTATGTGAGGTTATCTTGGAGATCAAGCGTTTCGTGGTCCACTCCGCGGATGGGATCCGAGAAGCAACGCCTGAGTTGAGAGACGTGGAAGACATCATGAACTCGAGAAAGATGTGGGGGTAGTTCCAACTGGTAGGCAACCTCTCCTCGTTTAGCGAGAATGCGAAAAGGACCAATGTAACGAGGAGCCAACTTGCCCTTGATACCGAAACGATGGGTACCCTTCAAAGGAGTAACCCGAAGGTAAGCTTGGTCGCCAATTTCATAAGTCATATCCTTATGATGACGATCGTACTGGCTCTTCTGACGAGACTGGGCTGTTTTCAAATTCTCACGAATGATGCGAACTTGCTCTTCTGCCTCCTGGATCATGTCCGGTCCAAAGAATTGTCTTTCACCGGTTTCTGACCAGTTCAAAGGTGTTCGACATCTTCGTCCATAGAGAACCTCAAAAGGAGCTTTCTTGAGGCTGGATTGGTAGCTATTGTTATAAGCAAACTCGGCGAAAGGAAGACATTTCTCCCAATCCATACCGAATGAGATAACGCAAGCTCTGAGCATGTCTTCGAGAATTTGATTGACCCGTTCCACCTGACCACTCGACTGAGGGTGGAAAGCGGTACTGAAGGAAAGATGGGTTCCCATGGCAGTTTGGAAACTCTCCCAGAAATGAGAAGTGAAAAGACTGCCACGGTCTGAATTGATCTCTAGTGGAACACCATGAAGTGACACTATTCGAGAAATATATAAGTCAGCAAGCTGACTAGCAGTGATACTCTCTCGAACAGGAAGGAAGTGAGCCACTTTGGAGAGACGATCAATGACTACGAAGATAGCATTATTCCCTCTCTTGGTCCTGGGAAAGCCGGTGATGAAGTCCATACCAACTTTATCCCATTTCCATTCAGGAATAGCTAAAGGCTGAAGGGTGCCAGCAGGTCTTTGATGCTCTGCCTTAACGCGACGACATACGTCACATTAAGCAATGAACTCAGCGATTTCTCTCTTCATCCTAGTCCACCAGAACCTCTGGCGTAGGTCCTGATACATCTTAGTACTACCGGGATGAATCGTGAGAGGAGATTCATGCGCCTCCTTAAGAATCAATTGTCGCAGATGTTGATTCTTGGGAACCACCAAGCGATTCTCAAAGAAAACAACACCACGATCATCCATAGAGAAACATCCACCAATTCCCTTCTTAATGTTTCTCTTAATGCGGATAACCCCCTATCAAACTTCTGGTCAGAGATGATCTGATCCTCAAGGGTAGGTTTTGCCACCAAGGTAGAAAGAAATCCGTGAGGAGCTATGTGAAGATTAAGCTTACAGAATTCCTCATGGAGAAGTGGTTGGCCTTGCTGCAACATGAGATTGTTGCAATAGGATTTACGGCTTAGCGCATCAGCCATGACATTGGCTTTGCCTGGGGTGTAGGTAATCCCTAGATCATAATCTGTGATCAACTCCAACCAACGTCTTTGCCTAAGGTTTAGGTCTGGTTGGGTGAAGATATACTTGAGACTCTGGTGATCGGTGTAGATCTCGCAACGTTTACCAAGGAGGTAATGTCGCCAGGTCTTGAGTGCATAGACTACGGCTGCAAGCTCTAGATCATGTGTAGGATAATTCTCCTCATGTGGATGCAACTGTCGAGATGCATAGGCAATCACATGACGATCCTGCATAAGAATGCAACCTAGTCCCTGTCGTGAGGCGTCACAGTAGATAATAAAGTCTTTAGTGAAATCCGGTGGCACAAGTATGGGAGCAGAAGTCAGGCGTCTTTTCAGTTCCTGAAAACTGTACTCACACTGTGGGGACCACTCGAACTTTTTATCTTTCTTGAGAAGTTCCGTGAGGGGTTTGGCTACTTTGGAGAAGTTTTCAACAAAGCGGCGACAATAGCTGGCTAGACCAAGGAAACTCCTAACTTGTTTAACGGTCTCCGGTGGAGTCCAATCGAGAACGGCTTGAACTCTCTCGGGATTGACAGCAATGCCCTTACCAGAGATTACGTGGCCTAAGTAGGTCACTTCTGGCAACCAAAATTCACACTTGGAGAACTTGGCATAAAGGCGGTGCTCTCTGAGTTTTTCTAATACAAGTCTAAGATGTTCGGCATGCTCTTCCTCGTTCTTCGAGTAAATAAGAATATCATCGAGGTAAACCACGACGAACTTATCTAAGTACTCCATGAAGATCGAGTTCATCAAGCGGGAGAATGTGGCTGGGGCGTTGGTTAGGCCAAAGGACATGACGGTGTACTCGTACTGACCATAACGAGTGACAAAAGCTGTCTTGGGAATGTCCCCGTTTCTGATTTTGATTTGGTGGTATCCTAACCTTAAATCCATCTTGGAGAAGACTGAGGATCCAGCGAGCTGATCATACAGGTCGTTGATCCTGGGGAGCGGATACTTGTTCTTTATCGTGACCAAATTAACGGGACGATAATCAACGACCATCCGGTCCGTACCGTCTTTCTTCTTGACAAAGAGAACGGGGCAAGCCCAAGGAGAAGAACTAGGACGGATGAAACCCTTTTGCAAGGACTCATCAAGTTGTTTCTTAAGCTCGGCTAGTTCTAAGGGTGCCATCTTATAAGGTCTCCGGGAGATTGGAGCTGTTCCTGGGATAAGATCTATGACGAACTCTACATCTCTGTCAGGTGGAACACCTGGCAGTTCTTCTGGAAAGACATCCGGAAAGTCACGGACTACCGGGATATCTTCAAGGTCTGGAAGAGGGCTGGCATTAAGAGAATAGAGCTGACGCTTTGCAACTCTAGTGGAGACAGTGACTATCTTGCCAGATGGGTGTGTAAGCTGAACAGATCTGGTGTAACAATCAATCTTGGCATGATGAGCTGTCATCCAGTCCATACCCAAGATGATGTTAATATCTGAGGACTTGAGGGCTGCAAGTGATGCAAGGAATACAAGTCTGTCAACAAGGATTTCGTTACCATGGCTTACACTAGAGGTTTGCCATTTGGATCCAGGAGTTTGGATAACTAGCGGAGTTGGAATTTCACAAAATGACAGGTTGTGCAAGTTAGCATAGCTTTCAGAAATGAACGAGTGAGATGCTCCAGTATCGAATAGAACTGATGCTGGGTGACAATTGACAAGGAGTGTGCCAAGAATGACATCTGGATCATCATGAGCGTCTTTAGCTGAGACGTGATGCACACGTCCATGTTCAGTGGGGGCTGACTTAACACTGTTCATCTTGCGTGATGGCTTAATACAACCAACAGTCTTCTCGGCGTTGGGTGGAGCATAACTAGTCTGAGAGCAGTCACGTGCATAGTGTCCTGGCTTCCCGCATGTGAAGCAAGTTCCCGAGGTTAGACGTGGACCCGCACTGACAAACGGTCTACCAGTAGGCCTGGGTGGAACATACGACTGAGCTGGAGGAGGCACCACATGAGATGACCTTGGTGTATAACCGGAAGGAAGAGCGGAGTTTGGAACCCAAATCCGGCGCTTCTGGGAACTGGAGCCAGAGGAAGATCCCAAATTACGGGTGTGCTTACGGGACTCCTCGTAAGTGAGCTGAGCTGTCTCTGCATTGATGGCCTTGTTCACAAGGGCTTGGAATGTATCACAATGATGCAGGTGGAGATCACGGCGCAACTTGGGGTTGAGACCCTTCCGGAACCTAGCCTGCTTCTTGGCGTCCGTGGACACTTCTTCTGTGGCATAACGGGCGAGGTTCTCGAACTCTCTGCTGTAAGCATCAACAGCCATCTTATTCTGGGTGAAACTACAGAACTCTTCTCTCTTGCGATCAAGAAGGGCCTGGGGAATGTGATGCTCACGAAAAGCCTCAGTGAAATCCTTCCAGGTAGGAATCTGGCCAGCTGGAAGCAAAGTCTCATAGTTCTGCCACCAAAGACTAGCAGGACCTTCCAGGTGGTATGTGGCATAAGTGACCTTGTCATCTTCAGCTATGCTCGCGGAAAGCAGCTTATGAGTGATGCTACAGAGCCAGTCATCTGCATCGAGTGGCTCGATGGAATGATGAAAGGTAGGTGGGTGCAAGCGAATGAAGTCATGAATGGTAGCAGACTTATTGGACTGACGTGCGGTGTTCTCCTCGATACGTGCCAACAATCGGTTAGACTCACGCTTGTTCCTCTCCATCTCTAGCATGAACTCTGTCAACGAAGGCTGGTCGGGAGGATCCTCATCCCTACCGTCTCCATGGTTCTGGCTACGAATAATAGAACTAGATGACATCCTGTGAAACGAAACCAAGGACGGAATCAGCATCAACTATCGACTGTAGAATGTAGGACAAGGAATTAGTATCTCTCGAACTCCTTAGGAAAATTCCGGCAGCATAACGGCAGTAAAATGCTCAGAATGAGACATCCTACTAAAATGGGGTAATAACATACTCATCAGCATTACTCAAGGTTCTGAGATCATACTAAACAGACTACACCGGAAATACTCAAAACTGGGGTATGACTCTGATCAACCAATCCTATGGGACTATGGAGTAGTAACACGTGATCCTGATAGACGGAAGAGAAAGCCTAGTTCCTTAACCCCGTCGAAAGATAGGATGACTCAGATCAGAAGGTCATGAGGTATAAGGAGTAAAAGAGCCCTACGTTCCAATCCACAATCAATTCCCTTACATAGCTAAAGATTTCCTAGACTCAACTTCGACCGGTTTGGCTTGGTAATCCTACAGGCAGTCAGGCTCTGATACCAGCGCTGTCAGGACCCCGACTCAATGCCACATCGATCTAGCATGTAACACCTCATATCACTTTGCGGCCTCACGCACGGTATCCCCACGGGTGTCGCCTTACTTTTGCCCGGGACCGTTTGCGCCTTTTGGCACACGTATATGATGGTGTCGCTAGCATCCATATGATAAAGAGCCCGGGCTGACATGGCTAGTCGTAAACCCAAAGTGGCACTAACTTACAGGGACAGGCATCCATGACCCAGCATCGAACGTGTCGGTCATCAGCGAGTGAATCCAGGCTGTAGCACTGGGCTAACAGGACTCCGGTGAACCGGGCTGTAGCGGGCTAGCAGGACTCCGGTATTCATCGTGTGACATTTCCCCGAAGGGACAGACACAGGATCGAAGAAGGACACATGCCGGCCAGCCTAAGTGTTCCGGAGCAGTAGCAAGCTACCAGGGCTCAGTGGAAGCACTAGGAGACATTTCCCGGTAAGAGAGGCTACTAAGGATAAACAACTAGATAGTCAGATCCCACACATAGCAATACACGTTACACGTACGCATAACATGCAAGTATGTGCTGTACAATATGGCATCACAGCATAACTCAACAACTTATATAGAAAGGCTCAGAAGAGCCATCATAGCATTTATTGCCAACAGGGGTCACAAAACCCATCATACAGAGCATACAAGCAACAAGCGGAAGCATTACATGTCTGGGTACAGACATCTACAAATGAAAAAGGCTGAAGAGCCTGACTATCTACAACATCCGATCAAGATCGTAGCGGAGGTACTATCTACTAGTCGAAGTCCATGAGAACCCTAGTAAGACCGAAGTCTCCGCTGCAAAAACATAAATAAAGCAACATGAGTACAAAGGTACTCAGCAAGACTTACATCAGATCCTATCATACATGCATCTGTATCAAGAGGTAATGTGGGGTTTAGTTGCAGCAAGCCAGCTTTGACTCTGTGGCTATCCTGTTCTACGACTACCAGAAACTCTTGAGGTGAAACAACGTACACGAGTCCACTAATCACCATACAATACACTACTATGGATTCATCCCCGTCTCCCTACGAGAAGGCCATCCATAGCACTCACACTTGTCTTGAGCATTTTAGAGTATCCACTTCAGGTTGTCTATGTACCATGTAAGCATCCAAGAAGTCCATAACCGCGGACCCGGCTATTCGAATAGATCATGTTAACCCTGCAGGGGTGTACTTCTTCACACACGCTCTCGCCACTTACCGCCATGTACACGTCATGTATCTCGGCAACCTTCAAGCGGAAGCCTGGCGAGGGTGTCGGCCACGACCTGACTAACCACACAAGACTCTAGTCCAGGTTTATCGCCTATTCGGGTTCCATCCGCAAGGAGATCCGGCCGGGGTGTCACTCACGGCCCCAAACGATGTGAGCAGGGTTCCCAAGCCCACCATCCGGGTGCCACTTGGTACACCGTGCCACGTGTGCCTAGTCTGTCCCAAGCCCACCCTGCCGGGTGCCACTTGGTAGAAAAATAGCACTACCTACAAACACCAGAAACTAGTTGCGACTCCTGGACAGAGATCAAGTTGGCTAATAAGTCGAGAGGGGCACTTAAGCATTCCAATGTGTGGTAGTATCGAGTCATTGGACAACATACATAGAACTCAGTGCTTAAGGACGGTTCCAGTGAGACAACCCACCATGTACTCCTACATGGCCTCTCACCGCTACCTTTACCAAATCGTGTTCACACACTTCACTCTCAGCAGCAGAACATATCGTAACACTCCAATTCATTCCCAATGAATCAGACCTGACACAACTCTAAGCAATAGCAGGCATAGCATGGTAGGAACACATCAGTGGCTTCAATCAACTCCTACACATGCTAGTGGGTTTCAACTATTTACTGTGGCAATGACAGGTCATGCAGAGGAATGGGTTCAACTACCGCAGCACAAAGTAGCAGATGAACCGTTGTTGTCCTAATGCAATAACTGAGAGCAGGAGCGAGAGAGTAGGGTTTTATCGAAATGAACAAGGGGGTTTGCTTGCCTGGTAAATCAACAAGGGAGGCACTGCTTCACAGACAGGTACTCTGGAACGTCTCCGGAGCAGGACCTATCGAGAAGGAACGGTGCCGGCAATCAATACACAATCATATGCAACAATATGATGCATGAACATGGCATGTAGATGTGATGCTGTTTGAGCTAATGCAACTAGTAAACATTTGGTTTGAAGTCCATTTGAACCAAAGGTTCAAATGCATTACTAAATTAAGTCTCTTATATATGCCATAATGTGTTTTCCCATATTCAGCATGTATAAGTTGGTTTTTCATGCATGAAACTAGTACAGATGGAAAGGTTGCATTTTTCTGATAATTTTTCATATATAAATTATTTTAATCTGAGCTACGGTTGAATTGTTATGAATTTTTGAAGTTTAAATCAATTTCTGGAATTTCCTGATTAAATTTAAATCCAGAAATTATATATTGCGTCAGCATTGAGTAAGCATGACGTCAGCAGTCAACTGGGCTGGTCCGGGTCAAACCTGACGTGTGGGACCCACACGTCAGTGACAGGGGGTTAAACAGGGGTTAAATTAACTTAATTAAAAGGTTAGGGGGCACCGGGGCCCACATGTCAGCCTCAGGGGTTAATTAACAGTGATAATTAGTTGCTAAACTAATCCTAAACTAAAAATTAGCAGGGTCGGGCCCCACTGTCATTGAGCCAGGGGAGGTCAAATCCCCTGGTCAACCGGGGCTAATACGCCGGCGTTTAGCCGCCGGCGGCAGCAAACGCGGCGGAGGGGCTCGGGATCGCCGTTCCGGCGACCATTCGGGCGGCGGAGACCACCCACGCGAAGCCCAGGCTCGCTCGCATCTAGTGGTTCATGCGGGAGGCTGCGGGGGCGGCGGAGCTCGCCGGAGCGAAGCTCGGGGCGGCGGCCGGAGCTCGGCTTCGAGCGGAAACGGGCTACGGGGCACGGGGAGGCCACCTGAGGGGCTCGGCGGCACCCTCGTGGCACCGGGAGCACGCTAGGGTGCTTAGTTTGGGCGGAGGCGGGCCGAGACGGCGACGGCGACATGGACGGCGGCGAGAGGCTTCGGCCGTGGTGGGGAACGGTGCTACGGCGCGCGGGCAGTTAAACGGGGAGGGGGAAGCGGTGGCGGAGCTCACCGCGGTTGCAGCGGCAGTCGAAGTGGGCTCGGGGAGGCGTCGGAGGCGGCGAATCGACCGCGGCGATCTTCGGTGGCCGGCGACGGAAACGGTGATGGTGGCGGCATTGCAGCGCGTCCGGGACCTCGTGGCTCGGTGGAGAGGAAGAGGGGGTCGAGGCGGAGCTTGCAGGCACAGCGAGGGGTCGAGGGGGAGACGGTGGCCGCGGCGTTACGGTGGCACGGCTACGGCTGCGCTCGGGCTCGAGAGGGAGAGGGAGCAGAAGAGGGGGGAAGAGTTCGGGAGAGAGTGAGAGGGTAGTCGGGGCTGCGTGGCGTCGTCCGGGGCGTTCCAGGGCGACGAGGAGGAAGCAGGAGGTGGCCAGGGGAAGCAGGAGGTGGAGGCGCGGCGGTGCGCGCGCGTCGGGCACGCGCCGTCCCCCTGTCGGGGAGGAAGACGACAGAGGAGGGGGGGCCAGGTGGGCTGGGCCGCCTGCTGGCTGGGCTGCACAGGGGGGAGCCCCAGGTAAGCCCCTCCTTTCTTTTATTTTTGTTTTCTAATTTTTCTGACATTGTTTTGATTTAATAAAATACTAAATCAATTTATTACCTTATGCCAATTTTTGCAGGAGCTAGATATATTATTCCAGAGCTCCTTTATAAATGGCATAATTTTTGGACCATATTTCATATATATAGAAATATATTTCCAATGCAAATATTTATCGAATTAATCCAAATGGCCAAAATAAATATCCATGAGCTCCTAAAAATATTGTTTTGATTTTTATCTCTGTCCAATATTTTCAGAGGGCATCATGAGCATTTTCTTGGATCCTTTTGGAGAAATTTTTATTTGGGTCATTTTCAAAAATGATTCTGAGGGTTCCACCAATCCTCATTTCAAATTTAAATGAAATTTAAATATGATGCACAAATGGCTAGCTAGTCTAAGTCATACCAGACTAGGGATGTGACACTTTCATCCCCATTTCAAGTTTCTGAGAAATTTAAACATGATGCACACATGAAGAGCTAGCCTACTGCAAACCAGATCTAGGGATGTGACAAATTCAGAGAAGATTCAGATATTGTTCATAGATAATCTTGATCATAAACCCACAATTCATCAGATCTCGACAAACACACCGCAAAAAGAGTTACATCGAATAGATCTCCAAGAGAATCGAGGAGAACTTTGTATTGAGATCCAAAGAGAGAGAAGAAGCCATCTAGCTAATAACTATGGACCCGAAGGTCTGAGGTAAACTACTCACACATCATCGGAGGGGCCATGGAGTTGATGTAGAGGCCTTCTGTGATCAATGCCCCCTCCGGCGGAGCTCCGGAAAAGGCCCCAAGATGGGATCTCTTGGGTACGAAAGGTTGCGGCGGTGGAAATAGGGTTTCGTGGTGCTCCTGGATGTTTTTGGGGTATGTGAACATATATAGGAGGAAGAAGTAGGTCGGTTGAGCCACGAGGGGCTCACGAGGGGGGAGGGCGCGCCTAGGGGGTAGGCGCACCCCCCTGCCTCGTGGCCACCTCGTTGGTTGCTTGACGTCCACTCCAAGTCTTCTGGATCACGTTTGTTCCAAAAATCACGCTCCCGAAGTTTTCATTCCGTTTTGACTCCGTTTGATATTCCTTTTCTGCGAAACACTGAAATAGGCAAAAAAAACAGCAATTTGCACGGGGCCTTGGGTTAATAGGTTAGTCCCAAAAATAATATAAAAGTGTAAAATAAAGCCCATTAACATCCAAAACAGATAATATAATAGCATGGAACAATCAAAAATTATAGATGCGTTGGAGACGTATCAGTTATTCATTTAAATCAGAGAATAATGGTTGTTCTATTTATATGAGTAACATATTTCATGGTCATGCACCCTTGATGAGTGGTCTATTTTTGTTGAATCTCGATCGTAGTGATACACATATTCATAATATTAAAGCCAAAAGATGCAAAGTTAATAATGATAGTGCGACTTATTTGTGGCACCGCTGTTTAGGTCATATTGGTGTAAAGCGCATGAAGAAACTTCATGCTGATGGGATTTTGGAATCACTTGATTATGAATCACTTGATGCTTGCGAACCATGCCTCATGGGCAAGATGACTAAGACTCCGTTCTCCAGAACATTGGAGCGAGCCACTGACTTATTGGAAATAATACATACTGATGTATGCGGCCCAATGAGTGTTGAGGCTCGCGGCGGGTATCGTTATTTTTTGACCTTCACAGATGATTTGAGCAGATATAGGTATATCTACTTAATTAAACATAAGTCTGAAACATTTGAAATGTTCATAGAATTTCAGAGTGAAGTGAAAAATCATCGTAACAAGAAAATAAAGTTTCTACGATCTGATCGTGGAGGTCAATATTTGAGTTACGAGTTTGGTCTTCATTTGAAACAATGTGGAATAGTTTCGCAACTCACGCCACCTGGAACACCAGAGCGTAATGGTGTGTCCGAATGTCGTAACCGTACTTTATTAGATATGGTGTGATCTATGATGTCTCTTACCAATTTACCACTATCTTTTTGGGGTTGTGCTTTAGAGACGGCTGCATTCACGTTAAATAGGGCACCATCTAAATCTGTTGAGACAGCACCATATGAACTATGGTTTAGCAAGAAACATAAGCTGTCGTTTCTTAAAGTTTGGGGTTGCGATGCTTATTGAAAAAGCTTCAACCAGATAAGCTCGAACCCAAATCGGAGAAGTGCGTCTTCATAGGATACCCAAAAGAAACTATTGGGTACACCTACTATCACATATCCGAAGGCCAGATATTTGTTGCTAAGAATGGACCCTTTGTAGAGAAGGGGTTTCTCTCGAAAGAAGTGAGTGGAAGAAAAGTAGAACTTGATGAGATAGTTGTACCTTCTCTCAAATTGGAAACTGGTTCATCACAGAAATCAGTTCCAGTGATGCCTACACTAATTAGTGAGGAAGCTAGTGATAATGATCATGAAACTTCAGATCAAGTTACTACTGAACCTCGTAAGTCAACCAGAGTACGTTCTGCACCAAAGTGGTATGGTAATCCTGTGCTGAAAGTCATGTTACTAGACCATGACGAACCTATGAACTATGAGGAAGCGATGATGAGCCCAGATTCCGCAAAATGGCTTGAGGCCATGAAATCTGAGATGGAATCCATGTATGAGAACAAAGTGTGGACTTTGGTTGACTTGCCCGATGATCAGCAAGCCATAGAAAATAAATGGATCTTCAAGAAGAAGACTGACTCTAATGGTAATGTTACTATCTACAAAGCTAGACTTGTTCCAAAAGGTTTTCGACAAGTTCAAGGAGTTGACTATGATGAGACCTTCTCACCCGCGGCGATGCTTAAGTCTGTCCGAATCATGTTAGCATTTGTCGCATATTATGATTATGAAATTTGGCAAACGGATGTAAAAATTGCATTCCTTAATGGTTTCTTAAAGAAGAGTTGTATATGATGCAACCAGAAGGTTTTGTCGATCCTAAAGGTGCTAACAAAGTGTGCAAGCTCCAGCGATCCATTTATGGACTGGTGCAAGCCTCTCGGAGTTGGAATATATGCTTTGATAGTGTGATCAAAGCATATGGTTTTATACAGACTTTTGGAGAAGCCTCTATTTAGAAGAAAGTGGGTGGGAGCTCTGTAGCATTTCTAATATTATATGTGGATGACATATTATTGATTGGAAATAATATAGAATTTCTGGATAGCATAAAAGGATACTTGAATAAGAATTTTTCAATGAAAGACCTTGGTGAAGCTGCTTACATATTGGGCATCAAGATCTATAGAGATAGATCAAGACGCTTAATTGGACTTTCACAAAGCACATACCTTGGTAAAGTTTTGAAGAAGTTCAAAATGGATCAGTCAAAGAAAGGGTTCTTGCCTGTGTTACAAGGTGTGAAGTTGAGTCAGACTCAATGCCCGACCACTGCAGAAGATAGAGAGAAAATGAAAGTCATTCCCTATGCCTCGGCCATACGTTCTATCATGTATGCAATGCTGTGTACCAGACCTGATGTGTGCCTTTCTATAAGTTTAGCTGGGAGGTACCAAAGTAATCCAGGAGTGGATCACTGGACAGCGGTCAAGAACATCCTGAAATACCTGAAAAGGGGACTAAAGATATGTTTCTCATTTATGGAGGTGACAAAGAGCTTGTATTAAATGGTTACATCGATGCAAGCTTTGACACTGATCCGGATGACTCTAAGTCGCAAACCGGATATGTATTTATATTGAATGGTGGAGCTATCAGTTGGTGTAGTTCCAAGCAGAGCATCGTGGCGGGATCTACGTGTGAAGCGGAGTACATAGCTGCTTTGGAAGCAGCAAATGAAGGAGTCTGGATGAAGGAGTTCATATCTGATCTAGGTGTAATACCTAGTGCATCAGGTCCAATGAAATTTTTTGTGACAATACTGGAGCAATTGCCTTAGCAAAGGAATCCAGATTTCACAAGAGAACCAAACACATCATGAGATGCTTCAACTCCATCCGCGGTCAAGTCAAGGAGGGAGACATAGAGATTTGCGAAATACATACGGATCTGAATGTTGCAGACCCGTTGACTAAGCCTCTTCCATGAGCAAAACATGATCAGCACCAAGACTCCATGGGTGTTAGAATCATTGCAATGTAATCTAGATTACTGACTCTAGTGCAAGTGGGAGACTGATGGAAATATGCCCTAGAGGCAATAATAAATTTGGTATTTATATTTCCTTATATCATGATAAATGTTTATTATTCATGCTAGAATTGTATTAACTGGAAATTGATACATGTGTGAATACCTAGACAAAACAAAGTGTCCTAGTATGCCTCTATTTGACTAGCTCGTTAATCAAAGATGGTTAAGTTTCCTAACCATATATATGTGTTGTCATTTGATGAACAGGATCACATCATTAGAGAATGATGTGATGGACAAGACTCATCCGTTAGCTTAGCATAATGATCGTTAAGTTTTACTGTTATTGCTTTCTTCATGACTTATACATATTCATCTGCTATGAGATTATGCAACTCTAGGATACTTTAGGAACACTTGGTGTGCCATCAAACGTCACAACGTAACTGGGTGATTATAAAGATGCTCTACAGGTGTCTCCGAAGGTGTTTGTTGGGTTGGCATAGATCGAGATTATGATTTGTCAGTCCAAGTATCGGAGAGGTATCTCTGGGCCCTCTCGGTAATGCACATCACTATAAGCCTTGCAAGCAATGTGACTAAAGATTTAGTTGCGGGATGATGCATTACGGAACGAGTAAAGAGACTTGCCGGTAACGAGATTGAACTAGGTATGATGATACCGACGGTTGAATCTCGGGCAAGTAACATACCGATGACAAGGGGAATAACGTATGTTGTTACTGCGGTTTGACCGGTAAAGATCTTCATAGAATATGTAGGAACCAATATGAGCATCTAGGTTCCGCTGTTGGTTATTGACCGGAGATGTGTCTCGGTCATGTCTACATAGTTCTCGAACCCTTAGGGTCCGCATGCTTAATGTTCGATGATGATTTGTATTTTCAGTTATGTGTTTTGGAGACCGAAGTTTGTTCGGAGTCCCGAATGAGATCACGGACATGATGAGGAGTCTCGAAATGGCCGAGAGCTAAAGATTGATATATTTGATGATGATATTCGGACACCGGAATGGTTTCGGAATAGTTCGGTTATTTTTCGGAGAGCCGAGGGGTTACCGGAACCCCCGAGGAAGTATTGGGCCTACATGGGCCATAGGGGAGAGGGGAGGTAGCCCACAAGGGGTGGCCGTGCCCCCCTCCCATAGGGAGTCCGAATTGGACTCGGGGAGGGGGCGCGCCCCCCTTTCCTTCTCCTCTTCCCTCTCCCTTCCCTCTTTCCCACTCCATGAGAAGGAAAAAAAGGGGGGCCGAATCCTACTAGGAGTGGAGTCCTAGTAGGACTCCCCCCTTGACGCGCCCCTGGTGGCCGGCCTCCTCGTCTCCCTCCTTTATATACGTGGGCAGGGCACCCCTTGGAGACACACCAATTGTTCCAAGACGTGTGCGGCATCTCTCTCCACGGTTTACTCCTCCGGTCATATTCATGTAGTGCTTAGGCAAAGCCCTGCGTGGATCACATCACCATCACCGTCACACACACTGTCCTGCTGACGAAACTCTCCCTCGACCCTCTGCTGGATCGAGAGTTCAAGGGACGTCATCAAGCTGAACATGTGTTGAACTCGGAGGTGACGTACGTTCGGTACTTGATCGGTTGGATCGCGAAGACGTTCGACTACATCAACCGCGTTAACCTAACGCTTCCGCTTTCGGTCTACGAGGGTACGTGAACACACTCTCCCCCTCTTGTTGCTATGCATCTCCAAGATAGATCTTGCATGATCGTAGGAAATTTTTAGAAATTGCATGCTACGTTCCCCAACATGTTCTTTGATATGTGACTCCAATGGTCCAATTAGTTTTTGTTCTAGTGCTTTATTTATTGCAAACTTTTCCTGCTTTGGTGACCCTGTTCTTAAGCTTGCATGTCAAATTTATATGGTCCAAGGTAGTTTTGATGCATGATATAGCTTCTATGAACTTGTAGGAGTAGTTGTTATCAATCTTGTTGAGTTAGGTTCACTTTTATTTTGAGTCACTTAAAATTTCAGATATTTTCAGAGGAAGAAAATGTTGAGGAGATTGTTGAGAGGTTCCTTGAGCCATGGCTCTAAGGAAAAAGATAATGAGGAGAAGGAAAAGCCCAAGTATAATCTTCCTCGCGCCACGGAAATTTGGCTGTGTGAATGGCCATGTGATTCATTCTTACAAGCAGTCGAGATTTATGATGATTTCTATTATTTGGCTAGGAATGCCGGCATCACCGACTTGCTCCTCGACCGGTGTAATCAGTATCTCCTACTCACCAATACTTTCATGCAAAATTTTCATTTTCATGCTAGGAGATCACCACCCACGGTATATTTTCACTTATATGATGAGTACAAAGAAATGGCGTGATGTCTACTACGCAACTTTATTCATGTAGACACATATTGAGCCTCTAAGCGCAGAGTTTTGTAGGACAGTAGCAATTTTCGCTCAAGTGGAGTACCTAAGGTTTATCAATCCGTGAGAAGTGTAGCATGAAGACGGTTTCTCTCAAATGACCCTGCAACCAAATACAAGAAATCTCTTGTGTCCCCAACACACCCAATACAATGGCAAATTGTATAGGTGCACTAGTTCAGCAAAGAGATGGTGATAAAAGTGTAATATTGATGGTAGAAATATATTTTTATAATCGGAATAAATAAAAACAGCAAGGTATCAAATAGTAAACGGGCACAAAACGGTATTGCAATGCTTAAAATGAGGCCTAGGGTCCGTACTTTCGCTAGTGCAATCTCTCAACAATGCTAATATAATTGGATCATATAACTGTCTCTCAATGTGCAACGAAGAATCACTCCAAAGTTCCTATCTAGCGAAGAACATAAGACGGAATTGTTTGTAGGGTACGAAACCACCTCAAAGCTATTCTTTCCGATCAATCTATCCTAGAGTCCATACTAAAATAACACGAAGTTATTCTTTCCGATCGATCTAACCAAGAGTTCGTACTAAAATAACACCAAAGCAAATTCAGATTCATAATATTCGATCCAACACAAAGAACTTCAAAGAGTGCCCCAAGATTTCTATCGGAGAAACAAAGACATGAACGTGCATCAACCCCTATGCATAGATTACCCCAATGTCACCTCGGGAATCCGCGAGTTGAGTGCCAAAACATATATCAAGTGAATCAATATGATACCCCATTGTCACCACGAGTATTCAATTGCAAGACATATATCAAGTGTTCTCAAACCCATAAAAGTATTCAATCCGATAACAACGAAATCTCAAAGGGAAAAACTCAATTCATCACAACAAGATAGAGAGGAAAAACACCATATGATCCGACTATATTAACAAAGCCCACGATACATCAAGATCGTGACATCTCAAGAACATGAGAGAGGGAGAGAGAGAGATAGAGATTAAACACATAGCTACTGGTACAAACCCTCAGCCCGAGGGTGGACTACTCCCTCCTCATCGTAGTGGCCGCCGGGATGACGAAGGTGGCCACCGGAGATGATTCCCCCCTCCGGCAGGGTGCCAGAAAGGGTCTAGATTGGTTTTCGGTGGCTACAGAGCCTTGCGGCAGTGGAACTTCTGATCTAGGTTAACCCCGAGGGTTTTCTGAATATTTGTGAATTTATAGGGTAAAGAGGGGGTGCGGGAGCACTACAAAACAAATACACTTCCGTGATGATACGTGTTTGTCACAGTAGGTCGCCTTTTCTATCATGCATGTACATCCATGACAAATTTATGGCAGAATCAAGATAGTCATACCTGTGATGTCGTAGAAGTGTTCCATGACATTGCCAAAATTATCATCACGGAAGTGTCCACTTCCATGACGATAAATCGTGCGTCACAGAAGTGCTTTCATCAAGGGTGACCGACACGTGGCATCCACCGTAATGGAACACCGTTAAGCTATCGGGTCGGGTTTTGGATCCGATAACCCATTAACAGCGCCGACCAATGCGGATTTTCCACGTTTAAAATCATCATTGGCTGGAGGAAACACGTGTCGGCTCACCGTTGGGACAGATGTCATCCTCTCATTGGACCGAAGGCGCCTATGATACGGCGACACATGGCACGGCCCAACAGAGGCCCATTCCTGTGAAAAGGCTGGCCCATTTGACTTGGTCAAAAGGTGGCGGGCCGGCCCACGGAAAGCCTGTTAACGGCATGTTCGCATATAGCCCATTTACAGCCCGCTAACCCAGGGCCCATTACGCCCTATCCGAATTAGGCCCAGTAGCATCATCTGGGACGTCCAATATGATTCAGCCCGTTTTAACTTCCGGCCCATGTGTGGCCCATGACTTCTTTCAATCCATATGAGGACCTTTGTAACTCTTGGCCCATTAATAGCCCGTGGTGAAACTAGCCCGTAATGAACAGTGTATAACTTTATACCCATTAACGCCCGTTATTCCATTGGGCCGTTTCCAGCCCAAGTTATCTTTTGGCCTTCTCAGGGCCCATTGATTCTTGGGCTCATTTGCAGCATTTGGTTACATACGGCCCATTACTGTCATTTTCTGCTTGTGGGCCAAATTCAGCTCGTCATTACAGTCGGCCCGTTTGCGGGCCGTTAATACGTTGGGCCATTTTCATGTCAAAAAAACCCGTTGGGATGTTTTCATAGAGTTATCAAATACGACCTATTAATAGCCCGTTATGGTCCATGAATAGTACGACCCATGATAGGTGAAATGATGATACGCCCCGTAGAAGGCCCATGGATCCTACAGCCTGTATGAGGCCCATGGATAGTACAGCCCGTATAAGGCCCATGGATCGTACGTCCCGTAGAAGGCCCATGGACCCTATGGCCCGTAGAAGGCCCATGGACCCTAAGGCCCATATAGAAGGCCGATGGATCATACGGCTTGCAGGAGGCCCATGGTTACAACAGTCCGTGTGTTGCCACGATTATTTTGGCCTAGTTACTAAAAATAGGCTATTGTGGCCACTAGAAAAAACAGAAAAAGAACTGCAGTGACTACAAGCAAACAACTAAACAAGAGAATAAGGAAATAAATAAGCAAGCAATTAACGCTAGCCTATTACCGCTATTACACATATTACATCCACTGGGCATCAAAGTTCGCCACCAGTGCAAATACAGGGAACAAAGCAGCACATTCCATACAATGGCCATCAAAATTGACCACCAGTGCAAATAAACGCGGCAGCAAAACAAGAGCATAACTGAAACAACTTCAGAAGAGCTCAAGAAACGTTATCCTGGGTATCCACCATGCTAGCAATAAGCTTAGCAAGCTGATTAGCTTTGTCCTGTTTGGGGCTAAAATCCTCCAACGCTTGCTGTTGCACCAGAAAGTATGCATCTAAATGCTCCAGGGACTTCCGCAGTCCTTCCACTTCTTGTCGCAGCACGGTTGATCGATGTCTTTCAGCTTGTAGTTGAGACTCAAGAAACCGAACTGATTCAGACAATGAGTTTGAATAGCTTGTGCAAGCGGTAGTGGCTAGTAACTCGAACACTAAACCAAGACGGGACTTTGGGGTTGTCTCGTTGTCTTCAAGATAGTCTTCCTTAGCTATTTTATCAGCTTTGTTGGAGACCAACAAGGATGTGTCACTATCCTAAACCTTATCTGCATTACTTCCTTTACCATTGCTTAATAAGGCACTCTTCCCCAATATTCTGTTAGCATTCTAAAAGAAGAAACAAGCAGACACACAACAAGTTTAGCATGTACTAGTATATGAAACTCATTTCGGTGAACCAGTTCATTAGTAAGGTGGACAGGATTAAACTACCAAGTCTTCTATTGCCAAGTACTAGTACATAATAAAAGCATCAAACAAACATATATCTATGTCATATGGTCACTGCATTGTCTTGCCGAATCAAAATAGAGACATGGTTCAAATCATATCAGTTCAAGACAAAGCAGCAGTGAAAGAATACAAAGCGTGGGAAACAACACGGCACAACAAGATTTCAGATGGGTACCACAGGTCTACATGTACAACAACACTATTGGCTCTGTTGTGATGCTATTAATGTGCATGATATGAAACTCAACTGTATACACAATTGAAATTGAAATCAATAGAGCTATTGATAAGAGCAAACCTGTTAAAGAAACATGCGTGAACATACCTGTTGTGCCATTGGAGTTTCGATTGAATCCTTCAATTTAAAAATAAGTTTGTATGAGTAAATACAGTGATACAAGAGCAAAGCAATCAAAGTTAAAAAAAGGCGCGCCTAAGCGAGCGCTTAAGCGCGCCTAGGCTCTAGGCGTTGGCAAAACGCATTGCGCATAACTACGCATAATCTGTGCATAACTGCGCATAAGCATGCGCTTTGGTTAGTAAAGCGCAAGGCGGTGGCAAAACACACAATTACGCCTAGCGCTTTTTTGAACTATGATAGCAATGGAATCTTAAAATAGAACAGTTGTTCTTCAGGTTTAGGCACTTGTTCTACATGAACAGAGTACAGTAAGACGCAAGAATATAATACTTAAAAATAGAAAATGAGCTCATAGACCTTACCACATTCTTGGTTCGGGACCAGTACAGAACAAGGTGTTCCCAGTCATCGTCCAGTAAATGTGTCTCAGGAGAACGTAAGGGAATTTGATGAGTTTGTTTGCCGGTGAAGTACGTTTTCTTCAGGTAATTCCAATACTGCCACCAAGCATTCTTGAACATAGCAGAGGTATTAGCACAGGTTACCTCATCCTGAGTTTCCTAATCGGTCCTTCTCTATAGAGAAAAATGGGAAAATTTGCTGTATTATAACCATCATGGAGGTAGGATGTATGGGACGAAGCAAAGTAATTGCCATGAATAACATTACTTACACATAACTCCTGGACAAACACCTGCAAACTGGCATTTTCCTTCATCTTCAGTATAATATTTCCAAGATGGGAAGATACGCACATACGATTTAACAACATCAAATGTGATAGATGCTAAACTATGACTAGCTGGTTGTGCTTCCTCCACAGGAATAGGCGTACTAACTGGTGGAGTTGGGGTTCGCCGTGATAGTACCGGCCCTTTGGGCACTAGAGCTGCCTTACTAACCGCTCTTGTTTGGGAGCTCTGTGGTGGAGATGGTGTTGTGTCAACGGGAACTGGGTTACTATCGGCTGGGGTTGGGGTTAGAATGGGTGAAGCTGGTTCTCTGTCCATCACAGTAGGGGTATAATCTGCGAGAGTTTGGGTTATGTGTGGTAGGGCTGGTCGATGTCTACTACACAACCTTCTTCTTGTAGACGTTGTTGGGCCTCCAAGTGCAGAGGTTTGTAGGACAGTAGCAAATTTCCCTCAAGTGGATGACCTAAGGTTTATCAATCCGTAGGAGGCGTAGGATGAAGATGGTCTCTCTCAAGCAACCCTGCAACCAAATAATAAAGAGTCTCTTGTGTCCCCAACACACCCAATACAATGGTAAATTGTATAGGTGCACTAGTTCGGCGAAGAGATGGTGATACAAGTGGTATATGGATGGTAGATAATAGTTTTTGTAATCTGAAATAATAAAAACAGCAGGGTAGCAAGTGATAAAAGTGAGCGTAAACGGTATTGCAATGTGTTGAAACAAGGCCTAGGGTTCATACTTTCGCTAGTGTAAGTTCCCTCAACAATACTAACATAATTGGATCACATAACTATCCCTCAACATGCAACAAAGAGTCACTTTAAAGTCACTAATAGCGGAGAAAAAACAAAGAGATTATGGTAGGGTATGAAACCACCTCAAAGTTATTATTTCCAATCAATCCGGTGGGCTATTCCTATAAGTGTCACAAACAGCCCTAGAGTTCGTACTAGAATAACACCTTAAGACACAAATCAACCAAAACCCTAATGTCACCTAGATACTCCAATGTCACCTCAAGTATCCGTGGGTATGATTATACGATATGCATCACACAATCTCAGATTCATCTATTCAACCAACACAAAGGACCTCAAAGAGTGCCCAAAGATCTACCGGAGAATCACGACGAAAACGTGTGCCAACCCCTATGCATAGGTTCATGAACCCGCAAGTTGGTCACCTTAACATACATCAAGTGGCATGCGGTATCCCATTGTCACCACAGATATCCACGGCAAGACATACATCAAGTGTTCTCAAATCTTTAAAGACTCAATCCGATAAGATTACTTCAAAGGGGAAACTCAATTCATTACAAGAGAGAAGAGGGGGGAAGAAACATCATAGGATCCAAATATAATAGCAAAGCTCGCGATACATCAAGATCGTAACATCTCAAGAACACAAGAGAGAGAGAGATCAAACACATACCTACTGGTACATACCTCAGCCCCGAGGGAGAACTACTCCCTCCTCGTCATGGAGTGCGCCGGGATGATGAAGATGGCCACCGGAGAAGGATTGCCCCCTTCGACAGGGTGCAGGAACGGGTCTAGATTGGTTTTTGGTGGCTACGGAGGCTTCTGGCGGCGGAACTCCCGATCTATGTTGCATTTTGGAAGTTTTAGGTCACGTGGGTATATATGGGTGCAGGGAGGACATCGGAGGAGCCACGGGGGTCCCACGAGACAGGGGGTGCGCCCCCACCCTCGTGAGCACCTCGTGTCTCCCCTGACGTGGGGTCCAAGTCCATCAGGTGTGTTTCCTTCCAAAAATAACTTCTCCAGTTGATTTCGTTCCGTTTCGACTCCGTCAGATATTCCTTTTCTTCGAAACACTGAAATAGGCATAAAACAACAAATCTGGGCTGGGCCTCCGGTTAATAGGTTAGTCCCAAAATAATGTAAAAGTGGATATTAAAGCCCAATATTGCCCAAAACACTAGATAATATAGCATGGAGCAATCAAAAATTATAGATACGTTGGAGACGTATGACTGGTTCTTGTGCATGTACAACCGGGGTGCTATCTCCACCAAGAGGTAGCACTGTTTTATTTGAAGACCGTGTTTTTAGTCCGCTAGATACTGGCATCACCCGCTCCAATTCAAATGGCTGATAAACAGGAAACATGGTTGAATGTACATACATTGTATGAGAGACAGATGCAATGGATAGTGTGGAAAAAAGAGGGCATGAAATAGTTGACATGTATATTGTTTAACTAAAATGGATAGCATGACATAATTTCACATATATGATGTCTATCTAAACTGGATAGCATAGCATAACATAATTCAAAGATATGATGAATAACTAAATAGGATCGCGTGACATAATTCACCTACAAGTTATCTAAGTAATCAGGATCGCATCATTTAATTCACATATGTGATTTATATGTTAAACAGAGGGCATTCGATATGATGTCTGAACTAAGAACATGGTGTTGAATATTGTGTATATGATGTCTAAACTATGCAATGTAAGACACCGTATGCATGATATGAGCAGTATAACCGTGCCAAGTTAGAGCATACACCTCAGTGGGGGAATAGGACTGGTCATCTGTCTTTGAATCCATCTCTGAGGAGCTATCAGGACCCAACAAGAGATCTGCTTCGACAGGTAGCACTATCTGCTCTGAAGGCCTTGTTTTCACTCCAGATTTTTTCATCTCCCACCCAAATGGCTGATTCACAGGAAGAGTAGTTTAATGTACAAACATTGTCGACAAATGGAAATGTAATGAAGAAAAGGATGGGAAAGATATCATTCAAATATATGATGCCTGGTTAAACAGGATGGCATTGCACATTTCACATATATTATGGTTGGCTAAAAGACATGAGGCTGCATAATTCCCATATATGATATAGAAACTAAACAGGTGGCATTACAGAACATGTCTAAACTAAGCAGATGACATATATGATGTCAAAAGTAGGCACTTCAAGGCAACATATGCATGATATGACTAACATCATCATGCCAAGGTAGAGCAAACACCTTGGGGGTAAATAGGAGTGGTCAGCGGCATCTGAATCCGCCTCAGAACAGATATCTTCCTCTGGATTACAATCTAGAGAGGGGTGGGGAGGGTTTGCCATTGAACCCACCATGGAGCGATGTATGCATGACATTGTATTGCCGCGCAAATCTCTTCTCTTTTTCTCTACATGTTCAGCATGACTGTGTACAATATCTGACATGCATACGAAAAAAATATGGTGAGATTATGTAAGGAGAGCATGCAGAAATTTGGAGTGATGGTAACAACCAGTGGATCGACGGTTTTCCGTTGAACCAAAATAGCCCTAATGGATCGACTTGAATGTATAGTAATAAGTGATGCAACAAGTGTACAACCTCTTTGCCGTAGCCGTGTCGACCTCAGCATCATTGGGTTGGTCGCTGAAGTAGTTGAGGCAGAGGTGGCTGTCGGAGGTGTGGAGGAAGATCTGGGGAATCTGTAGATGGCATCCAGGGCACTGCTCTGTTGTGATGGATCGTTCTATCGTTGGAGCAGCTCTGGTGAGCCGTAAGACGTCAAGGCTGAAGCAGCACAAGACAGACATCGTCAATCTCAAGTGGGATTCTAATAGCATCTCCAATAGATGATGTAAAATGGATGTAAAATTAACATCACCGAAAACCACCTCACTACAACAGATGAGGTAAAAACTGTTGACTCTGAACTTAACTGTCGAAACTGAAATTTACTATGGAATCTGAATGCTACTGTCGAAACTGAACGCAATGGTAGCAGAGAGGCACTTGACATGTAGTTTAGGGAGGACCTACAGTTCATCTTCAACCTGCACCCCCCTAAGCCGCCAGCCACCACCGGCCGAACCGCCGGCCCCAGCGCCACCTCGCCGCCCCGAAACAACTCGCCACTGCTGCCACGGCCAGCCCTCTAGACCCCCCGCCCCCACCCTGAACCCTAAGATAGATAGTGGGGTACCTCTCCGGCGAGCTCCCGTCCCCGCTGTGGGTGGTTCTTAACTCCGGCGAGCCCCTCTCCCTCACCAACCCCTGAAAATTGACTGACCCAAAAGTCGATTCAGTCGACTGAAGTGTGGCTTAATCGAAGCAGAGCAGCAGCACGAGCGTGGGGGAGAGCAACAGCAGCAGCTGGGCGAGCGAGCGATCAAGCGAGAGCCGGAGCAGCAGTAGCAGCGCGAGCGAGCGAGAGCCGGAGCAGTAGCAGTAGATCCGGCTGGTATGGACGCCGCCGCCGAAGGGGCCTCGCACTGGGGAGAGCCGCCGTGGGGATGTCGACCGCGGCGCCGGCTTCTAGGTAGCCGCTCCATGGGGGTGCGGGATGGAGCACTGTCGGCACGGGGAGGTCGAGTTAAGGAGAAGGTGCGATGCGATGAGTGTACAACCTCTTTGGTGGCGCCGAGTAGGCCTCGGCTTCGTCCGAGGAGTCGGTGAGGATGTTGTGGTTCCGGTGGAGCAGGTTAAGGCGACGCTGTGGGGATGGAGCAGCCGCGATAGACGAGGCGATCGTCAGAGCAGCTCCTTGGAGGTGGAGGACGGGGTGGCTGAACCGGCTGGATGGCGAGATGGATGACAGATCCTCATCCGGGGAGGTGGACGAGGGACATCGAGCTGTTGCGGTGGACGACATCGTCGGGGAAGAGGCTCCGGTTGGGCAGCGGTGACGTGGCGGACGGAGGAGGGTGGGATTTCGCGGCTGGAGCGAAGAGGTTATGGCGGCCTGGGATTTCGAATGGAGAAAAGGGGGCGATGGGAGGGGGTGGAGCATGACATAAGGACGCGCTTGTCCAAAATGTAGGGTGTGTTACAAAAGTACCCCCACCGATTTGAACTAGCGGCCCTTTCGGCTCAGGGTTAGAAGGGGGATTTCGCGTGTCGGGATTTGGCAGCTGGAGGGAGTTTTCGCGCGCGTTGTAATTTCGGGATAGCAAGGCGCGAGTTGCAAAGGCGCCAGTTTTGGGAGCACGATATCTGAATTTTCGGGATATAACAAGATGCGGGTTGAATTTTAGGGCAAGCCTAACGTGTAGTAATATTGTACTTGTACGTACCAAATCAATTCGCACTTCCCTCAACCAAAAAGAAAACGAAAAAAATAAAACTGTTCACACCACACAAAGAGAGAGTCTTGCCCCGTTTTACTATACAAATGCTATTCAAAGCTACTCCCTCCTTCCATCTATATAGGGCCTAATGCGTTTTTCGATGCTAACTTTGACCAAATATTAGAGCAATGATATATGACATGCAACTTACACAAAGCACACCATTAAATTCGTCTGTGAAAGCTTCTTTCAATGATATAATTTTCACATTGTGCATGTCATGTACTATTAATCTTGTCAATAGTCAAAGGCGGTCTTAAAAATCTCATTACGCCCTATATAGATGGAAGGAGGGAGTATGAATCCATGTTATGTCTGATTAAATTTTTTCGCTTGCTGTATAATGCATGTAACCTACTCATACCAACATTTTAGTGCATTCCAAATGTCTATACTACAGCTGCAATTCGAACTAAATTCGAATTCGTTCTCTATTTCAATAAGAATCTACAATCATGATTGTTGCCAACTTCAACCATCATAGTTTCCTTGCTATCCGCCAGATATAAATCGGACGGCCTATAATGCAGGATGGCAGGCACACCATCATCAACAACTCCGTTTTTTATAAGAGTACAGATAAAATATATTAAATGTAGTATAACATGTTCATAACCACACCATGTGTATCACCGTTATATATATTCACACTTGTGTCTGTTTGAAACACTATGATAAATTCTTCAAATATCCGAATTCGCTTTTTATAATGAAGTATATATGATCTCTATTCGTCTTTTACACCCACACAACCCTCTTATCTTTGTAGCTAGCGCTAACTTTCTCTTGTGCATGCACATGCCCGCATCCCTCTCACCCTCCCTCAGCATTCTCTAGCTCCATCGCGCAAATTCATCTTTTCACTTCAAGTCGTTCACCCACGGTGTGTGTAGGCCCCCCAGCTCCTTCTTTACGGCACACATCGATCGATATGCCTCTCTAGCCAGGTGTTCCTAGCACAAACACAAGCTTCCCCTCTTCTCTTGTCACCGTCCATGCCTCACTCCCACCACTCTTTTCATCGTTCTCATACTCGCACACTCATCACCCTCGATATAGTATGCCTCTCGTACCACCTCCTACATGCATCCCTCTCTCTCTATCCTTCTCCTCGTGCCTCATTTGCTTCTAACACACACATGCATGTATACCGATCGATCTCCCAACATATACCTAGATCGACTTTAACTACCCCCCCATCGATCGACGTACCTCACAAGTTATGTCTCTCCTTTCTCTAACAAAGAGCGATTGATCTTCCTATGCAGTTACGTCTGCTTACCACAGCCACATCGTCCCCCCTCATCATTCGTGCATGCCTCCTGACCCGTCTCTCACACGCACGTGCACAGACAACAAGGAGCCATCTCCTCTCTTATTGATATTGCAGGCGTGCCCTCCGTTTGTCTAGCAAGCCTATCCCGCCATTTGTTAGAAGCAACTCCACTACCACCCCCTCCAACACTCTAGCTCTGTCTCTCTCCCAACCTTATTCCTCTCCTACACATATGCATGGATGCCGATCGATCTCCCTTAATACATGAGGCAGATCGATCTCCTTAATACATGAGGTAGGCCTCTCTCCTCCTCCACACATATACCAGCCATTGTACCTCTATAGTTAATTGGGCCTCCCTCTTCCCCCACCACACACCGATAGTCGAGCACTGCAGGTAGGTATCCATGCCACAGAGACAAACTGCACATGTCCCATCTCACGTTCCTGTAGGCCAGCCACTCTATATCTTTGACGTGGGCACACACAAATTCGATGGCACTCTTTATCGATCGCGCGCGCGCACACACACATCATCCCTCTCTTCGATTCTATGGACACCTCAAGCCGATGATACCTCCACTCTTTTCTCGTGGATCGCCCCCTCTATATACTCCCTCCGTTCTAAATTACTTGTCTTGGATTTGTCTAGATACGGATGTATCTAGACTCATTCTAGTGCTAGATACATCCGTATCTAGACAAATATAAGACAAGTAATTCGAAACAGAGGGAGTATATGTTATATCCAGGACTCTATTTCACACACATTGCATATGTTACATTTTTTGATTGACCCCGCCCCCCCCCCCCCCAAAAAAAACTCTCAAGAACCCACACACTATATCTCTCTAGGTTTGTATCTCTCTCACACAACCCTGGTACGTCTCCAACGTATCTATAATTTTTGATTGCTCCGTGCTATATTATCTACTGTTTTGGACTATAATGGGCTTTATTTTCCACTTTTATATTATTTTTGGGACTAACCTATTAACCGGAGGCCCAGCCCAGAATTGCTATTTTTTGCCTATTTCAGTGTTTCAGATAAACAGAATATCAAACGGAGTCCAAACGGAATAAAATCTTCGGGAACGTGATTTTCTCACCGAACGTGATCCAGGAGACTTGGGACCCTACTGCAAGGAAGCAAAGAGGTGATCACGAGGGTAGGGGGCGCCCCCCTAGGGCGCGCCCCCTGCCTCGTGGGACCCTTGGTGCTCCACCGACGTACTTCTTCCTCCTATATATACACACGTACCCCCAAACGATCAGAAGAGGAGCTAAAAACCTAATTCCACCGCCGCAACTTTTTGTATCCACGAGATCCCATCTTGGGGCCTGTTCCGGAGCTCCGCCGGAAGAGGGCCGTCATCACGGAGGGCTTCTACATCATCATAGCTTCTCCGGTGAAGTGTGAGTAGTTTACCTCAGACCTTCGGGTCCATAGTTAGTAGCTAGATGGCTTCTTCTCTCTCTTTGAATCTCAATACAAAGTTCTCGCCCTCTCTTGTGGAGATCTATTCGATGTAATCTTCTTTTGCGGTGTGTTCGTTGAGATCGATGAATTGTGGGTTTATGATCAAGTCTATCTATGAATAATATTTGAATCTTCTCTGAATTCTTTTAGGTATGATTGGTTATCTTTGCAACTCTCGTCGAATTATCCGTTTGGCTTGGCCAACTAGATTGGTAGTTCTTGCCATGGGAGAAGTGCTTAGCTTTGGGTTCGATCTTGCGGTGTCCTTACCCAGTGACAGAAGGGGCAGCAAGGCACGTATTGTATCGTTGCCATCGAGGATAACAAGATGGGGTTTATTTCATATTGCACGAATTTATCTCTCTACATCATGTCATCTTGCTTAAGGCATTACTATGTTTTTAACTTAATACTCTAGATGCATGCTGGATAGCGGTCGATGAGTGGAGTAATAGTAGTAGATGCAGAATCGTTTCGATCTACTTGTCATGGACGTGATGCCTATATACATGATCATGCCTAGATATTCTCATAATTATGCACAATTCTATCAATTGCTCAACAGTAATTTGTTCACCCACCATAGTGTGACGCCCGGGTAATTAAGCTACAGTAAACCCCTGCTAATGAAGCCATGTCACCTCGGTTACTGTTGTTAATCTTGTGTTAGTTCAAAATGGTCCAAATTCAAATTTAAATTTAAAGGCAAACAACAAAGGTTTTCAAAAGTTAAAACTAAAATGTTTGAGAGGTGACATATAGTGCATAGGTAATTATGGTGATGAAACAACATTTTTGTAAAATGTTTAAATGCCCAAAGGTAAATAAAATAGCAGCTAAAACAAATATTTAAATGCCTTTTAAATAATAAAAATATGCAAAGTATTCTATTATTGCACCAAACTTTTTGTGATAGTGTACCTAATTGAAATTCTATCTTAGGACATGGATTCATAATAATAGAACTAAAGTAAAATAAAAACAAACCAAAGAATAATTAAAAGGAAAAGAACAAAACAGGAAATAAGAAAAAAAAAAGGAAACCACCCCCTTCCCCCCCACTGGGCCAACCGGCCCAGCCGGCCAACCAACTGACCAGGCCGGCCCATGCCTCTGGCCTACATATGCCTCTCCCACTCCCCCAAACCCTAACCGCACTCCCCCCACTCCCCACGACCGCACCCACTCCTCCCACTCCCTCGTCTCTCCCTGTCGCCCGATCCAATCGGGATCGGGCGCCCATCGCCGCCGCCTGGAGTGCCCCGCCTCCCGATGTCACCGGCGACCGCCAGTAGGACGCCGCCCCTGCCGCACGCCCGTACCGCCAACGCCGCACGGAGCCCGCGTCGCTCGCGTCCTTGCCGGAGCTGGCCTGCCGACCTAGACCTCGCCGTGGCCTCCTCGTCCCCTCCCCGTGTCGCTACCTCACGCCTCGCCGACCCCCTGAACCCCTGCAACGCTGTGAGCCGCCCCCTCCTCTTTTCCCGTGTTCACCACGCCGCTCGCCGTACCCCCTGCGCTGCACACGCGCGTCGCCATGGGCCGCGCCCACACGCCGTCCGGCCGGGCCCCGCGAGTGCTCCACCGTCGTCCGCGACCACCTCTGCCCGCCCGTGACCTCGCCTCCCCGCGCGGTCGTCTACGCGTGGCCTTGGCCGCCCACGAACAGCGCTGCTGCTGCCGCCGGCCTCTCCCTGGCCGTGCCATCCCGCGCCGCTGCCCCCATGCTCAGGCTTCCCTCGCTGCTCTCCGCGCCGCCCCCTTGCTACTGCTGCCGATGCGCCGCCTCACCGGCCGCGTTCGCAGCGTGCAGGTGTGCAAAGGGCGATGGGCCCAGACCCCTGCGCCATAGGGTTTAGAGCGGCGTGCTGACCTCTCTGTTGTGCCTAGGTAGGGCTGCGACGTGTTGATCTTTCGAGGTCGGGCATGACCCAGGAAAGTGTGTCCGGCCAAATGGGATCGAGCGTGTTGGGTTATGTGGTGCACCCCTGTAGGAAAGTTAATCAATTCAAATAGCCGTGATCTTTAGTAACAGGACGACTTGGAGTTGTACCTTGACCTTATGACAACTAGAACCGGATACTTAATAAAACACACCATTCCAAGTGCCAGATACAACCGGTGATCGCTCTCTCACAGGGCGACGAGGGGAGGATCATCGGTTAGGATTATGCTATGCGATGATACTTGGTGAACTTACCGTCTACTCTCTTCTCCTGCTGCAAGATGGAGGTTACCAGAAGCGTAGTCTTCGAAAGGACTAGCTATCCCCCTCTTATTCCGGCATTCTGCAGTTCAGTCCACATATGATACCCTTATTCCATTTGATACCAATGCATACATATGTAGTGTAGCTCCTTGCTTGCGAGTACTTTGGATGAGTACTCACGGTTGCTTTTCTCCCCCTTTTCCCCTTTCCTATATCCGATTGCTGCAACCAGACGTTGGAGTCCAGGAGCCAGACGCCACCGTTGATGACGACTACTACTACTCGGGAGGTGCCTACTACTACGTGCAGCCCGCTGACGACGACCAGGAGTAGTTTAGGAGGATCCCAGGTAGGAGGTTTGCGCCTCTTTCGATCTGTATCCCAGTTTGTGCTAGCCTTCTTAAGGAAAACTTGTTTAACTTATGTCTGTACTCAGATATTGTTCCTTCCGATGACTCGTCTATGATCGAGCTCTTGTATTCGAGCCCTCGAGGCCCCTGGCTTGTAATATGATGCTTGTATGACTTATTTTATTTGTAGAGTTGTGTTGTGATATCTTCTGATGAGTCCCTGATCTTGATCATACACATTTGCGTGTATGATTAGTGTACAATTGAATCGGGGGCGTCACAAGTTGGTATCAGAGCCCACTGCCTGTAGGAATCCCCCTTCCACACTGCTTGGTCGAAGTCAAGTCTAGACATTACAAAACTTTCTACTAACATGGTTGTGTGCCTTACGGGCCCACGTCGCCATCTGGGTGGTATTAGGATCTTTTACTCCTTGATCCTTACTCTGGGACTCTAAACTCTCTTCTATTCGGGTTAAATGAAATTTTGCTAAATCTAACATTAGGATCTCGTTATCACTTTCACTCGGAGAGCCCCTTATTACTGATGACCGTCTGCTGTACGTGAAGACCCTGAAGATACTCTCCGTTGTTAACCCGAGAACTTGTGTTCATCGCGTTTGCAATTCCCTTTCCACCGTCAACCCTTATGGATAACTACTTGCAGTTATTATTCTTACATTCATCCCCAGTTGGTCTTGTTATTACAAGATACCCCGAACTACTTGACGTTGTTTCGATAATCCTTTGAGCTTACTGCATTGCTGTTCTTTGTCACCTGAATACCCCTATGGATAATTCTCGCACTTATCGAGTATCCGCTCACCCCCAGTTGTTCATGTGTTTCACAATGGTCTTCGAAATACTATTCGATCCTCCAAGAATCCTTAGTAGCTTATTGCTCTGCAATACTTGTCTGCTTGCATTATGGATGCTTTCCATATGTCTGGCAATATTCGTTAGTATCCTTAGACATCGTAAATTTTGATCCTATTGATTCAACATGAGTGCGAATGGCACGCTATTATCAGTTGATCCTTTTAAATTATCTTTCTGGCTCAGACGTCATTTTTGAACATGAGCTTGTTCTCGGCCAATCTGTTGCCGTCAATTGTACCCTTAGGTCTATTGAACTTATCCACCCTTGATCAGAGCGTCTGCTTCTGATCCTTCTATTTGGGAATCATAATTTCTTTGATAACTAAGCATGGAATCATTCAGGTGTTCTATAATCTGATGCCCTTGCATCCTTTCTTCAACTGATTGTGTGCCGATGCTCACATCAACTCCGCTCTAGACCGTCAGATCCTTTATTGGATTATTATTTAATAGTGTCCTCCTTATTCAATAACCTTGTGAGACTTTCCTCGGATACATAATGCTTTTGGTGAATTGTATCCTCTGTTTTTCTCCACCATGCTCTATTTTCGAGCTGGTGGTATTTACGAATGAAGCTTGTGGTATATGATTCCATGAAACCCTGACGGGTTGAACCTATGCTTTTCTTAATCTGTGTGAACCCGAAAGTTTTCACGGTTCATACTCCTCTGGTAATTCATCAGGTAGGTTTTGACACTGAAATCATTTTTATCTAGAGCAGTGAATGAAAGGTTATGCATTGAAGAAGTGGGAGTCGACCTTGAACTTTGTGTTCATTCCCATGGACACGATGTAGATCTTATCATTAAAGCTTCTCTTAAATTAAATTTTTCCCTTGGTATAAGTTCTTATATCCGGGATCCGGCCTTTTGCAATCGTGGTTTCAACCATATGTTCTTCTTTGACCCCATTTCACGGACAAGTTTAAGCACTTGTCTTCTGTGGATCAATACACCAGTCCAACCTGTACTTTAATCTTCCGTCGAGTATTACACCATGGTACCTCGATAATATCAAGTACTACATGACCCCTTATGAGTTCTTCATCAAGTTCTACATTTTCATTGATTCCAATTTTTCATGGGCTCTGAGTTATTAAACACTCAAAGACCGATAACTGAATCGAGTCCACACTACGGTTCAACAACTATTATGAATCTTCTTTGCTTATGAGTTTGTACCCGATCACGTCCTTCCTACCCTATTTGGCTATATCATTATTGTGATGATTTTAACTGTGCTACCTGGTCCTTATTCCCGGAGCACAACTTTCGACGATGAGCTAAGCTTACGTCGATCTTCCTCATCATACCATTTTGCCTTAAACAACGAGCTTGGTTTCGTGTTTGTGTCATACCTTGGGTTCAATAACCTTTCGCTTCATCATTCCTTTGGCTTGATGTCATCGCCGACCGATTACATCTTCATGAAATCTCTCAACAATTGTGTCGTGATCATCATCGGCATTCTGAGCTCTTCCAGGATGTCAATTGAGTTCATTACGAGAAATACCATCCTTGCCCTCGATGAATTGTGTTATCTTTGACCACTTTATTGCCTTCCGTTCAACACAAACTTGTTCGTGTTTTGTGTTATACCTTGAGATCCCTGCTAACCAGCATTTGTTCTTCTTTACCTTGGAGTATTACCATCTTTTAATATCAAGGATGTTGTGAGGACTGCTCCACCTCTTAATGGAATTCTTGGTATTGTGATGCTTCTTGCCATCACCATTCTTTTCTTGGCCCCCGTGTTGAGTGAACTCTGTTCTGAGAATTTGATATCTCTAGCAACCCTATTGCTTCAAAGTTAATGGACAATAATTCCAATTTGGTGTACTGGTTGCTAAATCGCCATTCTGATGTTGGTCGTGCAACCCAACCCATATTTCGGGTGCACCTTTCAACCCATGTTTAATTGTGTATGTTTTCCTTGAACATACATCATTATATTGTATTGTTCGATCTGACAAATGTTATCTCCTTGTTCACATAGTTGTGGAAATCCATCTTTTGTTAATCTCGATGAATTGTCGCTGATTCCATCAGCCACCTCCTCATCCTCTCGTTGGTTTACTAATGAACTCTTGTTTCGGAACTCGCTTCCATAGTTCAATTCCCGAGAATCTTACAATGTCACCTCGACAATTTGTGTTGCACCTTTCTTCTCAGTCATCCCGTGTCTGAGTTATCTTGACACCAATCAGATCTGAATCTCGGTCAGATATGATGGTTGGAACATATTTCAAGAGTTATAACTTTGATCCTCATATGACCCGGTAAGATGATATCATGCCTAGCACACTTGATCGGAGGACCTATTGTTATAGTATCCTCTCTAGCAAGGTTACCCATTCTTTTGTGAGGAAATTGCAAGACTTATAATATAAGTTGTTCCTGATGAATCCCTTCGTGTATCCAGAGTCTGACCTTTGCTTAAAGACCATGTCAATGCTATCTCGAAGCATGTCTATGGTACTCTTATCATCGATAAGAACATTTGAAGCACAATGCTAACTTTCTATATCATTTATCCTAACACCGTAGCATGGGCAATGTCATGAAATTACTCTGTTTTCTACTTTCTATCCTGTCATGGATATCATGCTCTACTTGTCTTTGGAAGGGTATACCCCTGAAATGTGTGTTTAAACACATTTTCCTTTCCATTGTTCTGTTAATCTGATAATCACATTTTCCTTTCCATTGTTTTGTTTAACCTTCTTGAGGTTTATATGATCTAAGCAGTAATAAGTCACTGTTTTTGTAAGCACCTCGGTGTACAACTCTGTCAGTAAGAACCAATTACTATTGTTGATGACATTCAGGTATCCACCGATTGACGAGAACTTTGCCTAATGGCCACCTCGTTCAACGAGCAGGAAAATGGTTCTCTTCGTCCCTCGCCCTTGGTACCGAGGTTGTTGCCGACATAACTAACAGGCTATCCTCTGACATGCCTTGCTTACATGATCGTGCAAGACATCACCGCCCTTCCTACTTTTAACCCACATGGTGGGCCCATAACCCACAGTTCCACAGGATCGAAACCTGACTCCTGTACACCTTGTTGACAAAGTTATCCTTTGCTCTTGGTTTCATAGATAATTCGCGAGCCACCCTCCTAGTGCTCCATTCTGGTATCAGACGCAATACTTACTCTCGCCGCTCTGAACCCCTTTCTCACTATGGTTCAGACTTTGAGCAGCTATCTATCCGCTTGGACCCTCTCATTGTACCTTTGTACCTTACTCTCGATGTATTTTATATGTTCAACTCGAGAGATAATCTTATGCTCACTCATGGGTTAACCCAGATTGTTTCCCTCATAAGCATTCTGTCGTAGCCAAGCTACCCCTTACCTATTCGTAAGTACGTTGGAGTTCCTGAAGAAAATGATGACTTCACCATGATGACCTGAAGCAGAGAAATGAAGACGTCAATGTAAGGTATCGACCTCTTCAAGAAGAGCATCCAAGACCTAGAAGATTCGTTAGAATTTCGTAGCCACGTCTTTCCCTTACTCCCCTCCTAATTATCGGGATGAGATTTCTTGTAGTGGAGGAGAATTGTGACGCCCGGGTAATTAAGCTACAGTAAACCCCTGCTAATGAAGCCATGTCACCTCGGTTACTGTTGTTAATCTTGTGTTAGTTCAAAATGATCCAAATTCAAATTTAAATTTAAAGGCAAACAACAAAGGTTTTCAAAAGTTAAAACTAAAATGTTCGAGAGGTGACATATAATGCATAGGTAATTATGGTGATGAAACCACATTTTATAAAATGTTTAAATGCTCAAAGGTAAATAAAACAGCAGCTAAAACAAATATTTAAATGCCTTTTAAATAATAAAAATATGCAAAGTATTCTATTATTGCACCAAACTTTTTCTGACAGTGTACCTAATTGAAATTCTATCTTAGGACATGGATTCATAATAATAGAACTAAAGTAAAATAAAAACAAACCAAAGAATAATTAAAAGGAAAAGAACAAAATAGGAAGTAAGAAAAAAAAGGAAACCACCCCTTCCCCCCACTGGGCCAACCGGCCCAGCCGGCCAACCAACTGACCAGGTCGGCCCATGCCTCTGGCCTACATAGGCCTCTCCCACTCCCCCCAAACCCTAACCGCACTTCCCCCACTCCCCATGACCGCACCCACTCCCCCCACTCCCTCGTCTCTCCCTGTTGCCCGATCCAATCGGGATCGGGCACCCATCGCCGCCGCCTGGAGTGCCCCGCCTCCCGATGTCACCGGCGACCGCCAGTAGAACGCCGCCCCTGCCGCACACCCCTACCGCCAACGCCGCACGGAGCCCGCGTCGCTCGCGTCCTTGCTGGAGCTGGCCTGCCGACCTCGACCTCGTCGTGGCCTCCTCGTCCCCTCCCTGTGTCGCTACCTCACGCCTCACCGACCCCCTGAACCCCTGCAATGCTGTGAGCCGCCCCCTCCTCTTTTCCCACGTTCACCACGCCGCTCGTCGTACCCCCTGCGCTGCACACACGCGTCGCCATGGACCGCGCCGACACGCCGTCTGGTCGGCCCCCACGAGTGCTCCACCGTCGTCCGCGGCCACCTCTGCCCGCCCGTGACCTCGCCTCCCCGTGCGGCCGTCTACGCGTGGCCTTGGCCGCCCACGAACAGCGCTGCTGCTGCCGCCGGCCTCTCCCTGGTCGTGCCATCCCGCGCCGCTGCCCCCATGCTCAGGCTTCCCTCGCTGCTCTCCGCGCTGCCCCCTTGCTTCTGCTGCCGATGCGCCGCCTCACCGGCGCTGCTGCTACCTCGTCGCCCCCGCCTCTGCTCCTATGCCCCGGCGCCGCCACTGCCACCTCCGGCGGCCATCCTTGCCGCGCCCATAGCCGGCGCCCCCTCCCATCGATCTGGGTATGTGCCCGCACGGCGCCACCACCCGTTAACCCCTGCCTAGGCGCCCGGTTAACCGCCCCGTTAACCTCCCGGGACTATGACATATGGGACCCACGCCTAGAATTAAAACAATAAAATAAGATTAATTAAATAATAATTGTTAATTAATTAAATAGTAAGTTAATTAGTTAACTTAATTAACCTGCTTAATAACCTAATCAGCTATTTTAGTTAATCGAATGTTGTTTAGCAAAACATGTATCAATGACATGCGGGTCCCATGGCCCCTTTTGACTAGTCAACGGTCCAGTCAAACGCTGACTGGACATTTGACCAGGTCCCCACCTGTCAGCCCCTTAGGCACACTCTGGGTACACTTCCTGTGTATCCATAGCATTTAAATACAAATTTAATTTCGAATTAAATTAAATCCAGAAATTAGAAAATCTTTTAAATCTTCGAAAAATCATAGTAAATAATTCGTAGCTCGGATGAAAATACTTTATACATGAAAGTTGCTCAGAACGACGAGACGAATCCGGTTACGCAGCCTGTTCGTCCACCACGCATCCCTAGCATAGCAAACACGCAACTTTCCCCCGCCGGTTCATTTGTCCGAAAACGCAAAACACCGGGAATACTTTCCCGGATGTTTTCCCCCTTCACCGGTACCACCTCGTACCGCGTTAAGGCACACCTAGCATCACGCTTTGTCATGTCATGCATCGTCATGCATTTGTTTGCATTATATTTATTGTTTGTCCCCCCTCTTCTCTCGCTAGACACCGAGACTGACGCCGCTGCTACCCAGTATGGCTACGGTGTTGGCGAACCCTCTCTCTTGCCAGAGCAACCAGGCAAGCCCCCCCTTAATCACTAGATATTGCCTACTCTCCTCTATACTGCTTGCATTAGAGTAGTGTAGCATGTTACTGCTTTCAATTAATCCTATACTACTGCATAGCCTGTCCTTGCTACTACTGTTGTTACCATTACCTGCTATCCTACTGCTTAGTATAGGATGCTAGATTATCATCAGTGGCCCTACACTCTTGTCCGTCTGCCATGCTATACTACTGGGCCGTGATCACTACCGGAGGTGATCACGGGCATATACTATATACTTTACACTATTACATTACCGGAGAAACTGTTTGGAGATGGGGGCTGAGGGGCAGGTGGCTCCAACCAGGTAGTGGTCGGCCTGGGTTCCCGATGGCCCCCGACTATTACTTGAGGCGGAGCGACAGGGCAGGTTGAGACCACCTTGGAGAGAGGTGGGCCTGGCCCTGGTCGGCGTTCGCGGATACATAACACGCTTAACGAGATCTTGGTATTTGATCTGAGTCTGGCCACTGGCTTATACGCACTAACCATCTACTCGGGGACAGTTATGGTCACTCGACGTCGTTGTATCAGCCGAAGCCTTCATGACGTCAGCGACTGAGCGGCGCGCGCCGGGTTGGACCACGTAACACAACTTCCTTTGTAATGGAGGTTGCTAGGTCTGCTCTCCGGCCGCGTTCGCAACGTGCAGGTGTGCAAAGGGCGATGGGCCCAGACCCCTGCGCCATAGGGTTTAGACCGGCATGCTGACCTCTCTGTTGTGCCTAGGTAGGGCTGCGACGTGTTGATCTTCCGAGGCCGGGCATGACCCAGGAAAGTGTGTCCGGCCAAATGGGATCGAGCGTGTTGGGTCATGTGGTGCACCCCTGCAGGGAAGTTAATCTATTCGAATAGCCGTGATCTTCGGTAACAGGACGACTTGGAGTTGTACCTTGACCTTATGACAACTAGAATCGGATACTTAATAAAACACACCATTCCAAGTGCCAGATACAACCGGTTATCGC
The DNA here is from genome assembly GCF_018294505.1 of Triticum aestivum. Classification (NCBI taxonomy): domain Eukaryota; kingdom Viridiplantae; phylum Streptophyta; class Magnoliopsida; order Poales; family Poaceae; genus Triticum; species Triticum aestivum. Next base: position 521,839,324 of record NC_057800.1, read on the forward strand.
TCTCTCACAGGGCGACGAGGGGAGGATCATCGGTTAGGATTATGCTATGTGATGATACTTGGTGAACTTACCATCTACTCTCTTCTCCTGCTGCAAGATGGAGGTTACCAGAATAGTAGTCTTCGAAAGGACTAGCTATCCCCCTCTTATTCCGGCATTCTGCAGTTCAGTCCACATATGATACCCTTATTCCATTTGATACCAATGCATACATATGTAGTGTAGCTCCTTGCTTGCGAGTACTTTGGATGAGTACTCACGGTTGCTTTTCTCCCCCTTTTCCCCTTTCCTATATCCGATTGCTGCAACCAGACGTTGGAGTCCAGGAGCCAGACGCCACCGTTGATGACGACTACTACTACTCGGGAGGTGCCTACTACTACGTGCAGCCCGCTGACGACGACCAGGAGTAGTTTAGGAGGATCCCAGGCAGGAGGCCTGCGCCTCTTTCGATCTGTATCCCAGTTTGTGCTAGCCTTCTTAAGGCAAACTTGTTTAACTTATGTCTGTACTCAGATATTGTTGATTCCGCTGACTCGTCTATGATCGAGCTCTTGTAATCGAGCCCTCGAGGCCCCTGGCTTGTAATATGATGCTTGTATGACTTATTTTATTTGTAGAGTTGTGTTGTGATATCTTCTCGTGAGTCCCTGATCTTGATCATACACATTTGCATGTATGATTAGTGTATGATTGAATCGGGGGCGTCACACGTAGAATACTTATGCTCTTGAGAGAAGCTACTAGTGAAACCTATGGCCCCCGGGTCTATTCTTATCATATCAATCTCCATCACTTTTATATTGTTTTGCTATTTACTTTGCCTTTACTTTTTGCTTTACATCTTTATATCAAAAATACCAAAAATATTCTATCTATCAAATCCCACTCTCGTAAGTGACCTTGAAGGGCTTGACAACCCATAATCGCGTTGGTTGCGAATAGCTATCGTTTTGTGCAGGTACGAGGGACTTGAGCGTGGCCTCCTACTCGATTGATACCTTGGTTCTCAAAAACTGAGGGAAATATGTACGCTACTCTGCTGCATCATCCCTTCCTCTTCGGGGAAAACCAACGCAAGCTCAAGACGTAGCAAGAAGGATTTCTGGCGCCGGTGCCGGGGAGTCTACGCAAAAAGTCAATATACCAAGTACCCATCACAATCCCTATCTCTCGCATTACATTATTTGCCAATTTCCTCTCATTTTCGTCTCCCCCCAATTCACCCTTGCCGTTTTATTCGCCCTCTCTCTCCCTATCCTCCCTCTCTATTTGCCTCTTTTTGCCTGTTTGCTTTTTGTTTGCTCGTGTGTTAGATTGATTGCTTGTTGCGATGGCTCAAGATACTACCAAATTGTGTGACTTCACCAATACCAATAATAATGATTTCCTTAGCACTCCGATTGCTCCTCTTACCGATGCTGAATCTTGTGAAATTAATACTACTTTGTTTGAATCTTGTTATGAAAGATCAATTCGCCGGCCTTCCTAGTGAAGATGCCGCTACTCATCTGAATAGCTTCGTTGATTTATGTGATATGCAAAAGAAAAAAGACGTCAATAATGATGTCACCAAATTGAAGCTATTTCCTTTTTCGCTTAGAGATCGTGCTAAAGCTTGGTTTTCGTCTTTGCCTAAGAATAGTATTGATTCATGGAACAAGTGCAAAGATGATTTCATCTCTAAGTATTTTCCTCCCGCTAAGATCATCTCTCTTAGAAACGATATAATGAACTTTAAACAACTTGATCATGAACATGTTGCACAAGCTTGGGAGAGAATGAAATTAATGATACGTAATTGCCCTACTCATGGTTTGAATTTGTGGATGATTATACAAAAAATTTATGCTGGATTGAATTTTGCTTCTAGAAATCTTTTAGATTCGGCCGTGGGAGGCACTTTTATGGAAATCACTTTAGGAGATGCTACTAAACTCCTAGATAATATTATGGTTAATTATTCTCAATGGCACACTGAAAGAACATCTAATAAAAAAGTGCATGCGATAGAAGAAATTAATGTGTTGAGTGGGAAGATGGATAAACTTATGAAATTATTTGCTACTAAGAGTATTTCTTCTGATCCTAATGATATGCCTTTTTCTACTTTGATCGAGAATAATAATGAATATATGGATGTGAATTTTGTTGGTAGGAATAATTTTGGTAACAACGCTTATAGAGGGAATTTTAATCCTAGGCCATATCCTAGTAATCCTTCTAATAATTATGGGAATTCCTACAACAACTCTTATGGAAATTATAATAAGATGCCCTCTGATTTTGAATCTAATATTAAAGAATTTATTTCTTCGCAAAAGAATTTTAATGCTATGATTGAAGAAAAATTGCTCAAGATTGATGATTTGGCTAGGAACGTTGATAGAATTGCTCTTGATGTTGATGCTTTGAAACTTAGATCTATTCCACCTAAGCATGATATTAATGAGTCTCTAGAAGCCATGAGAATTTCAATAGATGTGTGTAAAGAAAGAACCGCTAGGATGTGTGCTTCCAAAGATGCCTTTATTAAAGCGTGTTCTTCCAATTCCTACGAAAGTAATGATGAAGATCTAAAAGTTATTGATGTGTCTCCAATTAAATATTTATTTTGCAATATGAATCTTGATGAAACTGAATATGATCTTCCTTTAACTAGAAGGCGTTTTACAAATTCGGAGTGTTTAGATCTTAATGATGAAATTGATGAAAGTGGGATAGAAAGAAATAAAAATCTAGATGCTGCTAAACCCGCTATATTGGATTTCAAGGAATTTAATTATGAAAATTGCTCTTCGATTGATTGTATTTCCTTGTTGCAATCCGTGCTAAATTCTCCACATGCTTATAGTCGAAATAAAGCCTTTACTGAACATATTGTTGATGCCTTGATGCAATTTTATGAATAAAAACTTGAGTTGAAAGTTTCTATCCCTAGAAAACTCTATGATGAGTGGGAAACAACTATTAAAATTAAAATCAAAGATCATGAGTTTTATGCTTTGTGTGATTTGGGTGCTAGTGTCTCTACTATTCCCAAGACTTTGTGTGATTTACTAGATTTTCGTAATTTTGATGATTGCTCTCTAAACTTGCATCTTGCGGACTCCACTATTAAGAAACCTATGGGAAGAATTAATGATGTTCTTATTGTTGCAAATAGGAATTATGTGCCCGTAGATTTCATTGTTCTTGATATAGATTGCAATCCTTCTTGCCCTATTATTCTTGGTAGAACTTTCCTTAGAACGGTTGGTGCGATTATTGATATGAAGGAAGGGAATATTAGATTTCAATTTCCATTAAAAAAGGGCATGGAACACTTTCCAAGAAAGAAAATAAAATTACCATATGAAACTATCATGAGAGCCACTTATGGATTGCCTACCAAAGATGGCAATACCTAGATCTATTCTTGCTCGTTATGCCTAGCTAGGGGCGTTAAACGATAGCGCTTGTTGGGAGGCAACCCAATTTTATTTTTATTCCTTGCTTTTTGATCCTGTTTAGTAATAAATAAATTATTTAGCCTCTGTTTAGGTTGTGTTTTTTTGTGTTTAATTAGTGTTTGTGCCAAGTAGAACCGTTGGGAAGACTTGGGGAAAGTCTTGTTGAACTTGCTGTAAAAAACAGAAACTTTAGCGCTCACGAGAACTGCTGTCATTTTTATTTTAAGAGTGATATTTAGTTAATTCTTTTTGAAGATGATTAATAGATAAATTCCTCACGTCCAGCACTTTATTTTAGAATTTTTGGGGTTCCAGATCTTGCGCTAGCTACAGATTACTACCGACTGTTCTCTTTTTGACAGATTCTGTTTTTCGTGTGTTGTTTGCTTATTTGGATGAATCTATGGCTAGTAAAATAGTTTATAATCCATAGAGAAGTTGGAATACAGTAGGTTTAACACCAATATAAATAAATAATGAGTTCATTATAGTACCTAGAAGTGGTCTTTTGTTTTCTTTCGCTAACGGAGCTCACGAGTTCTCTATTTTGAGTTTTGTGTTGTGAAGTTTTCAAGTTTTGGGTGAATTCTTTTGATGGATCATGGAACAAGGAGTGGTAAGAGCCTAAGCTTGGGGATGCCCATGTAACCCCCAAGATAATCCAAGAACACCAAAAAGTCAAAGCTTGGGGATGCCCTCGGAAGGCGTCCCCTCTTTCGTCCACTTCCATCGGTAATTTACTTGGAGCTATATTTTTATTCACCAACATGATATGTGTTTTGCTTGGAGAGTCTTGTATTATTTGTGTCTTTGTTTGCTAGTATACCACAATCATCCTTGCTGTACACACCTTTTGAGAGAGCCATACATGAATTAAAATTTGATAGAATACTCTATGTGCTTCACTTATATCTTTTGAGCTAGATAATTTTGCTCTATGTGCTTCACTTATATCTTTTGAGCTAGATAGTTTTGCTCTGTGTGCTTCACTTATATGTTTTGAGCGTTATAATTTTTCTCTATGTGCTTCACTTAGACCTTTTAGAGCACGGTGGTGGATATGTTTTAAAGAAACTATTGATCTCTCATGCTTCACTTAAATTAATTTGAGAGTCTCTTAATAGCATGGTAATTTGCCTAATAATAATATGCTTGGTATTCAAGATTTGTGAAACTTTCTTTTGAGTGTGTTGAATACTAAGAAAAGATTGAAGCATGATAATTGTTTTGAGATATGGAGGTGATAATATTAAAGTCATGCTAGTTGAGTAGTTGTGAATTTAAAGAATACTTGTGTTGAAGTTTGTGATTGCCATAGCATGCATGTACAGTGAACCGTTATGTGATGAAGTCGGAGAATAATTTATTTATTGATTGTCTTCCTTATGAGTGGCGGTCGGGGACGAGCGATGGTCTTTTCCTACCAATCTATCCCCCTAGGAGCATGCGCGTAAAACTTTGCTTTGATAACTTCTAAATTTTTGCAATAAGTATATGAGTTCTTTATGACTAATGTTGAGTCCATGGATTATACACACTCTCACCCTTCCACCATTGCTAGCCTCTCTAATACCGCGCAACTTTCGCCGGTATCATACACCTACCATATAACTTCCTCAAAACAGCCACCATACCTACCTATTATGGCATTTCCATAGCCATTACGAGATATATTTCCATGCAACTTTCCACCGTTCCGTTCATGACACATTCATCATCGTCATATTGCATATCCCGATACACTGCCGGATGCATTCACATAGAGTCATATTTTGTTCTAAGTATCGAGTTGTAATTGTTGAGTTATAAGAAAAATAAAAGTGTGATGATCATCATTATTAGAGCATTGTCCCAGTGAGGAAAGAATGATGGAGACCATGATTCCCCCATAAGTCGGGATGAGACTCCGGACGAAAAAAGAGGCCAAAGAAGCCCAAAAAAAGAGAAAGGCCATAAAAAAGAGAAAGGCCAATATAAAATAAAAAATGAGAGAAAAAGAGAGAAGGGACAATGTTACTATCCTTTTCCACACTTGTGCTTCAAAGTAGCACCATGATCTTCATAGTAGAGAGTCTCTCATGTTATCACTTTCATATACTAGTGGGAACCTTTCATTATAAGAACTTGGCTTGTATATTCCAATGACGGGCTTCCTCAAATTGCCCTAGGTCTTCATGAGCAAGCAAGTTGGATGCACACCCACTAGTTTCTTTTTGAGCTTTCATATACTTATAGCTCTAGTGCATCCGTTGCATGGCAATCCCTACTCACTCACATTGATATCTATTAATGGGCATCTCCATAGCCCATTGATACGCCTAGTTGATGTGAGACTATCTTCTCCCTTTTTGTCTTCTCCACAACCACCATTCTATTCCACCTATAGTGCTATATCCATGGCTCACGCTCATGTATTACGTGAAGATTGAAAAAGTTTTGAAAAGTTAGAGTGTGAAACAATTGCTTGGCTTGTCATTGGGGTTGTGCATGATTTAAATACTCTGTGTGGGGAAGATGGAGCATAGCCAGACTATATGATTTTGTAGGGATAACATTCTTTGGCCATGTTATTTTGAGAAGACATAATTGCTTTGTTAGTATGCTTGAAGTATTATTATTTTCTATGTCAATATAAACTTTTGTCTTGAATCTTTCTAATCTGAATATTCATACCACAATTAAGAAGATTTACATTGAAATTATGCCAAGTAGCACTCCGCATCAAAAATTCTCTTTTTATCATTTACCTACTCGAGGACGAGCAGAATTAAGATTGGGGATGCCTGATACGTCTCCAACGTATCTATAATTTTTGAATGCTCCATGCTATATTATCTGCTATTTTGGACTATATTGGGATTTATTTTCCACTTTTATATTATTTTTGGGACTAACCTATTAACCGGAGGCCCAGCCTAGAATTACTGTTTTTTGCCTATTTCAGTGTTTCAGATAAACGGGATATCAAACGGAGTCCAAACGGAATAAAATCTTGGGAATGTGATTTTCTCACCGAACGTGATCCAGGAGACTTGGACCCTACTGCAAGGAAGCAAAGAGGTGCTCATGAGGGTAGGGGACCCCCCCCTAGGGCGCGCCCCTGCCTCGTGGGCCCCTCGGTGCTCCACCGACGTACTTCTTCCTCCTATATATACACATGTACCCCCAACAGATCAGAACATGAGCCAAAAACCTAATTCCACCGCCGCAACTTTCTGTATCCACGAGATCCCATCTTGGGGCATGTTCCGGAGCTCCGCCGGAAGAGGGCCGTCATCACGGAGGGCTTGTACATCATCATAGCCTCTCCGATGAAGTGTGAGTAGTTTACCTCAGACCTTCACGTCCATAGTTAGTAGCTAGATGGCTTCTTCTCTCTCTCTCTCTTTGAATCTCAATACAAAGTTCTCCCCCTCTCTTGTGGAGATCTATTCGATGTAATCTTCTTTTTGTGGTGTGTTTGTTGAGACCGATGAATTGTGGGTTTATGATCAAGTCTATCTATGAATAATATTTGAATCTTCTCTGAATTCTTTTATGTATGATTGGTTATCTTTGCAAGTCTCTTCGAATTATCCGTTTGGTTTGGCCAACTAGATTGGTAGTTCTTGCCATGGGAGAAGTGCTTAGCTTTGGGTTCGATCTTGCGGTGTCCTTACCCAGTGAAAGAAGGGGCAGCAAGGCACGTATTGTATCGTTGCCATTGAGGATAACAAGATGGGGTTTATTTCATATTGCACAAATTTATCTGTCTACATCATGTCATCTTGCTTAAGGCATTACTCTGTTTTTAACTTAATACTCTAGATGCATGCTGGATAGCGGTCGATGAGTGGAGTAATAGTAGTAGATGCTGAATCATTTCGATCTACTTGTCACGGACGTGATGCCTATATACATGATCATGCCTAGATATTCTCATAATTATGCACAATTCTATCAATTGCTCAACACTAATTTGTTCACCCACCATAGAATACTTATGCTCTTGAGAGAAGCCACTAGTGAAACCTATGGCCCCCGGGTCTATTCTCATCATATCAATCTCCATCACTTTTATATTGTTTTGCTATTTACTTTGCCTTTACTTTTTGCTTTACATCTTTATATCAAAAATACCAAAAATATTCTATCTATCAGATCTCACTCTCGTAAGTGACCGTGAAGGGCTTGACAACCCCTAATCGCGTTGGTTGCGAGTAGCTATCGTTTTGTGCAGGTACGAGGGACTTGAGCGTGACCTCCTACTGGATTGATACCTTGGTTCTCAAAAACTAAGGGAAATACTTACGCTACTCTGTTGCATCATCCCTTCCTCTTCGGGGAAAACCAACGCAAGCTGAAGACATAGCAAACCCCACGTAGGTGGTGTACGTATACAAGAAGAGAATAGGTGCACCGTGCACGTACTCACGCTTCGTGCCCAGCCACACCCGCGCGGGTACACGGTGGAGCTCATTTCTTTACGAAATGGCAGCCCACGTGCTAATTTCAACGCCTGTAGCGGTTGTTTACCTAGGGAGGTCGTGTACCACGCGTGCACGAAACAAAGTTTGACTTGCCGCGTTGCCGCGTTATTTTTAAATAAAGTTATATCGCTCAATGGCACATACACAGAATATAAAATGATTTTTATGGAGAAAAAGGTAGTCTGCTCACTATATACAATGGAGCCTGCCTGCCTGGTTTGTCGCTCTTCAGAGTATCTCACAGAAGGCTACGGTGGCCTCTCTCTCTCACCGTTGGTCACTGATCCGGCCGCATCCCGTCCGCTGGGGGAAAGGGAGTGCAGCGGCCTCTCTCTCTCTCTCACCGTTGGTCACTGATCCGGCCGCATCCCGTCCGCCGGGGGAAAGGGGGGAAGTGCAACGTTTCTCCGTTCGACGGCGCCGAGGCAGCACGTCCCGATCTGCGGTACACGCCGTTCTCTCTGACCAAGCTCCGGCGCGGCAGGGCCTACGCCACATGCTTGCAGATTCCGCCCACCGCCACTCACCTAGTTACATCCCGATGACCTCCAGGTATCCCCTCCGGCCTTGCTGCATTGCCCGTCTTCCCACGTCGCTACATGTGGATCTTCCATAGTTCTTTGCCCAAAATGTAGCTCGTCCGGCGTACTTTCCATATTGCATTCTCGTCCTCACACCGTTTTAGACAAACACAACCGTGTTGTTATCTTCCCTTAGGATAAGGAATATGCTTCTTTTTTGTCGTCGCATGTGTCATCAACTGTTATTGGCCAGTAATTGTTTCCTTTCTACCTCTTTTTTGCAAACAGGGCTATCCATTTCACCTCATTGCTATTGCGACCTTTTGGTGAACTGCACAAATCACTTTTTTCTTAAGAGTGTTTTGTGCGGTTGTACTAAAATGTCACACGGGAAACGTCTCTACATTTTAGTGCGACTGCACAAAGGGAGATTGGTTTTGCTCTATCCTCCTCATCCAACTGCTAGCCTAATCTTCTCCAACTAGTTAGTCTTAAAAGAGACTTTAAAGGTGACCGACTTCTATTTGTGTGTTTATTGTTTCATCAGCAATCCTCTATTATTGTAATCACACTTAATATCTTTGGAACAGGGACGCTCAGCTCTATTTTAGTGGAACTGCACAAAATGATCGGAATGTTGCATGCTCCAGACAGCTACTTTTTTCCCAACATGCCTTGTTGATTTAGACAGAGCTGGGGGGGACTTTGCTGCCAATGAAAGCATGGATCAATTTTAATTTAACACCTTCTCACAACTCTGTCTTCAGTTGTGATGTAATTATTAGCTCTGATCTGCTAATAATTGACATGCATTAGCAAGGAAGTTAGTTTTTTATTGTTTCCGAAAGAGCATCGATGGCAAGACACGTGAAACAAAAGCTGAAAGTTCACACCATTGTACAATTTCATGTCGCTGGAAAATTATTTGTATAGTACGTCAATTATGTAAACAAATGATGGAAGCTTGATAGAATTTCCAGAAGCCTCTTCATCATCTGGGTCCATGTGCCATGCACAAAATTATACTCCTTTGTTCCTAAATATTTTTCTTTTTACAAATTTCAAACGAGCATATTTTAGAGTATAGATTCACTCATTTTGCTTCGTATGTGTACTTCCTCCGTTCCTAAATATTCTATTCGTCTTTCTAGAGATTTCAACAAGTGACTACATACGGAGCAAAATGAGTGAATCTACACTCTAAAATATGTCTATATACATCTGTATGTGCCAGTCCATTTGAAATCTCTAAAAAGACAAATATTTGAGTAGTCACTCGTTGAAATCTCTAGAAAGACAAATACTCCGGAGTATATTTAAGAACCGAGGGGGTAGTGCAAGACCGCATGGGAGACTCAGCCCGGTCATTGCGCCGCATTAATAGTGAGTAATGAGCAGTCAAATCATAAGCCCCACCTTTCCCACTGTAAGTTGCTCTGAAGAAGCAACCATCAATACGCTCTTCTTTGAATCCGCTCATACTACTCCATCTGTCACTGTTTATATAGCGCGCTTCAGAAAAAAGAAAAAAAATCTATGGGACCAAGGCGACTAGCGATCGGCCTAAAAAATAGCATTGGTAGTTATACCACGGCGTCTATTACTAGAGGGAATAATGCGTACACACATGCATGTAGTGCTTCCACCCCGGGTACGCACATGCATGCACTTACTCCACTCCGTAGTAGCACAGTACATGGAGAGAAAATTGTGGACTTGATTGCGGTTACCACGCCCTAATTAATTGAGCATTAAACCAAACGTGTCTAAAGTCTCTCTGGTGGTGAAAATACATTGAGAGAAATGCATCATAATGAAGCGCGCCCTGTAAACTATGACGGAGGGAGGAGTAGTATGAAGGTGCAAAACCAAATACATGTATGGCCAGTCGGTCAACGCACGTCCTCTTGGCATATCACTAACATGTGGGACAGGAGTGTGAGCAAACCGATCTCAATTGACGGGAAAGAGCCAACCCGCCGTTCCCTGAGAGAGACGAGGGAGTTGTTTGGTTCTGTAGCGACCAGACCTCAAACAGTCTGATCTCTATGCTCCGGTCTCATCCCTGGATCAGTAATGCTGACACCACACAGTACTCAGAGGATTTATAACAGAGTAGCAATCACACACTTATTACATCGACTGTCTCAAAAGAGAACTTATTACAATAAGTATGGCTTAAGGCCATCTAATAACGATAACAGCGGAAGGCTTGGAAGATAAGTGAGTCCATCAACTCCAACGGCATCACTGAGTATAGAACCACGACCTAAAACTCCTTAATCATCGTCTGAAAAGTCTGCAACATTAATGTTGCAGCCTGAAAACGGGTCAACACATGGAATATGCTGGCAAGGTAACACATAGAGAGTAATGGAATGAAAAAGCTATACTATATGCATATTTGGCTGGTGGAAAGCTATATGGTTACTGTTTTTGCGTAAAGCCAATTTTTCCCTACTTCAAAGGAATAAAATTTAATTACTATCATGGTGGTTGTTAAACATTGAGAATGGTTGACAGCATTCTCAATCCCAATTAAGCATCATCATTAAACATAACCCAACAAAATTAATTTAGAGTAACATGTTGAGATTCACATGAAAATCCAAGTACTAGATACTCAAGATGTCCATAACCGGGGACACGGCTAACCATGATTAGTTTGTTACACTCTGTAGAGGTTTGCGCACTTTTCCCCACAAGACTCGATCGCCTCCGTTTGGTTTCTCGCACTACATGGTGTTTGAGAAGACGGATGACCGAGACATAGTCTTTCAGAAGCGCTAGCACCTTACGATGGGTAGACCGTACCACCTACATCCCCTACATCTGCTAGTCTACCACTGTAAGAGTTCGCACGACTTAGTCAACTATGCTAGAGCCCATAATAGCTTGTGGCTGCACACGGAAGTTTCTAGTATGAATAGTCTCATGATCCCTTTGAGCCTGGGTGGCGGTCCAAAGAAAACATGCAAGTCCTGGAATACCCAGGTGCCTCAATCCACCCAGATGTGTGTTTAAGTTGCCACCTTAGATAAACCATTAATTAACAATCTCACATCTGTCATGGATTTCACTCACCCAATCCACGTCTACTAGCATAGCATGGCATAATAAGCAAACGTAGAAGTAACTCCCAAAGGTTTGATAATAAACAGGTAATAGGTACTACCTCATCTACTTCCCATCCCACAATTTAATTAGATCCTAATCATGCAATGTGTGAGGATTGATCTAATGCAATAAAACTGGGTAGTAGAAAAGGTATGATCAAAGTGTTACTTGCCTTGCTGATGATCCGCGAAACCTAACGATTCGAAGTAACAGGCGGCGCACTCCGGGTACTCTATCGCAAACAAACAAACAAGCATACAATAAGTACTCATCTAATGCACGGATAAAACTCAAATAAGAGATTTAACCAGAAGGTTCAACTTAAGAACTCCGGTTGGCAAAAAGAATCAAATCGAACGAAGCAACGCAAATCAAACTGCGAAAGAAAACAACTTCGTTCTACTAATCTGGATCTAGGGAAAATTTTACAGTAGAAAAATCTTGTTTAAGTTGGTTAAACGGATAGAGGGTTTCGATACGAAACTCTAGGCGCTTGAATCGCCTGATTCCGATAAACGAGCAAAAAGTTAAACTAAAACGAAAATTGGATCTGGAATCGCGATCAGAAAAATCGCGGATTTAATCCGAGAAAAAGAAAAATGACGAACGCTGAATTTTTTTCTCTTTTTTCGGCACAGAAAACGAGGCGCGACGAACCTCGCGCGGCGGGATCGTCGGCGGCGGCGGCTCCGGCGACGCGCGCGGATCGAGACGGGGCTGATGGGCTGGGGCGGCTCGGGGTGGCGCTATTTAAAGGCTACTCCGGGGCGGTGTCCCGCTCGGGTACGGCCCGAAGTCGGTTCGTTTTTTTTATTATTCCGCTCGGAAGAAAAATAAAAAGAAATACTAAACGGACTCCAAAAATTCCGAAATAAATTTTCACGGGCTTCTAAAATCAAGCCGCACAAGGTGAACATTTATTTGGGACCTAAATGCAATTTTGAAAAATGCACATTTTTCCTAAATTCAAATAAAACACCGAAAAACTCCGAATAAAATCTTATTTGATTTTATTATTGAATCCTCAATATTTCTTTATTTTGGGAAAGTCATTTTATTCTCTCTCTCATATTTTTGTAGTAGAAATAATTGATGATAAAATAAATAAAATCAAATGATCATATTCTCAAAATTTGAGAGAACTCAAATGAAAATAACGAAATCCCCAACTCTCTCCGTGGGTCATTGAGTTGCGTAGAATTTCTAGGATCAACCAAAATGCAAAATAAAATATGATATGCATGATGATCTAATGTATAACATTCCAAATTGAAAATTTGGGATGTTACAAACCTACCCCCCTTAAGATGAATCTCGCCCTCGAGATTCGGGTTGGCTAGAAAATAGGTGAGGGTGGTCTTTGAGCAAATCTTCCTCTTGTTCCCAGGTGGCTTCATCCTCCGTGTGGTTGCTCCACTGAACTTTGCAAAACTTGATAACCTTGCTGCGAGTAACTCGGCTGGCAAACTCGAGAATCTTGATTGGTTTCTCCTCGTAGGTCAAATCGTTATCCAACTGAATAGCTTCCAAAGGCACTGTGTCTCTCAAGGGTATGTCAGCCATCTCCGCGTGACATTTCTTTAGCTGAGAAATGTGGAACACATCATGAACTCCTGACAGTCCTTCAGGCAATTCCAACTTGTAGGCCACTTCTCCCATACGCTCCAAAACTCGATATGGTCCTACAAATCGTGGCCCTAATTTTCCCTTAACTCCAAAACGCTTTGTTCCCCGAAGTGGAGATACTCGAAGATAAGGTCTGTCTTCGACTTCGTAAACTGTCTCCTTGCGTTTAGAATCTACATAACTTTTTTGTCTGGACTGGGCTATCCTGAGCCTATCGCGAATCAATTTCACCTTTTGTTCAGACTCTTTAATCAAGTCAGGACCAAACAACTAGCGGTCTCCAACTTCGTCCCATGACAGCGGTGTCCTACACCTCCTTCCGTACAATGCTTCGAAAGGGGCCATCTTTAAACTGGTTTGATAACTGTTGTTGTAAGAGAACTCTGCATATGGCAAATTATTGTCCCAACTAGATCCGTAATCTAGCGCACAAGCTCTCAGCATATCCTCCAAAATCTGATTGACTCTCTCGGTCTGTCCATCTGTCTGTGGATGAAAAGCTGTACTGAATTCTAGCCTGGTTCCCAAAGTTTTGTGCAACTGCTTCCAGAACTTTGAGGTAAACTGGGTTCCTCTATCCGACACGATACTCCTTGGAACTCCATGCAGACATACGATCCTGGTCATGTATATCTTTGCCAACTTAGCACTGGTGTAAGTGGTCTTTACTGGGATGAAATGAGCTACTTTCGTCAATTGATCAACTACAACCCAAATCGAGTCATAGCCTGAACGAGTCCTGGGCAATCCCGTGATAAAATCCATGCCTAGCTTATCCCACTTCCATTCGGGTATCGGCAATAGTTGTAACAATCCTGCTGGCTTCTGATGCTCTGCCTTTACTCTCTGACATACATCACAAACTGCTACATACTCCGCAATATCCTTCTTCATTCTGGTCCACCAAAAAATATCCTTCAAATCCAAATACATCTTGGTATTTCCTGGGTGAATCGAATATGGTGAATCGTGTGCCTCCTGCAAAATCAACTTCCTGATCTCCGAGTCATTGGGCACATAAATGCGGTCTTTAAACCATAAGGTGTCGTGCTCATCCTCACGAAATCTTTTAGCTTTTCCTTTGCTCAGTTTCTCCTTTATAGCGGCAATCTCTTTGTCAGCTTTCTGAGCTTCTCTGATTCTATCCATCAAAATTGACTGAATCTCTAATGCTGCTACATAGCCTCTCGGAACTATTTCCAAGCATAGTTCACGAAGATTTTCGGCTAACTCCCTTGGTATTCCTCCCGTCATTAACGTATTGACATGGCTCTTACGGTTTAATGCGCCAGCTACTACATTAGCCTTTCCGGGGTGATAATGCAATTTCATATCATAATCCTTGATAAGCTCCAACCACCTCCTTTGTCTGAGATTTAACTCCTTCTGTGTGAAAATGTACTTCAAACTCTTATGATCCGTGTACACCTAACAATGGTTTCTAATGAGGAAATGTCTCCATGTCTTCAATGCATGCACTACGGCTGCTAACTCCAAATCATGTGTAGCATAATTCAACTCATGAGGCTTTAGTTGTCTTGAGGCATATGAAACAACTCTCCCTTCCTACATAAGCACTGCTCTAAGTCCTCGATGTGAAGCGTCGCAATACACCTCATAATCCTTGGTCTGATCAGGCAAGATCAATACTGGTGAGGTAACTAAGCGTTTCTTCAACTCCTAGAAACTAGCCTCACACTCCTCCGTCCATATGAACTTGGTATATTTCTTCAACAACTCAGTCATAGGCTTCGCAATCTTTGAGAAATTCCCAATAAATCTCCGGTAGTATCTTGCGAGTCCAAGGAAACTCCGGATCTCTCCAACTGCTGTTGGGGCTTCTCACTTGGTCACAGTTTCAACTTTAGCGGGATCTACTGCTATACCTTCTCCAGATATAACATGTCCGAGGAATCCTACTTCCTTCAACCAAAACTCACATTTGCTGAACTTGGCATATAATTGATGTTCTCTGAGCTTTCCAAGTACCAAACGCAAATGCTCCTTATGTTCCTCTTCATTCTTCGAATAAACAAGGATATCATCAATGAACACTACGACGAACTTATCCAAAAACTCCATAAACACTTTGTTCATCATGTTCATAAAATAGGCAGGTGCGTTAGTCAGACCAAATGACATAACGGTATACTCATACAGCCCATACCTAGTGGTAAAAGTTGTCTTAGGTATATCATGTTCTTGAATCTTCAACTGGTGGTATCCTGATTGCAAATCGATCTTGGAAAATACCTTAGCTCCTTGCAATCGATCAAACAGATCATTGATCATTGGTAATGGGTACGTGTTCTTGATCGTTACTTCATTCAATCCTCGATAATCAACAACCATCCTTAACGATCCATCCTTCTTCTCCACTAGAAGTACTGGCGATCCCCAAGGCGAAGAACTTGGGCGAATATATCCTTTATCCAGTAACTCCTTAATCTGCTTCTTAATTTCTACCAAATCCTTTGCTGGCATCCTATATGGTCTCTTTGATATTGGACCTGTGCCTGGCAATAGCTCAATTAAAACTCAATATCTCTATCCGGTCGCATGCCTGGCAACTCCTCTGGAAATACATCAGGGAAATCCCTTACCACTGGTACTTCCTCCTGCACAACTCTTGTTAGGCAACTTACTTGAGTCCTCTTTGGCACATTCCGGGATACATACTTGATCCTTCTCCCTTCTGGGTGGTAAGCAAAATTGACTTACTAGCACATTCAATATTCCCTTCAATCATAAGAGCACGATCTACCAACTCCTAGTAGTTGTTGAAGGTTGCTACCATCAACTGCATGCTCAACTCGTCATTCAGTCCTTCCAGAAACTTCTCCTGCTTAGCTGCATCCGTAGCGACGTCATCTAGGTCATAACGTGCTAGCTTACTAAATTCCTCCACATACTGGCCAACTGTCCTTCCTCCTTGGCGCAAGTTGCAGAACTCACGCTTCTTCATGGCCATGGCTCCTGCTGAAACGTGTGCAGTACAAAAAGCCTGCTGAAACTGGTCCCATGTGATAGTGTCAACTGGGAAAGTGGCTGTGAAATTCTCCCACCATGATGATGCGGGTCCTTCTAGCTGATGTGCGGCAAACTTCACCTTCTCCATATCTGTGCATCCTGTTGTGGTCAACTCCCTAGCTGTCTTGCGGAGCCAATCATCTGCTACTATCGACTCGGTGCTACTGGAAAACACCGGTGGATTCAGCCTAAGAAAACGGGCTAAGTGGTCAACAGGTGGTAGTGGTGGTGGTGGGTTGTTGTTGTTGTTCCCCTGATTCTGATTCTGGACTAACAACTGCATCAATGTGTTCTGCTGCTGGATCAACTGGGTGAGCTCCGGTGGAAAGACAAATCTGGGATCACGTCTCGGAGGCATCTGAGGGTTTAGAAAAGATGAGATATAAGAATAGAGGGGGGTCTAAAGAGAAAACACTACCCATATGCACATGAGGCAAAAGCAAACAATTCACTTCAATCAATCAAACAAGGGCATACAATCGATCTATCTATCGCAAAAGTGCTCGGACTACTATATTTACATGGTGGACTACTACTACTGATGAGGTGGTCTACTAGAAATATTCTACGGTCGTTGACTCCATGATATCTGCTCCAGCTTCATAAACATAGTCATCATCGCTACTATCTGCTTACGAGTCGCTGTCGTCGATGATGATGTAGTCTTCCAGGCTAATCTCCTGGGGTTCTTCGTCTTCATCTACTGGTGTAGGTCTCCCATAAATATTCCAATCTTCTTGATTAGGTCATCATTCTTCTCCACCAATACTTCAATTTCCTCTTCATAATCTTCACGTGTAGCCTTGAGTTCTTCCTCCAGTTCCTTGATTCTAGTCTTAGCCTTCTTCAGATCTATCATGTTGGCGCACATCTGGTTCTCCTGTCGTCCAATGTGCTGGTTTAGCTCCTGGATAAAAGCTGCGATTAATCTATCCTTCCTGGTGCTGATCATCTCCCAGTGTTCATCTCGGCACCCACAAATCTGGTAGATAGTATCCTTGAGATCCTTGCGGTAGACTTCTCCAATGCGTCCCATGGTGATGTGAGCTGCCATGCTCTTTCCTAGACTCCAAGTTGGTGCATCAAAAGAAAATTCTATGGGCTCAGTGACTGGCATGAACGTCCTTCCTGGAACTTGAACTTGAATCATCCAGCGCTCTTCTTCAGGTAAAGTGGCGTTGTAGGTTCCCGTGAAGCTTGGTACTCCTATATTGAGGTATCTAGTGACTTCCTTCAAGTGTCGTCCAAAGGGTGTATCTTCATCCGGTTGTGTGAACTTGTTCCTTGCATCCGCCATCCTGAAGAGTAGAAAGGATGAGAGGTCAGAAGAGAAGAGAGTGGATAGTGATCTAGGTCTTTAGCTTAGTGGTCATGTCCTACAGTCAGCGTGTGCTCTGATACCATCTCTGTAGCGACCAGACCTCAAACAGTCTGATCTCTGTGCTCCGGTGTCATCCCTGGATTAGTAATGCTGACACCACACAGTACTCAGAGGATTTATAATAGAGTAGCAATCACACACTCATTACATCGAGTGTCTCAAAAGAGAACTTATTACAATAAGTATGGCTTAAGGCCATCTAATAACGATAATAGCGGAAGGCTTGGAAGATAAGTGAGTCCATCAACTCCAACGGCATCACTGAGTATAGAACCACGACCTAAAAACTCCTTAATCATCGTCTGAAAAGTCTGCAACATTAACGTTGCAGCCCGAAAACGGGTCAGCACATGGAATATGCTCGCAAGGTAACACATAGAGAGTAATGGAATGAAACAGCTATACTATATGCATATTTGGCTGGTGGAAATCTCTATGGTTACTGTTTTTGCGTAAAGCCAATTTTTCCCTACTTCAAAGGAATAAAATTTAATTACTATCATGGTGGTTGTTAAACATTGAGAATGGTTGACAGCATTCTCAATCCCAATTAAGCATCATCATTAAACATAACCCAACAAAATTAATTTAGAGTAACATGTTGAGATTCACATGAAAATCCAAGTACTAGATACTCAAGATGTCCATAACCGGGGACACGGCTAACCATGATTAGTTTATTACACTCTGTAGAGGTTTGCGCACTTTTCCCCACAAGACTCGATCGCCTCCGTTTGGTTTCTCGCACTACATGGTGTTTGAGAAGACGGATGACCGAGACATAGTCTTTCAGAAGCGCTAGCACCTTATGATGGGTAGACCGTACCACCTATATCCCCTACATCTGCTAGTCTACCACTGTAAGAGTTCGCACGACTTAGTCAACTATGCTAGAGCCCATAATAGCTTGTGGCTGCACACAAAAGTTTCTAGTATGAATAGTCTCATGGTCCCTTTGAGCTTGGGTGGCGGTCCAAAGAAAACAGGCAAGTCCTGGAATACCCAGGTGCCTCAATCCACCCAGATGTGTGTTTAAGTTGCCACCTTAGATAAACCATTAATTAACAATCTCACATCTGTCATGGATTTCACTCACCCAATCCACGTCTACTAGCATAGCATGGCATAATAAGCAAACGTAGAAGTTACTCCCAAAGGTTTGATAATAAACAGGTAATACGTACTACCTCATCTACTTTCCATCCCACAATTTAATTAGATCCTAATCATGCAATGTGTGAGGATTGATCTAATGCAATAAAACTGGGTAGTAGAAAAGGTATGATCAAAGTGTTACTTGCCTTGCTGATGATCCGCGAAACCTAACGATTCGAAGTAACAGGCGGCGCACTCTGGGTACTCTATCACAAACAAACAAACAAGCATACAATAAGTACTCATCTAATGCATGGGTAAAACTCAAATAAGAGATCTAACCAGAAGGTTCGACTTAAGAACTCCGGTTGGCAAAAAGAATCAAATCGAACGAAGCAACGCAAATCAAACTGCGAAAGAAAACAACTTCGTTCTACTAATCTGGATCTAAGGCAAATTTTACAGTAGCAAAATCTTGTTTAAGTTGGTTAAATGGATAGAGGGTTTCGATACGAAACTCTAGGCGCTTGAATCGCCTGATTCCGATAAACGAGCGAAAAGTTAAACTAAAACGAAAATTGGATCAGGAATCGCGATCAGAAAAATCGCGGATTTAATCCGAGAAAAAGAAAAACGACGAACGCCGAATTTTTTTTTTCTCTTTTTTTCGGCACGGAAAACGAGGCGCGACGAACCTCGGGCACCGGGATCGTCGGCGGCGACGACGGCGGCTCCGGCGGCGCGTGCAGATCGAGGCGGGGCTGATGGGCTGGGGCGGCGCTATTTAAAGGCTGCCCCCGGGCGGTGTCCCGCTCGGGTACAGCCCGAAGTCGGTTCGTTTTTTAATTATTCCGCTCGGAAGAAAAATAAAAAGAAATATTAAACTGACTCCAAAAATTCCGAAATAAATTTTCACGGGCTTCTAAAATCAAGCCGCACAAGGTGAACATTTATTTGGGACCTAAGTGCAATTTTAAAAAACGCACATTTTTCCTAAATTCAAATAAAACACCGAAAAACTCTGAAATAAAATCTTATTTGATTTTATTATTAAATCCTCAATATTTCTTTATTTTGGGAAAGTCATTTTATTCCCTCTCTCATATTTTTGTAGTAGAAATAATTGATGATAAAATAAATAAAATCAAATGATCCTATTCTCAAAATTTGAGAGAACTCAAATATGAAAATAACTATATCCCCAACTCTCTCTGTGGGTCATTGAGTTGCGTAGAATTTCTAGGATCAACCAAAATGTAAAATAAAATATGATATGCATGATGATCTAATGTATAACATTCCAAATTAAAAATTTGGGATGTTACAGGTTCTCAGCCTAAGGTTGCCATGTCTAACCTTAGTCATGCCTTAACACCTTAGGCATATGTTTGGTTTACTGCCACACTTGTGGCTTGCCACACTTTTCTAGTTATATGGCCCACAAGTCATAGGCTCAAATTTTTGCCAAATCTTGCCACACTTGTGGTGGCCATTTTGTTAGCCACACTTTTTGTGGAAGCCACAGTTTGCCTAAGATTAGTTGTGGCAAAGTTAGTCATGAACCAAACAAGCCCGAGGAGCGAGAACACATAGACAGGCTCGCACGGAGGCCAAGATATATTCGAGCATGGTTGGTTGATCGATATCATTCATTACATGTTGGGCTGCCGTTTTCCGCCCTTCTCCGGAATAAACGTGTACTTTATCAGAGATAAAAAATAAGAGTACAGACGCTCCACCATGCGGTTCTAGTAGTAGTACTACTCGTACTACTGCGCTTGGCTCTTTGTCTCTTCGTGAAGTCGACAAATGATGGTACTCCGCATGTTGGGTACTACAGTGTATGCCTCTCACAATCTGACACTGAATGGACTGATGCATGTCCACCGAGGGTAGGTTGCATTAGTCAAAAGGTGTAAGCGAGCTTCACCTTGTCCTACAAGCTTCTCCTCGTTCTGCAAGTTGACGGGACACACCAAAAAGTAGTGCTAGTCCATACTCCCTCCTTTCCGGTTAATATGGCTTCGAAACTACTACGCAGACGATACTTGTTCGGATGAAAG
The DNA here is from genome assembly GCF_018294505.1 of Triticum aestivum. Taxonomy (NCBI): domain Eukaryota; kingdom Viridiplantae; phylum Streptophyta; class Magnoliopsida; order Poales; family Poaceae; genus Triticum; species Triticum aestivum. The sequence continues at coordinate 521,860,078 of NC_057800.1, forward strand.
CTGGACGATGGTGAATCCATTGGCATGTCGTAGTTTGCTCATAGGCATGGACGGCTTGATTAGCACTATCATGCAAGAATCGTGCACCATGAGTCGTCTGCATAGCAGCGCTCATATGGCTTAATCTTTTTTGCGGGTAAATGAGAGAGCTTTATTCATATATAAGCATTCTTAGGATGATCAGCCAAGACACTGGTCACTAGGAAGTGAGGTACCCCACAAAAAATAAGTAGGAAGCGAGGTGTTTCATCAAGCCAGCTCTCGGCCACATTCAAAGTGCAGCAAGCACGGTTCGCATGAAGATGCGCCGCAAGGTTTGCTGAACTGTTTACATGCTAAATAACAAAAAAGAGAGGAAATATTACCGAGCGCTACTATTTGTAACAAGATATGAGCCAGAATTAAGCAAGAATTGTGGCGAGTGTTCCATGCAATCAACTTCCATTATCACATGCGAGAACCCTCGAAGAGAACCAAATGTGTTGAAGATTGCTTTATCACATTTTAAAATTATAATAAGAGTGCAGACGCTCCTCCATCCGGTTCGTACTAGTATAGTACGTACCTTTATAGACTATAGTAGTAGTACTAGTAAACTTTGTGCTTGGCTATTTGCCTATTCGGGAAGTCGAACAATAATAGCACTTGTAGTAGTATAGTGTATGCTTCTGGCAATCTGACAACGAATTAACTGTTGCACGTCCACCTCCTGAGCGAGGGAGAGCTTGCATTAGTCAAAAGTTTCTCCTTGTCCTGTGAGCCACCGCGCGCAAGCTTCTCCCGTCCTGCAACCTTCTCCTCGTTCAGCAAGTTGACGGGACACAACAAAGTAATGCTAGTCCATACTGCCTCCTCTCCGGTTAATATGGCTTAATTTCAAACGAGATAAATACACTGTCTGTCACTGTATATTTGTAAAAATACGGTCGGTGGACTTCATAGTACGCTCATTGCGCTCAATATATATTTTCCGGTGTTTATACGGTCACTAGCTCACCCTGACTGAGTATGTGTGTGCATGCACGTGTAGGTTGAGCACTTGAGCGTGACCATGTGTGTTCTGTCGTGTGCTCGGACATGCATGCATTAGGGCGTCGCGCGCGTTTTTGCGTCCATGTGTACGTGTGACTGTTGCATACACGTAGGGGGAGTACGTGTAGGGGCCACTAAGGAGCAGTCAAATCACACAGTAAGTTAGTCGGAAGAAGCAACCATCATTTCACTCTTGAATGACACGTATGCAATATAAAATGGTTGATATGGAGAGAAAAAGAAAACCACTATATATACACTAGCAGGAGCCTAAGCTACAAGCCTGCTTGCTTAGGTTGTTCTCTTCAAAAGCATAGAACGACGGGCTGATCCCGCAGCTGGGGGAAGGGAACAATGTTCTGCATAGACGCGGTCGACATCGGCGAGGGAGAAAACCCACAGTCGGTGCGTCCCAATCGGGGGTCACCGCGGTATGGGCCGATGCCGCGTCCCAACCGCCCTTCTAGCTATAGCCCGACGTCCCAGGTAGTCCATCTTCCTTTTGGAGCCGGCTTGCTCCACTGCCGTAGCTCCATCTCCATGTCGATCTTTCTCTACTTCAACCGGCTTCTACTTGTGATGAGTTTATGTCTCATGAACTAGTGCCAGTACTATTGTTCTAATCACACTTCTTCAATATCTTTGCCATCAGGGATGCTCAGGTCAATTTTAGTGGAACTGCACAAAAGCATTGTATGATCCGAGGGTGCCAGCCGTCTTTCCTTCGACAGGTTCTACCTGGCCAGGAAATTAAATCATGTTTAGGGTTTAGGGTTTAAGTCATAGTGACCCCATCATTAGTTTTTCTTTCGTACACGCTCTCACAACTTTTTTCTTTAGTTGTGAAGTAAATATTGGCTATGATCTGTGAATCATTGAGATGCATCAGCATGCGTGTTAGTTTTCCTTTGTATTTGATGGAATGTTGTAACAGGGCAACCTTGGAATAGGAATGAAAATGGAGTGGAAAGTTTCCGTTTTTCCAGAGAAAAAATGGAAACAGAGAGAAACCAACGTTTTGTTTCGTTGGATCGCGCCATCGAGCAAAACCAACGTTTAAATCACGTTTGTCGTGTTCGTGTCTCACCCTCCTCCACGGCTCGACCCCACACGGTTGCTAGGCATGCCACTCACCGCAAACCGAGTATACGATAACTTTCCCGCCTGCTTGTCGATGGATCGCGACATGGAGTACTAACACTACTGGAAGAGATTGATGAGTTGGGGGAGGACAGCTAGCTGTAGCACGGACCCCCAAGAACTTTTTATGTGCATGTTGTAGCCGGCTATTGCGACCTTTGAACACGGAGTAGCCGCGTGCACTCGGAAGCGGCGCGGGCAACGCTCTCTCGGCCGGTGCACCGCTTCAATGCTGGCGCCAGTGAGAGGTCGCGTCCGCTCTGGCCGGGCATGAATGCGGCACTGACCATTTCGGGCGGGAAGCACGCGTGGGTGATGAAGAGGGTTCGGGTTGGTCAGGACCGGCCATGGCAGCGGTCCGGACGTGCGCAAACAAGAGATGATGTACGTTAATATTGTTGCATATATAATTAACAACGTAAATAATGTGCCAGTTGGACAAATACGATTGGAGATGGAGATGGAAATGGAATTTTACATAAACACGGATATGCATGTCTATGTCTATGTGTGTGTGCGCGACGACTCTCGCGACCTGGAAGCGGGGGCGTGTTTTTGATCGAGTTTTCTTTCTTGGTACGTTAGAAAATCAGTTTGTCTAATTCACATCTAGATGTTATTTAAGGATATCACATCTAAGCTCCCACAAGTACATAATGTAGCAACAAGAAACAAAAAAAAACTAGGAAAAAATAGACCACAAACAGAGTGGACATCAACTTAGGGTTTGCACTCTCCACACGCTCGCCGCACTACATATATGTTACACGCTAGAGGCTCAGCGTTCATTTGCTAGGGTTTGCTATATTCACAGTCTCTCACCCTCTCTTCACCAGATCTAAACAAGACTGCGTTGGCCTCTTGTCTCTCTCTCCCCCCTCGCAGCTGGTGAAGGAGGCGTCCATATCCCGTCGCACCGGGAAGGGGAGGAGGTGCAGTGTTCACTCTATCGCCTTCAGTGAGGGAGGCAATCCACTGCCGGCTGTGCTGTTCTCTTTCACCCAGCGCCTGTGCGGGAGGGCCACTGACCCCTTCTTCCTCGCCGTCGTACATAGTGTGGACAGATCTGGCCTCCTGCAGCACACCTTGCCACATCCCGATGACCCTAAGGTATAAGTTTCTTTGAAACCATCGTTGCTCTAGCTACATGTGGATCTTTTTCGATCTGTAGTCGAATCTAGGTCTTGGTTCAAAGAGGAAAGAATTCTGCCGTGGGCTGGAGCAAGAATCTAGGATGTGGTTCAATGAGGAAAGGAGGGGCGGAAAGTAGTATAGACTGGCTATCGAGCCGCTTTTTAGGTCGAAAAGGGAAAAGGGGGTAACCCAGTACACACATCTGTAAGGAACCGATCTCTTTGTTGAAAAGGGAAAGAAACTGTGGGGTCGGGTAGTTTGTGCAGGACTAGATTTGCTGCCCTCACATAGGAAGAAGGTTCAAAGAGAACAAATATGGGACCAGCGCATGTATGCTGCTTGGCTACATACTCTACATCACCCATTTATACGTGTGGACGCACATGGTGCTGGCATGTCCCATACAACTATTTTGCTGTTGTTAATCTAAGAATGCCGCCGGAAAATTGAAGCAATGCCACTGTTAAAAGTAAATTACATTTTTTAACGAATGTTGTTTCAAGAAAATGTCTCTGTTAATATGAATCAATGCAACCGTTTCAGAAATGCTACTGTCCTACTTTGTTTTCCATCCAAGATAAGTTAGATGCTTCTTTCTGTCACCGTTTGTTTCATCCTCCTTTATCGGCAAGTAATTGTTTCCTTTTTGCCTCTGTTAAAATAGGGGTATCGATTCAACTTGTTGCTATTGCGATATTTTGCTTCGCTACTCAAAACACTTATGTTTTAAGAGTGTTTTGTGCAGTTCAACTTGAATGTCACACAGGTGACTTTGCTTAATTTTGGTGGAACTGCACAAAAGGATATCGAGATTTGTTTCTAGTCTTCGTATCGATTCAACTTGTTGCTATTGCGACATTTTGCTTCGCTGCGCGAAACACTTTGCTTGATTTCAGTGCAACTACACAAAACGAGATTGGATTTCCTATTCGTGTTGGCAGATTCGTATTTTATCTTGTCCGTCTCATGAAAAGTCAGTACAGGCCTTCATCCACATGATTGTGCAGTGTGCTTTGAGATGTTGTGCTACTTGTATTGGTACTGTTTTAAATAAATGTTGAATTGAAGCTATTGTATTGTTGTCTTTTCCCATTAAGTAGTAAATAAAAATGCGAACAACCTAGACATGATGCTTGTTGCTTTGTTACAACAAACTCTGCATCACCCCCTTTATAAGTAGATGGAAGCACATACTGTTGTTGCACCCACTCTCCCCTGGAACTGTTTATGCTTTTTGTTAATCTAATGCCGCTGGTAAAATTAAGCAATGCCACTCTCAGAATTAATTAATTACTGAATCTTAGTTCAAATTTGCAACACTTGTTAGGAATGGTACTATCCTGCTTTGTAGTTCTTTCTACATGTTTAACCAAGGTATTGTTAAGATAATGTCTCCGTTAAAATGAATTAGTTGCATTGTTTTAGGAATGGTACTTTTCTGCTTTGTCGTTCTTTATACATGTTGAAACAAGGCATTGTTAAGATAATGTCTCAGTCAATATGAATGAATCACACTGATGGAGAATTGCTACTCTCCTGCTTTGTTTCCCATTAAGATAAAGTAGATCAGTAGATGCTTTTCTTCTAGGAGTACAAGTCATCAACCGTTATTTCTCAGTAATTGTTTCCCTTATACCTATTGTTGCTTACAGGGATATCAAAATTAAAGCTCGGTTTTATTCCGACTTCGATTTTAGTTGAACTGCACAAAAGGAGCCAATGTGTCCAAGGCAAACTGCTGCATTACTGGGTCCAGTTGGTCGTTCCACTTTGCAGAAAGAAGCAGTCACTGTTTGCGCTACATTACAGAAGGAATGACCGAGAAGCTTTACAGAGTATTATTAGACACCGGTGACATGACTAGTCTGCAGAGACCATTGGCAATTTAACAACACGTGGAGTGCCCTGGGCAAAAAGTGCCCAAACAAGTACAAGAAGCTACGACAGGACGATCATAGGCATTACATATTTTGAATGGGAAAAGCTTGTCAAAGTTTAATCATTGATGTTAGCAAGAAGACGTTAGTTTAATATATTGGAATTGGAAAACCTTGTCAAAATTTGCTCATTGATGTTAGCCAGAAGACATGCATTTGATATTTTTGAGTGGGACGCCCTTGCTGTGAGCAGCGTCGAGTGTTTTTTCCTATTCCTGTGTTCAGTTTAGAAGTAAATAGTTACTCTGCTGAGATATTCCTGTGTTAAGAGTTTGTTCTGAATATTGTCTATGTAATGCCAGGCCTTGTGTTTGATTGCAAAGTTGAGCTTGGAATGTTGTGGCATGCGGCATCACGAGCTGTTCACTGTGCCTCCTGAGAATAATGCTTCGTATTGTTTTGCATGTCGATCTAATGCCAGTGATTTGCTTGTTAAGAAGATCATCCTCTTCTGTTGTTTCCATGCTTAAGAAGTTCATCGTCTGATGTTTCATTCATAGCCTATACGACAAGTCGGGTAGGTTAGACGTGAAACCATATGATCTTCCGACCAACTCATGATATTAGGCCGTGATTGGATCATCATTTTCCAACCAAAACCGCTTGTAAAACTGACGCTTGTAAATTAAAGCAGATGGTCTCGGGCGAAGGCGCTTGGTTGGTCAATTTCGACTAGTAAAATATCGGAAGTACTTCACACACGATAAAAATGTTGAACGACACTCGGACGATTGCTAATCCAGCCGTTAGCTGCTGTTTCGGCCTTGCCCATGGATGGCATGATACGCACGTCGTGCATGTATCATCTGGTAATGTCGTCCATATAGCAGTGCTCGTAAATACACACTGGTCTCTCAAATTACACGCGTAACCCGCCGGTTTTACTTACAGACCTTGGGCCCTCGGTTTCATTACGCCTGTATTTTACGCATTGTTTCTGATGATGAGTAAATTACACTTGTATGTTAATACAGGTTTGAAATAAACCAGAGCTCCCAAGCGCAGCCATACTGTTTCATGTCGTCTCAGTTTCTCGAAGGTGCTCATAGGTGTCCAACGATCCTGGCTTCCGGAATGAGCAGCGGGCGACGTATCAGACCATCCGTAGGGCCCGCGAGGCCCTCTCCGTTGTCCTTCGAGTTGTTGCGCTCGCCGTGGCACCGAGCATTGTTAACATCGTCAACGAACATGGGGATTCAGGAGATGACTTTATTTTGACTGGATGACACTAGGGACCCACTAGGTCCATAGCCGTACGTACGCAAGTGCCTCCTTATTATGTACCACTATATTTTTTTTGTTTTCTCCTAGTTTCCTGACATCACGGCCCCACACCATTGTCAACCTATGTAGTCAGTATAAACAAGAGAATTGCACAAGGTGCGGCCGACAGCTGGGATCAAGCAGCTCGAGCAGTATTTGTGTTTTTGAGGCGTGAGCACTGCAGAGTTTTTCTTGGCGATGATTTCGTTGTTGTTTAGAGGAGAGCAGGGTATTAACTGGGCGGGTTGTGGCCCGTCTAGCCCAGGCCAGATATCCAGCCCAGATACTAATTTTTTCGAGATGAAAATGGCTAGCCCAGCTATACGTCTTTTTGAGGAATACCCAGACAAGGTCAACTTGTTATTCTCTGCCCTGCTGGGCTGCAAATCTTTCCTAGGAGGGATGCATTAGGCTTAACAGGAAAATGGACTTTAAAAAATAATAAATAAGATGTAATTATAAAAACTGCGCAGTAACTATAAAAGAATGCACCAAACACGAAATTAGTTTATAAAATATTATTTATGGATTTTGAAAATCTTAAATTTTAATTGTTGCGCGCGCAATGTTTCGTTGGATTTTTACGCAATACAAATTTATATTTAATCTGACTAGAAATTTCGGGATAAAAATATTTCGGATCCCATCAAAATGTGGGAAATTTTATTGAATTCTATCTTCAATGGTTGGTTGGAATTATTAATCATTGTCCTAGCTAGAAAATGGGATGTACTTTTAACAAACTGTAAATGGGCTATTGTAAATTCCATTAGAATTCAAAAATGTGTTGTACATTCTTACAAAACGCAAATGGGCTATAAGTTCTCTGCCACACACTTGTGGGCCTACTAAGTGACGCGTCCCCTAAAAAAATAAGTTGGCGCGTATGCAAGGCTTTGTCAACTTATTATAGTCAACACACGGTTCTAGCAGCAGTGGCCGTTGGATGTCTATCCAACGGATGTCGTGCTTCTTCTTCAATCTCGGATATTCTTAGCTTCGGCCGCCCAAAAAATGATTCCTCCCCCTGACATCTGGGGAGCACCGTTTCGGAGGCTGACCTGTGGGCCTACTAAGTTGGAGCGTACCAACGGCTTTGTCAACTTAGTCAATATAAACGATTCTAGTTTCAGTGACTGTACGATGTCCATCCAACGGTTGTAGTGCTTCTTCAACCTCTGGTCTTCTTGGTCCAGCCGCCCAAAGCAGCGCCGGTCGTGCCGCCTACTCCTGCCTCCTGTGGCCGCCTGTGCTGTCGCGGAGGCCTCACTACCCGCATACTACTCCCACCGCTGGCCAGGCCATCCCTCCACTCACCCACACCCCCTGTTATTCTATGGCGACGGCAACCTCACACCGCAGCCGAACCAGTGAACGCTCGTACTTCTCTCCGCATGGGCATCCACTGCCGCGTCTTGCCCGGCTCCGTGTCGTCCCCTTCCTAGGCCTCGCCGTCGTCCATCGCCGTGGTGCTCTCGGCGCGGCGTGGTCAATGTGGTCAATGACCGACTTCCATCGGAAGAGTACTGTACGTGGAGAGGCTGATAGCTGGGTCCATGGCAGCCGCAAGGAAGTGCCTCCTTATTACGCGGAAAATATTTATTCCTCCACCCGACAGCGGGGACCCACCAGACGGGCCACCAGTATTTTGCGGAAAAAAATTGTTTCCCCCTAACTGCTAGGACCCACCGGACGGGCCACCATATTTCGCGAAAAAAATGTTCCCCCCGCTGTCAGCTCAGACCCACCGGATGTGCCTCCTTATTATGCACAAAAAAATGAATACTCCCCCGGCTAGCTGGGACCCACCTTGGTGGGAGGCTGACTTGTGGGCCTACTAAGTTGACGGGGACGAAGGGCTTTGTCAACTTAGTCAATATGAACGATTCTAGCTCCAGTGACCGTACTATGTCCATCCAACGGCTGTAGTGCTTCTTCAACCTCTGGTCTTCTTGCTCCAGCCACCCAAAGCAGCGCCGGTCGTGCCGCATGCTCCTGCCTCCCGTGGCCGGCTGTGCTGCCGAAGAGGCCTCACCGCTCCCTACTATTCCCACCGCTGGCCAGGCCCTGCGGCGACAGCAGCCTCACACCGCAGCCGAACCAGTGAACCCTCGTACTCCTCTCCACGCGGGCTTCCACTGCCGCGTCTTCCCCGGCTCCGCGTCGTCCCCTTCCTAGGCCACACCGTCGTCCACCGTCGTGGTGCTCTCCGCGCGGCATGGTCAACGTGGTCAAGGAACGACTTCCATCGGAAGAGTACTGTACGTGGAGAGGCTGACAGCTGGGTCCACGGCCACAGCCCAGTTTTTTTGTGATTTGTCAAGTAAGTCGTTTTGTGAGGCCTGTTGGGCTGCAAATCTTTCAAGACGAGAAGAGCTTTCATTCGGCTGGCCGAAAAAATGGCCCATCAGTAATGAGAAATGGGCTGTACATTTTTAAAACACATCAAACCGGCAATTAGTTTCAAATATATTTTTTTCATTTCAAGATTTTAAATTATATTAATTTTTATGCGTGGAGAATTTGTTGGATTTTATATTGATATATATTTATTTTTTAAATCAGTTTGAATGTGAGTCGAAATTTCGGGATTAAAAACAGTTCGGACCACACTGAAATATGCAAAATTTCGTATACTTTTTTAACCGTGGCCATAATATGGGCTGTAATGCTAACAAAAGGTGGGCTCCAAAAAAACCTTAAGAATTAGCAAATGGGTTGTAAATTATTAGAAATTATGGCAGATGGGTTGTATGCTGTTTTCCACAGATTTGAGGCTTTCCTAAAAAAGGTTGACGCACAAGCACTGACTGTTGGATGTCCATCCAACGGCCGTCGTGCTTCTTCAATCTCTGCTCTTCCTGCTCCAGCAGCTCAAACAAGCGCCGGCGGGACTGCCTGTTCCCTCCTCCCTGCGGCCGGCTGTGCTACCGCGTAGGCCTCACCGCCCCACCGTACTCCCATCGCTGGCCTAGCCATCCCTCTAATCACCCACACCTGTTGTTATTCTCCGGCGACGGCAGACGAACCAGTAAACCCTCGTATAGTCGTACTCCCCTCCGCGTGGGAAACAACTGTCGAGTCTTCCCTGCCTCCGTATCATCCCCTTCCTAGGCCACGCCGTCGTCCACCGCTGTGGTGCTCTCGGCGCGGCGTGGTCAATGTGGTCAGCGACCAACTTCCATCAGAAGAGTACTGTGCGTGGAGACACTGACAGCTAGGTCCATGGCCGCAGCAAGGAAGTGCCTCCTTATTACGCGCAAAATAATTATTCCTCCACCTGACAACAGGGACCCACCGGATGGGCTACCGTATTTCGTGAAAAACGTTTCCCCCTTGACTGCTGGGACCCACCAGCTACACCTTCGCATGCAAGGAAGTGCGTCCGGACAAAAAAAGATTCGCCCCCCTGACTGCTGGGACCCACCAGCTACATCTTCGCATGCAAGGAAGTGCCTGACAGTCGGGACCCACCTGGTCGAAGCGTACGTAGCGTTGTCATTCTGGCTGCGAACGTGTACGTACATATATACTGGTGGATGTAGAGGCGCGCACGTGTCGTAGTAGAGGTGCGCACGTAGCATGTACATGTACGTACAATGGCCAAGGTGCAAGAAAGAAAATACGGCCACGTATGTCTGCATACGGGCGGGGTCTCGAACCCCTACTCGCGCATACGTACGGCGGGGGCTTGTTGACATGGCTGGGTTGGAACGGAGAAACAACGTCGTCGTCGTGTTCATGGGGAGGGAACGGAATGCGTCGTGTTCATGGGGAGGCAACGGAATGCGTCATGTTCATCGGGAGGCAACGGAACACGTGGGAGCCAACCGGCTGGGTCGGAACATAATGCGTGGTCGTGTTCTTCATGAGTGCTTGGATGGAACAGGTGATGGAAACGAGACATGGCGTACCGCAGAACGGAGGAAACGGGCTTGTGTTCAACCGGCCACATTCGAAACGGGATCCTGTTCATCGGGAGGGGTGTGGCGTACCGCAAATGGACGAAACGGACCTCCTACGGTTGAAACGGGGGTCCTGTTGATCGGGAGGGGTGTGGCGTACCGCAAAACAGACGAAACGGACTTGTGTTGGAGCGCTACGGTCGAAACGGGGGTCCTGTTCATCGGGAGGGGTCTGGCGTACCGCAAAACAGGACTCCACGGGATACTGTTCATCTCCACCGTCGACCTCCTCTAGCCTCCACGGGCTACCGTCGACCTCCTTCAGCCTCCATGGGCTCCTGTTCATCCAGCCTCCACCGCGCGCTACTCCACCGGCTACAGTTCAACCACCCCTCCATCGTCTACTGTTCATCCAGCTCTCCACACCACGGGATCCTGTTCAACCACCCCTCCATGGGCACCCCTCCACCGTCTACTGTTCATCCAGCCCTCCACACCACAGGGTCATGTTCATCCAGAGGCAACACCACCGCTCACTGTTCATCCCAGAGGCAGCATCAATCGGCTTCAGTTAGCAACAGTAGTGAAGGAATCGCTCGATCGGGTTCAGTTAACAGCCATCGATCGATCGCTCGGGTTCAATAACGCGTAGCCTGCAGTGCAATCGCTCGGGTTCAGTTAGAGCCCAACGCCTCACTCGGGTTCAGTTAGAGCCAATGCCTCGCACACACGCACATACATGTACGAGAGAAACGCGCATCGCTCGGCCCCGACCTCCCACCGTAACCGGGAACTCCCCGAAATTTTTCTCGCCCTCGCTTATACCATGGTTTTTTCCGTCATGGACGGCCCAAAGAATGTCATGCAGCTGCGTCTCTGTCCCGCCCAGGATGAAAAGCCCATTTTCTGTCATGATTTTTTGTCATAGAAGTAGGAGTCCACCACATCTATGATGATACCGGGTTTTGTCACAATTATCGTCATAGAAGTGTCATATGTATGACAGAAAAAAATTCCGTTCGGCCCAAAATGTCACGGATGTGTCTTTTTTTGTAGTGGAGGCCACCGAGGTGGGCACAACCCACCTGGGCGCCCCTGGGCCCCCAGGCGCGGCCTGGTGGGTTGTGCCCCCCTTGGGGCACCCCCAGGTGCTACTCTAGCCCATTGGTGGTCTTTTGGTCCATAAAAAATCCACACAAAGTTTTACGGTGTTTGGACTCCGTTTGATATTGATTTCCTGCGATGTAAAAAACAAGCAAAAACAGCAACTAGCACTGGGCACTGGGTCAATATGTTAGTCCCAAAAAATGATATAAAGTTGCTATAAAATTATTGTAAAGCACCCAAGAATGATAATATAACAGCATGAATACTTCATAAATTATAGATACGTTGGAGATGTATCATGACGCTTCATGACTTTTGTGAGGTTTGTAAATTACCTTACGAGGGTAGCGTCGAGGAGCCACGTCCTAGTGATGTGGAAGGCCTTATTAATGAAATTATCGTAGGGGAAAATAGAGGAGTGTCCGGACCGAGGGTGGTTAGTATTCATTTCCCTGTTTTACACTATTACTCATTATTTGCTGGGAGATGTTTAATTGTTCATGGAGAGAGTGGAGGCCTTAGTGCCCTTGACCTCGCCATTTTGCGGCACGCTTTACATAGAGATAGAACTTACAGTTTGGGCGCTATGGTTGCTAAATGGTTGAGTATGAATCGTGCAAAGGGTCCTATTTTCGGAGGCATCTTCGCCTCCCGCCTTGCTAAACGTTTTGAGATGCCCATTAGGCACTATGAAAAAGAGGAGAAATTGCTACCACTATACATTTAGATTATGAAAGCATGGTAGCACATAAGTTTATTCGCCATGATGAGGAAAAGAGACTTATTTATAACCTAGTATTGAGCGAGAATACTTTTCATATTATTACCTTGCCTACACCTATATTGTTCAATATTCATTCAGACGGGTACTTCGTTTTGCCCATGGCCATTCATGCATACTGGGAGGGGACACAATCCCAACCTCCTGAGCCAGAGCCATCACCTGATCCATACCAAGAGTCTATTTATCAGTGGGATCCACAAGACCTCGCTAACCAGTGGAACCCCCAGGATCCTCCTCGGTACACCGGAGAGGGCTACTTTGATCCATGGGCGTAGACCAACTTAGGCCAAAATCCTAAGCTTGGGGGAGTATGTATTTCTCACCGACATTATATTCATGTTCACACACTCATTTCAGTTGTCGGTGCTCATACTTTTTCATTGTAATATCCATGCTAGTTTATTTTTCTTTTGCAGCTTCCTTCTTGTGTGTTTGATAAACCTTAAGAAAAACCAAAAAAACTAGTTGTAGTTAGTTTACTTTCTATGCATGCTTAGTAGTAATATTAAAAGAAAACCCCAAAAGATTTCACATTCTTCTTTTGCTTGTTGGGAACTTTCCCGTGTAAATAGTTTTTCTCGTTCTTGTTTCCCTTCCTTCAGAAAAACAAAAACTCCAAAAATATTTCAGCATGTTTCTTTGAAGTTCTTTTCTTTTCTTTGGGGGTCGAGAGGAGAAGACCACAATGAAAATGTTGAGTGGCTCTCATATGCATTATTGTTGATCTAACAGAGAGCCCATATTACCTTGTCTTCTACTTTGAATAAATGTTTGCAGATTCCAGCTTAGTCTGATGCACGTGCACTATTATTATTTATCCACACCGTTCAGTCGTGCAAGTGAAAGGCAATAATGACGATATATGATAAAATGATTGAGGTGAGGAAAAGCTGGTATGAACTCGACCTATCTTGTTTTTGTAAATATGATTAGTTCATCATTCCTGATTTAGCCTATTATGAATGAAATATGTTTGCAATGACAATTAGAGATTATAGTTACTCATGCATGCTTAATTAGCTAGGAGTTTATGATGGTTTACCTTGCGTGCCAACATGGAAATTAAAATGGTTGTGATGTAGTATGACAGGATGGTATCCTCCTTTGAATAATTCGAGTGGCTTGACTTGGCACATGTTCACGCATGTAGTTGAAACAAAATCAACATAGCCTCCACGATATTTATGTTCATCGTGATTTATATCCTACTCATGCTTGCATTCAATGTTGGTTAATCTCAATGCATGTTTATGACTGTTGTCGCTCTCTAGTTGGTCGCTTCCCTGTATCTTTCTAGCCTTCACTTGTACTAAGAGGGAATACTGCTTGTGCATCCACTTCCATAAACCCCAAAGTTGTTCCATATGAGTCCACCATACCTACCTATATACGGTATCTACCTGCCGTTCTAAGTAAATTTGCATGTGCCATCCTCTAAACCTTCAAACAATAATCTGTTTTGTATGCTCGAATCACTCATGTACCAACTAGGGCTATCAATATCTTCCATGCTAGGTGGGTTATTCTCATGATGAGTGGACTTCGCTCATCATTCACGAGAAAATGGCCGGTAACGGGGATGCCCAGTCCCATGCTCAAATCAAATCAAAATAATTGCAAACAAAACTCCCCCAAGACTATTGTTAGTTGGACGGCACCCTTTGTTTCGGACCAGCCATGGAGTGTGCTTGTTGGTGGTGGGGGAGTATAAACTTTACCATTCTGTTTGGGAACCACCTATAATGTATGTAGCATGGAAGATACGAAGATCTCTTGGTTTTTATGTTGACAATGAAAGTATACCGCTCAAAATATTATTTAATCTCTATTTTAAAATTCGAGCTCTGGCACCTCTGCAAATTCCTACTTCCCTCTGCGAAGGGCCTATCTATTTACTTTTATTATTGAGTCATCATCCTCTCATAAAAAGCACTAGTTAGAGAGCACCGCTATCATTTGTATGCGTTGTTATTAATTTATATTGAGTATGAATGTGAATGGATCTCTTTTACCATGAATTACAATGTCTAGTCAGTCCTTCATCTTTAGGGGTGCTCTGCATTTATGTTTTGCGGTCTCAGAAAGGGCTAGCGAGATACCATCTTGTTATATCATATCATAATTATTTTGAGAAAGTGTTGTCATCTAAGATTTATTATTATTGCTCGCTAGTTAATTATATCATTGATATGGGTAAATGTGAGACCTAAAAGTTGTTGTGAATATGGTTAGTTCATAATCTTTGCTGAAAACTTGAATGTTGGCTTTACATATTTGCAACAACAAGATCAAATAGAGTTTGTAAAAGTTTTTCTTTATCACTTTCAGTTTGTCAACTGGATTTCTTGAGGATGAGCAATGGGTTAAGCTTGGGGGAGTTGATACTTCTCCGTCGTATCTACTTTTCCAAACTCTTTTGCCCTTATTTTGGACTCTAACTTGCATGATTTGAATGGAACTAACCCGGATTGACACTGTTTTCAGCAGAATTGCCATGGTGTTATTTTTGTGCACAATAAAAAGTTCTCGGAATGACCTGAAACTTCACGGAGATAAGTTTTGGAAGTAATAAAAAATATTGGCAAAAGAATCAAGTGAAGGGGGCCCACACCCTGGCCACAAGGGTGGGGGCACGCCCACCCCCCTGGGGCGTTCCCTCCGACCTTGTGGGCCGCCTGGACCTCCACCGACCTCAACTCCAACTCCATATATTCTCTTTCAGGGAGAAAAAAATCAGAGAGAAGGATTCATCGCGTTTTACTATACGGAGCCACCGCCAAGCCCTGTTCTTCCTCAGGAGGGCAGATCTGGAGTCCGTTTTGGGCTTTGGAGAGGGGAATCCATCGCCATCGTCATCACCAATTTCATGATGATCACCGCCATGCGTGAGTAATCTCATCGTATGCTTACTGGAACCTGATGGGTTGGATGAGATTTACCATGTAATCGAGTTAGTTTTGTTAGGGTTTAATCCCTAGTATCCACTATGTTCTAAGATTGATGTTGCTATGACTTTGCTATGCCTAATACTTGTCACTAGGGCCCGAGTGCCATGATTTTCAGATCTAAACCTATTATGTGTTCATGAATATATTTGTGTTCTTGATCCGATATTGCAAGTTATAGTCACCTACTATGTGTTATGATCCGGCACCCCCGGAGTGACAATAGTCGGGACCACTCCCGGTGATGACCGTAGTTTGAGGAGTTCATGTATTCACTAAGTGCTAATGCTTTGCTCTGGCACTCTATTAAAATGAGGCCTTAATATCCCTTAGTTTCCAATAGGACCCCGCTGCCATGGGAGGGTAGGACAAAAGATGCCATGCAAGTTCTTTTCCATAAGCACGTATGACTATATTCGGAATACATGCCTACATTATATTGATGAATTGGAGCTAGTTCTGTGCCACCCTATGTTATAACCGTTGCATGATGAATGCCATCTGACATAAGTATCCATCATGGATCCATAGCCTACGAGCTTTTCACATATTGATCTTTGCTTACTTACTTTTCCATTGCCACTGTTCCGATTGCTACAAAATTGCTACTGTTACTTTTGCCACCGTTACCGCTACTTCCATACTACTTTGCTACTAAATGTTTTGCTGCAGATATTAAGTCTTTCAGGTGTGGTTGAATTGACAACTCAGCTGCTAATACTCAAGAATATTCTTTGGCTCCCCTTGTGTCAAATCAATAAATTTGGGTTGAATACTCTACCCTCAAAACCTGTTGCGATCCCCTATACTTGTGGGTTATCACACGGGCCTCACAGGAACTTTTCTGCCTAGTTTTGTTTTACTTCTTTGCCCTTATCTCAAGCACTTGTACTCAGTTGTTTGTGTCTCTTGCGTGTTGTGGTGTTGGTGTTTGTGTGTTTCAGACTCTGCTGACAAGAGGGAAGAGCTCCGTCGCAAGCACCCAAAGGCAAGTTCCAAAGAGTTTACTATTGCTCATCACCAGTCGTCTAAGGGCATGGGGCAGGGGTCGGGATCAGGGTAGGGCCGTGCTCGTCATGCAGCCACCAAGCAGCCCGTGGTTGAGGCCTCAGATGAGTTAGAGGAAGAGTATGACTCACATGATGATGCTCACTATGTCAACACATAAGATGATGCAGAGATAGAGGATGAGGATGATCATGTTGATGGAGGTGATGAAGATGAAGATGAAGATGAAGAAGAGATGTCTAGTCCCGAGCAAGCCATTCCCGGCGAGCGGGATCTCAGGAACCTTCCCATTGCCAAATGGACCAAACCAGAGCTTTGGGCTGAAAGACATAGTCATCCATATGCTGCTGCCACATGTTTGGGAGTGGATCCCCGGTTCAAGAATGAATTTCAGCAAAGAGTGTACCATGAGTTGCTCATGACCAAGGCCAAGAAGTTTGCTCTGCACAAGCATGTTAATGTTGAGAGTCTCCATGACAATGATCATCTCTATCCGGGTGTATATTCAGCTCTTGGGAGGTTAGGGATCCTTCCGTTTGTCACATTCAACCATCCGTACAATGAGGATCTGGTGATGCGGTTCTTTGCAGCCTTGTCCTTTTCCAATGACTCTGCATGCACCCATGGATGTCTGGGACGCATCGGTGCTCTGCTCCTATGGCCAAGTTTTCTGAGATCATTCCCTATCCGTTCATTGACGAAGAAGAGGCATCTGATGAGTTTGGCAGGGTTCCTGAGAGTGGACAGCACACCAAGATGAGATTGTGTTCACCAACAAGCAAAGAGAAGTCCTTTGTCACTAGGTCCATCAAAGACCTTATGCCTCTCTACAATACGATGCGCCATATCTTGAGGTATACTCTTACTCCAAAGCCCGGTGATTCTCACAACATACGGAGTTCCATGTTGGATGTCTTTAAGAGTGGATGTTTTGGACTTCATGTTCCATGAGCTTCGTTGGTGTGTGCAAGAGAACAAGTCCTTGATCTAT
Organism: Triticum aestivum; assembly: GCF_018294505.1. Classification (NCBI taxonomy): domain Eukaryota; kingdom Viridiplantae; phylum Streptophyta; class Magnoliopsida; order Poales; family Poaceae; genus Triticum; species Triticum aestivum. Next base: position 521,877,324 of record NC_057800.1, read on the forward strand.
GCTCTATTCATCCAGGCATTGATGGAGACTGTCTGCCCAGCAAAGTATATCTCTTAGTATAAGACTTCAGTTCCTAAGTGCAACTCTAACTGGACTCCTGCTGCTCCTGCTCCATATGTGCCTCCCAAGAAGGGGCGCAACCCTAGGCCTAACGATCGTGCCACGTACATTCATATTATGTCCTCCACTGCACGGAACCCTTGTGGTAAGGGCAAGAAGGTAGATTCTGAGGTTGTTTTCACCAAGGGAGAGAAGAAGAGCTTGTTCAAGACCATGAGCAACTTATTCAAGATGTGTCAGTCTATTCAGCATCGTCAAGTTATGGAGATCAACAAGGATAAGCTTGTGAGACGTCAGAAGAAGGCAGAGAGGGCTGTAGCTGGTGAGGTGGTTGCCTGAGGGTCCGAGGACAACATCAGTAAGGCCACATCTCGCTCCTTTCTGATGGCAGGGTGGCGCTTTGACAATGATGGTGATGATGCTTTGAGCGTGCCCCCTCTTGTCTAGTGTGTTTGTGTGTCGCCTTTTTCTCCTTTTTGTTGTCTTGATGACAAAGGGGGAGAAGTGGTGTGTGTTTGTGTGACGTCAGAAGAAGGCAGAGAGGGCTGTAGCTGGTGAGGTGGTTGCCTGAGGGTCCGAGGACAACATCAGTAAGGCCACATCTCGCTCCTTTCTGATGGCAGGGTGGCGCTTTGACAATGATGGTGATGATGCTTTGAGCGTGCCCCCTCTTGTCTAGTGTGTTTGTGTGTCGCCTTTTTCTCCTTTTTGTTGTCTTGATGACAAAGGGGGAGAAGTGGTGTGTGTTTGTGTGTGTGTTGGTGTTCTTTAGTGCGTGTTGAGATTTCAAGCCTCGTGTTTCTCTGCTTTGATTGGTTGTTTTTAGTTGGCTTCAGATACTCTTATTTGCTTGTGAACTACTCATAATTGCTCATGAGACTCTACTTTTTATCTTGAACCTTATGCAATGGTTATATTGGGCTTATTATGTTGTTTATTATGTGTCTCATGATATTTGCTCCCTACACCTTTTCATGAGATCTAGGCACCGTTATAGGTGTATTATGTTGATCTCATGTCTTGTCAATGTTGATCTTGGGAGGGCCTCCTATGTGTGTACTTGATGCATTCTCAAGCATATATCTCATCCAGGCACACATATAGGGGGGGGCTCTATGATCAATCACTGACACATGGCTATTTAATATTTTTCATATCCTTTATGCCATGTTCTAGCCATGTTGTCATCAATGCACCAAAAAGGGGGAGATTGAAAGTGCAATTGGCACTTAAACTATATTTTGGTGTGATGACAATGTGGTTAGTGGAACTAATATCGGTTGCTAAAGTTTATATTAGGATATTGGTTCCATATTGCTTTTGATGGACAAGTGCGCCCCCCCCAATTCGAAAAGGTCAAAGGCGTGGTCTACCAGTGATTCGAAGGATTTATTTTTGGTTCATTTTGAGTCACAGGAAAGACCGCACTATTAAGAGGGGTCGGTGTGGATATGTGTTGTGTGGGAATGCCATCGTCGTAACTACTTCTTCTTTTACTCAGAGTCTTTTGACCCCCGTGTGCACGGGGTACTGCGTAACTCTCTGGGTACCCCGTGCGCACAGGGTATTTTGACCCCCGTGCGCACGGGGTGGTGTGAAAGTCTCTGAGTACCCCATGTGCATGGGGCTGACTTAGCCCGTGCGCACGGGGTACAATGGGCAGAAACGGCCACCCATGCAAGAACACTATAAAAGTCCCCTTCTTCCACCTCCATCCCTAACCCTAATGTCTTATTGTGCTCCACCATTGCTACACTCCATTTTGATCAATACTCTCAATCCCTCCACCCAAACTTGTTGAAACTTTTGGAATTGGTAGAGCAAGACCCGATCTACATCTTGATCAAACCAAATCGCATTCCCCGCAACATTTCTTCTCCATTGACTTGTTACTCTTGGAGCTTGGGCTCCTGGGCGGTTAGAGGTTCCTCCGAAAGCTTCCTTGCGTGTGTTGTGCTCCGGAGAAGTTTGTAAAGGTGGGGTGGTCGCCTTCAAGACCAACCCCGAGTGATTCGAGGCTCATCCGTTGGGGGTGACTCGAAAGAGACTACGGCGAGCCTTCGTGGCGTTCCGCAAGCTTTGGCTCCGGCACCGCTCTAAACGGAGAGTAGCTCTTCCCCAAGGAAGAGTGAACTTCGGGATAAAATCTGCATCCTCGCCTCACTTGTGGTTAATCCTTCTGATGCAGAGCATCCTAAGATCATCCCCATGGACCTACCTACGTCTCCCACGACACCACTTGGACCAATGACAAGGGCACGAGCAAAGGCTATCGAAGATAAGGTGAACTCCCTCCTCTCCGAACTACCACTTTCTATACATAAGACATTGCTACTACCTCAAGCGGAAACACTATGCGTGATCAGGTACTTGGAGGAGAGCCACGGAGCAGCTACACCCATCGGACAAGATGACGAGGACACCAAGCGCCAACGTCATGAAGAAGGAAGGCCAACAAAGCTACATCCACCGGACGACCGGTCGGGACCGGACGTCCGGAGCCTGAAACCCCAGCCGAAAGCTACAGCGAGCGGACGTCCGGCCAGGACTGGACGACCGGCCACACCGCCCAGCGAGCTGACGACCGGGCAGGACCGGACATCCGGCGCCACCGCACCCGATCCAAAATTAGCGGAAATCCGAAGTGACCGGACGTCCGGCACCTCCAACATAGAACAGAAATAGCGAAAGTCCGGCGACCACCGGACGCCCACGAGCCACCGTCCGACCGGTCCCCAGCGAACGTCCGATACCTATCTGCGCACAGGATTCGGGCCCGAGGCCCATGTACCCCCTCACTTCGTCCCCATTTGCACTAAGACTATAAATAGACCTCCTACTCCTCCTAGCTAGGGTTAGCAAAGTTTTAGCTCATTTAGAGATAGAGCTTTGCTCATCCACATCGGATCTACTCCTTGAGATAAACCGCGGCCCCTCTTCGGAGAAGATCCCTTTGGATTCAAGACCTCCTCATGGAGAAGACCCCCATCAAGACCTCCTTTGGAGAAGAACCGGTTACCGTCTATCATCCCTTGTTGATTGTGGATCTTGTATATCCTTTTGTGTTTATGGATCTAGCACATGTATGATCATACTTGTTGGTTTGAGTGATTCTCTCGTATTTCCCCTCGTGTTTCTGTTGGGGAACGTTGCAGAAAATTAAAAATTTTCCTACGGTTTCACCAAGATCCATCTATGAGTTTATCTAAGCAACGAGTCAAGGGAGTGAGTTTGCATCTACATACCACTTGTAGATCGAGTGCGGAAGCGTTCAAGGGGTTGGTGATGATGGAGTCGTACTCGACATGATTCGGATCACCGATGACCAAGTGCTGAATGGACAGCACCTCCGCGTTCAACACATGTACGGTACGGGCGACGTCTCCTCCATCTTGATCCAGCAAGGAGGAAGGAGAGGTTGAGGAAGGCAGCTCCAACGGCAGCACGACGGCGTGGTGTAGTTGGTGCAGCAGTACTCCAACAGAGCTTCGCCAAGCACATACGGAGGAGGAGAGGTGTTGGGGAGGGGAGGGGTTGCGCCTTGGCTTGTGTTTAGCAGCCCTCCCCTCACCCCTCTATATATAGGAGGAGAGGGGCAAGGGGGCCGGCCCTCTAGGGGAAACCCTAGGGGGGGCGGCGGCCAAAGGGAGAGGGAAAAGGGGTGGCTTGCCCCCCAATCTAGGGGGGTGCCCCCTTTAGGGTTTCCCCTCCCTTTGCCCTAGCCGCATGGGCCTAGGTGGGGAGGCGCGCCCAGCCCACTAGGGGCTGGCTCCCTCTCCCACACAGCCCATGTGTCCCCCCCGGGAGGGGTGGCCCCACCCGGTGGACCCCCGGAACCCTTCCGGTGGCCCCGGTACAATACCGGTATGCCACCGAAACTTTCCGGTGTCCGTTTAACCACTTTCCTTATATAAATCTTTACCTCCGGACCATTCCGGAACTCCTCGTGACGTCCGGGATCTCATCCGGGACTCCGAACAACATTCAGTAATCACATACTTGTCTTCCTGATAACCCTAGTGTCACCGAACCTTAAGTGTGTAGACCCTACGGGTTCGGGAGACATGCAGACATGACCGAGACGACCTCAGGTCAATAACCAACAGCGGGATCTAGATACCCATGTTGGCTCCCACATGCTCCTCGATGTTGTCATCGGATGAACCACGATGTCGAGGATTCGATCAAACCCCGTATGCAATTCCCTTTGTCAATCGGTACGTTACATGCCCGAGACTCGGTCGTCGGTATCCCAATACCTCGTTCAGTCTCGTTACCGGCAAGTCACTTTATTACCGAGTGGGCCCAGAGATACCTCTCCGTCATACGGAGTGACAAATCCCAGTCTCGATCCGTGTCAACCCAACAGACACTTTCGGAGATACCTGTAATGCACCTTTATAGTCACCCAGTTACGTTGTGACGTTTGGTACACCCAAAGCACTCCTACGGTATCCGGGAGTTACACGATCTCATGGTCTAAGGAAGAGATACTTGACATTGGAAAAGCTCTAGCAAACGAACTAACCGACCTTTGTGCTATGCTTAGGATTGGGTCTTGTCCATCACATCATTCTCCTAATGATGTGATCTCGTTATCAACGACATCCAATGTCCATAGCCAGGAAACCATGACTATCTGTTGATCACAACGAGCTAGTCAACTAGAGGCTCACTAGGGACATATTGTGGTCTATGTATTCACATGTGTATTACGATTTCCGGATAATACAGTTATAGCATGAATAAAAGACTATTATCATGAACAAAGAAATATAATAATAACACTTTTATTATTGCCTCTAGGGCATATTTCCAACAGTCTCCCACTTGCACTAGAGTCAATAATCTAGTTACATTGTGATGAATCGAACACCCATAGAGTTCTGGTGTTGATCATGTTTCGCTCGCGAGAGAGGTTTAGTCAACGGATCTGCGACATTCAGATCCGTATGTACTTTGCAAATTTCTATGTCTCCATCTTGAACATTCTCACGGATGGAGTTTAAACGATGCTTGATGTGCCTGGTCTTCTTGTGAAATCTGGGCTCCTTCGCAAGGGCAATAGCTCCAGTATTGTCACAGAAAAGTTTGATCGGCCCCGACGCATTGGGTATGACTCCTAGGTCGGTGATGAACTCCTTCACCCAAATAGCTTCATGCGCTGCCTCCGAGGCTGCCATGTACTCCGCTTCACATGTAGATCCCGCCACGACGCTCTGCTTGCAGCTGCACCAGCTTACTGCTCCACCATTCAACATATACACATATCCAGTTTGTGACTTAGAGTCATCCAGATCTGTATCAAAGCTAGCGTCGACGTAACCCTTTACGACGAGCTCTTCGTCACCTCCATAAACGAGAAACATGTCCTTTGTCCTTTTCAGGTACTTCAGGATATTCTTGACCGCTATCCAGTGTTCCTTGCCGGGATTACTTTGGTACCTTCCTACCAAACTTACGGCAAGGTTTACATCAGGTCTGGTACACAGCATGGCATACATAATAGATCCTATGGCTGAAGCATAGGGGATGACACTCATCTCTTCTATATCTTTTGCCGTGGTCGGGCATTGAGCTGAGCTCAATCTCACACCTTGCAATACAGGCAAGAACCCCTTCTTGGACTGATCCATTTTGAACTTCTTCAAAATTTTATCAAGGTATGTGCTTTGTGAAAGACCTATGAGGCGTCTCGATCTATTTCTATAGATCTTGATGCCTAATATATAAGCAGCTTCTCCAAGGTCCTTCATTGAAAAACACTTATTCAAGTAGGCCTTAATGCTGTCCAAAAGTTCTATATCATTTCCCATCAAGAGTATGTCATCTACATATAATATGAGAAATGCTACAGAGCTCCCACTCACTTTCTTGTAAACGCAGGCTTCTCCATAAGTCTGCATAAACCCAAACGCTTTGATCATCTCATCAAAGCGAATATTCCAACTCCGAGATGCTTGCACCAGCCCATAAATGGATCGCTGGAGCTTGCATACTTTGTTAGCATTCTTAGGATCGACAAAACCTTCTGGCTGCATCATATACAGTTCTTCCTTAAGATAACCGTTAAGGAATGCCGTTTTGACGTCCATCTGCCATATCTCATAATCATAGTATGTGGCAATTGCTAACATGATTCGGACGGACTTAAGCTTCGCTACGGGAGAGAAAGTCTCATCGTAGTCAATCCCTTGAACTTGCCGATAACCCTTAGCGACAAGTCGAGCTTTATAGATGGTGACATTACCATCCGCGTCCGTCTTCTTCTTAAAGATCCATTTGTTTTCTATCGCTCGCCGATCATCGGGCAAGTTAGTCAAAGTCCATACTTTGTTTTCATACATGGATTCTATCTCGGATTTCATGGCTTCTAGCCATTTGTTGGAATCTGGGCCTACCATCGCTTCTTCATAGTTCGAAGGTTCACCGTTGTCTAACAACATGATTTCTAGGACAGGGTTGCTGTACCACTCTGGTGCGGAACGTGTCCTTGTGGACCTACGAAGTTCAGTAGCAACTTGATCCGAAGTACCTTGATCATCATCATTATTTTCCTCTTCAGTTGGTGTAGGCATCACAGGAACATTTTCTTGAGCTGCACTACTTTCCCGTTCAAGAGGTAGTACTTCATCGAGTTCTACTTTCCTCCCACTTACTTCTTTCGAGAGAAACTCTTTTTCCAGAAAGGATCCGTTCTTGGCAACAAAGATCTTGCCCTCGGATCTTAAGTAGAAGGCATACCCAATGGTTTCTTTAGGGTATCCTATGAAGACGCATTTTTCCGACTTGGGTTCGAGCTCTTCAGGTTGAAGTTTCTTGACATAAGCATCGCATCCCCAAACTTTTAGAAATGACAGCTTAGGTTTCTTCCCAAACCACAATTCATACGGTGTCGTCTCAACGGATTTAGATGGTGCCCTATTTAAAGTGAATGTAGCTGTCTCTAGAGCGTATCCCCAAAATGATAGTGGTAAATCGGTAAGAGACATCATAGATCGCACCATATCTAATAGATTGCGATTACGACGTTCGGACACACCGTTACGCTGAGGTGTTCCAGGCGGCATTAGTTGTGAAACGATTCCACATTTCCTTAAGTGTGTACCAAATTCGTGACTTAAGTATTCTCCTCCACGATCTGATCGTAGGAATTTTATCTTTCGGTCACGTTGATTCTCTACCTCATTCTGAAATTCCTTGAACTTTTCAACAGTCTCAGACTTGTGTTTCATTAAGTAGACATACCCATATCTACTCAAGTCATCAGTGAGAGTGAGAACATAACGATATCCTCCGCGAGCCTCAACGCTCATTGGACCGCACACATCGGTATGTATGATTTCCAACAAGTTGGTTGCTCACTCCATTGTTCCGGAGAACGGAGTCTTGGTCATCTTGCCCATGAGGCATGGTTCGCATGTGTCAAACGATTCATAATCGAGAGCCTCCAAAAGTCCATCAGCATGGAGTTTCTTCATGCGCTTGACACCAATGTGACCAAGGCGGCAGTGCCACAAGTATGTGGGACTATCATTATCAACTTTACATCTTTTGGTATTCACACTATGAATATGTGTAACATTACGCTCGAGATTCATTATGAATAAACCATTGACCATAGGGGCATGACCATAAAACATATCTCTCATATAAATAGAACAACCATTATTCTCAGATTTAAATGAGTAGCCATCTCGTATCAAACGAGATCCAGATACAATGTTCATGCTCAAACTTGGTACAAAATAACAATTATTAAGGTTTATAACTAATCCCGTAGGTAAATGTAGAGGTAGCGTGCCGACTGCGATCACATCGACCTTGGAACCGTTCCCGACGCGCATCGTCACCTCGTCCTTCGCCAGTCTCCGCTTATTCCGCAGGTCCTGCTGTGAGTTACAAATATGAGCAACGGCACCGGTATCAACTACCTAGGAGTTACTACGAGTACTGGTAAGGTACACATCAATTACATGTATATCGAATATACCTTTAGTGTTGCCGGCCTTCTTATCCGCTAAATATTTGGGGCAGTTCCGCTTCCAGTGACCCTTCCCCTTGCAATAAAAGCACTCAGTCTCAGGCTTGGGTCCATTCTTTGACTTCTTCCCGGCAACTGGCTTACCGGGCGCGGCAACCTCCTTGCCGTCCTTCTTGAAGTTCTTCTTACCCTTGCCCTTCTTGAACTTAGTGGTCTTATTGACCATCAACACTTGATGTTCTTTCTTGATTTCAACCTCTGCTGACTTCAGCATAGAAAATACTTCAGGAATGGTCTTTACCATCCCCTGCATATTGTAGTTCATCACAAAGCTCTTGTAGCTTGGTGGGAGCGACTGAAGGATTCTGTCAATGACTGCCTCATCAGGGAGGTTAATATTCAGCTGGGTCATACGGTTGTGCAACCCAGACATCTTGAGTATGTGCTCACTGACAGAACTATTTTCCTCCATCTTACAACTATAGAACTTGTCGGAGATGTCATATCTCTCGACCCGGGCATGAGCTTGGAAAACTAGTTTCAGCTCTTCGAACATCTCATATGCTCTGTGATGCTCAAAACGCTTTTGGAGCCCCGGTTCTAAGCTGTAAAGCATGCCGCACTGAACGAGGGAGTAATCATCAGCACGAGACTGCCAAGCATTCATAATGTCTTGGTTCTCTGGGACGGGAGCGTCACCTAGCGGTCCTTCTAGGACATATTGTTTCCTGGCAGCTATGAGGATGATCCTCAGGTTCCGGACCCAGTCCGTATAGTTGCTGCCATCATCTTTCAGCTTGGTTTTCTCTAGGAACGCGTTGAAGTTCAAGTTGACATGAGCGTTGGCCATTTGATCTACAAGACATATTTGCAAAAGGTTTTAGACTAAGTTCATGATAATTGAGTTCATCTAATCAAATTACTGAATGAACTCCCACTCAGATTTGACATCCCTCTAGTCATCTAAGTGTTACACGATCCGAGTCGACTAGGCCATGTCCGATCATCACGTGAGACGGACTAGTCATCGTCGGTGAACATTCTCATGTTGATCGTATCTTCCATACGACTCATGTTCGACCTTTCGGTCTCCGTGTTCCAAGGCCATGTCTGTACATGCTAGGCTCGTCAAGTTAACCCTAAGTGTTTTGCATGTGTAAAACTGTCTTACACCCGTTGTATGTGAACGTAAGGATCTATCACACCCGATCATCACGTGGTGCTTCGAAACGACGAACTTTAGCAACGGTGCACAGTTAGGGGAGAACACTTCTTGAAATTGTTGTAAGGGATCATCTTATTTACTACCGTCGTTCTAAGTAAACAAGATGCATAAAACATAATAAACATCACATGCAATTATATAAAGTAGTGACATGATATGGCCAATATCATATAGCTCCTTTGATCTTCATCTTCGGGGCTCCATGATCATCTTGTCACCGGCATGACACCATGATCTCCATCATCATGATCTCCATCATCGTGTCTTCATGAAGTTGTCACGCCAACGACTACTTCTACTTCTATGACTAACGCGTTTAGCAATAAAGTAAAGTAGTTTACATGGCGTTCTTCAATGACACGCAGGTCATACAAAAATAAAGACAACTCCTATGGCTCCTGCCGGTTGTCATACTCATCGACATGCAAGTCGTGATTCCTATTACAAGAACATGATCTCATACATCACAATATATCATTCATCATTCATCACAACTTCTGGCCATATCACATCACATGACAATTGCTGCAAAAACAAGTTAGACGTCCTCTAATTGTTGTTGCATCTTTTACGTGGCTGCAATTGGGTTCTAGCAAGAACGTTTTCTTACCTACGAATAACCACAACGTGATCTTGTCAACTTCTATTTACCCTTCATAAGGACCCTTTTCATCGAATCCACTTCAACTAAATTGGGAGAGACAGACACCCGCCAGCCACCTTATGCAACTAGTGCGTGTTAGTCGGTGGAACCGGTCTCACGTAAGCGTACGTGTAAGGTTGGTCCGGGCCGCTTCATCCCACAATACCGCTGAAGCAAGATAAGACTAGTAGCGGCAAGCAAGTTGACAAGATCTACGCCCACAACAAAATTGTGTTCAACTCGTGCAAAGAGAACTACGCATAGACCTAGCTCATGATGCCACTGTTGGGGAACGTTGCATAAAATTAAAATTTTTCCTACGGTTTCACCAAGATCCATCTATGAGTTCATCTAAGCAACGAGTCAAGGGAGTGAGTTTGCATCTACATACCACTTGTAGATCGAGTGCGGAAGCGTTCAAGGGGTTGGTGATGATGGAGTCGTACTCGACGTGATTCGGATCACTGATGACCAAGTGCTGAACCGACAGCACCTCCGCGTTCAACACACGTACGGTACGGGCGACGTCTCCTCCGTCTTGATCCAGCAAGGAGGAAGGAGAGGTTGAGGAAGGCAGCTCCAACGGCAGCACGACGGCGTGGTGTAGTTGGTGCAGCAGTACTCCGACAGAGCTTCGCCAAGCACGTACGGAGGAGGAGAGGTGTTGGGGAGGGGAGGGGCTGCGCCTTGGCTTGTGTTTAGCAGCCCTCCCCTCACCCCTCTATATATAGGAGGAGAGGGGCAAGGGGGCCGTCCCTCGAGGGGAAACCCTAGGGGGGGCGGCGGCCAAAGGGAGAGGGAAAAGGGGTGGCTTGCCCGCGCCCCCTTTAGGGTTTCCCCTCCCCTTGCCCTAGCCGCATGGGCCTAGGTGGGGAGGCGCGCCCAGCCCACTAGGGGCTGGCTCCCTCTCCCACACAGCCCATGTGGCCCCCCCGGGAGGGGTGGCCCCACCCGGTGGACCCCCGGAACCCTTCCGGTGGCCCCGGTACAATACCGGTATGCCACCGAAACTTTCCGGTGTCCGTTTAACCACTTTCCTTATATAAATCTTTACCTCCGGACCATTCCGGAACTCCTCGTGACGTCCGGGATCTCATCCGGGACTCCGAACAACATTCAGTAATCACATACTTGTCTTCCTGATAACCCTAGTGTCACCGAACCTTAAGTGTGTAGACCCTACGGGTTCGGGAGACATGCAGACATGACCGAGACGACCTCAGGTCAATAACCAATAGCGGGATCTGGATACCCATGTTGGCTCCCACATGCTCCTCGATGTTGTCATCGGATGAACCACGATGTCGAGGATTCGATCAAACCCCGTATGCAATTCCCTTTGTCAATCGGTACGTTACATGCCCGAGACTCGATCGTCGGTATCCCAATACCTCGTTCAGTCTCGTTACCGGCAAGTCACTTTACTCGTACCGCAATGCATGATCCCGTGATCAAACACTTGGTCACTTTGAGCTCATTGTGATGATGCATTACCGAGTGGGCCCAGAGATACCTCTCCGTCATACGGAGTGACAAATCCCAGTCTCGATCCGTGTCAACCCAACAGACACTTTCGGAGATACCTGTAATGCACCTTTATAGTCACCCAGTTACGTTGTGACGTTTGGTACACCCAAAGCACTCCTACGGTATCCGGGAGTTACACGATCTCATGGTCTAAGCAAGAGATACTTGACATTGGAAAAGCTCTAGCAAACGAACTAACCGACCTTTGTGCTATGCTTAGGATTGGGTCTTGTCCATCACATCATTCTCCTAATGATGTGATCCCGTTATCAATGACATCCAATGTCCATAGCCAGGAAACCATGACTATCTGTTGATCACAACGAGCTAGTCAACTAGAGGCTCACTAGGGACATATTGTGGTCTATGTATTCACACGTGTATTACGATTTCCGGATAATACAGTTATAGCATGAATAAAAGACTATTATCATGAACAAAGAAATATAATAATAACACTTTTATTATTGCCTCTAGGGCATATTTCCAACAGTTTCCCCTCATGTTCTTCGTGTTCTTCGTGGGATCCGCTCCTTTCGTGAAAGATCGGTCATCTAGGGTTCCACCTTACATCATCTTGGTATCTAGATCCACATTGATCACGATTTCGGAGCCTCCCCGTTGTGTTTCTAGCCTTGTTTTTGTTGATTTTGTCCCTAATTCAAAAATTCCCCACAAAAATAGCCCCAATTTTTTTTTGTGATTTGTTGGTGAAATTTTGTTGCATTTGATCCGTGGATTTGCTTTGCCTTGAGTGGATCTAGCTTTTCCCCTTCGTCTCCACCTTTTTCATCCACGAAATCGCCCGGATTCGATGAAATTTGACCTTTCCATCACGTACCCATGTTGTTCATCCCGTGCCCGAACTTGCCCAGGCACCGGACGTCCGACGACCGGACGACCGCAACCACCGGACGTTCGCAAAAACCTGACGAATCTGAATCCCCCCCAAATTGCAGAAACCGCCCCACTTCCGCATACACATACCCATACATCCACCACTTTCCGCAACCACCATTGCTTACTCGCTTCGCACTCTGATACGTTTTGCAACTTTGTGCTTTGAGAATTTGAGTTGCGGTTCCGTGTCCTATTGTGTTTCGGCTATTTAGGTACGGTTCGACATCAACATCACCGTCGCTCATCTTCGCCACAGACGCGTCATCGACAACAACCACTACACCATTTTGACACCATACCGTAAGCAAGAGCGGTAAACTCATCTTGGTATCGTGCTACTTCATTCTTGCCATTACATTAATAGCCATCATAGCCTAACTCTTTTGTGTCGCTTACCCATCGATACTAGCCTTTGAGTATTGCCGACAACGTGACTTGTGCACATTAGTGATCATACTTCCCATAGCATACATACATAGCATTGGTGCATATCATCTCTTGTGTCACAAACTATCATCGCATACTCAATTGCTCTCTTGGTCCGTGAAAGCATTGCATGAAAAAAAGAGCTCAAACACAAAGAGCCAAACAAGCTTTTAAGCAAAAGGGAAAGATAAGCAAAGAGCTTTTAAACAAGAACCATAGCATCATACAACATTAAGATTGTCATACTAGATCATCTTGGATCATATCATCGGAACACCATACATAGAGCATACTTGGGATAGAAGTCATTGCATTTTTTCTTAGTATGCTGTGCACAAGTCTTCGTATCCGCCTATGGTGCAATCATGCTAGCGTCTCTCTAGTGTTGTGCAACAAGAGCATTTTTGTGGATCCCACATTTTGGCTCATCCTTGGTTGCATGACCCCATTCATCTCTTTGCATGTGTGTTTCCGTGTACCTCATTTTGCTTGGTCTACTTGTTGCATTGCAAACTTGCAAATCTTTTCCAACATTATTGAAGCTCACTAACAATTGCATCCAATTTTGTGCCACCATCTTAACCGAGATCCACCATAAGCTTTTTACTTGTGTAGGTGTGAGAAACCGACAAGAATTGGTACCAATTGTGATATTTCCTTGTTCCACATTGGAGTGATCTTTGATCCACCTTCAACATCGGTCAAGGTACATTTGGTATACGTTCTTCTCTTTCTACCACTCACATATTTCTCTTGGAACGATGGATAGGCCAAGTACTTCTACCAACCCACTCTTCATCTGGCAAGACGACGACATGAACTCCTACGTCACAAAGAGCCACCTCTTTGGTGCACAACGTGCTTTGCATCAAGAGCAACAAGCAATGAGTGAATGCATCGACAACCTCGCCACCGACTTGCGACTCTCTGAGCAACGCACAACGGATTACTTCGACCACAAGCTCGATGACCACAAGCAAGAGAATGATGCAAGAATGGACGAGATCCATGCTTTGTTGCTCAACCGCTCTTCTCCCACTTCGTCCTCATCAAGATGGAGCCGCTCAAGTCGACACTCCGACTACACCATCTCTGGCTCAAGTACACCGACATCAAATACTCTTCGTCGTGCCGCGCGCCAAGATCGTCAAGCCAACTGCAACCCTCTACACGACAACAACTCTCAAGAACAACAACATCGTCAAAACCAAGCTACCTTTGCGCAAGAACGAGAACGGCAACGACAACGCCAACACGAAGAGGAAGAGCGAGCGCGTTTACACCAAGAAGCACAAGATGTCGAGGCACCATGTCAAGAGCAAAAATTGCGAGATGCTCAAGCACTTGAGGCACAACGTGCCCTCTAAGAATCAAGTCAACTCATAGCCAACCGAGGCGGACAAGCTCATGAACATGAAGAAGCACTCCGCGAAGAAGTTCACGAACGAATATATCAAGCTCACGTGCAATGTCAAGCTCGACAAGTTCCTCTACGAGATCACCAAGAACACCAAGTTCAACAAGAGAAAGAAGACAATGGAAATCCTCCACGGCAAGAGGAAGTTGTGAGAGACGATCCTCCTCGTCAAGGACGTCATCATCCCCGACCCGAACACAATGAAGAGCAACTCTACGGCAAGCTAAAGTTCACCATGCCCTAGTTCAATGGAAGCAACGATCCCGAAGAGTACCTTTCGTGGGCATTGAAGGTCGACAAAATCTTCCGCTTGCACAACTATGAAGAAGAGAAGAAGATTGCGATGGCATCCTGTGACGCCCCCGATTCAATCGTACACTAATCATGCACGCAAATGTGTACGATCAAGATCAGGGACTCACGGGAAGATATCACAACACAACTCTACAAATAAAAAAAATCATACAAGCATCATAATACAAGCCAGGGGCCTCGAGGGCTCGAATACAAGTGCTCGATCATAGACGAGTCAGCGGAAGCAACAATATCTGAGTACAGACATAAGTTAAACAAGTTTGCCTTAAGAAGGCTAGCACAAACTGGGATACATATCGAAAGAGGCGCAGGCCTCCTGCCTGGGATCCTCCTAAACTACTCCAGGTCGTCATCAGCGGGCAGCACGTAGTAGTAGGCACCTCCGGTGTAGTAGGGGTCGTCGTCGACGGTGGCGTCTGGCTCCTGGACTCCAGCATCTGGTTGCGACAACCAGAAAGAAGGGAAAGGGGGAAAAAGGGGGGAGAAAGCAACCTTGAGTACTCATCCAAAGTACTCGCAAGCAAGGAACTACACTACATATGCATGGGTATATGTGTAAAGGGCCATATCAGTGGACTGAACTGCAGAATGCCAGAATAAGGGGGGATAGCTAGTCTTATCGAAGACTATGCTTCTGGTCACCTTCGTCTTGCAACAGGCAGAAGACGGTAGGTCGAAGTCCTCCAAGTAGCATCGCATAGCATATCCTACCCGGCGATCCTCCCCTCGTATCCCTGAGGGAGAGCGACCACCGGTTGTATCTGGCACTTGGAAGGGTGTGTTTTATTAAGTATCCGGTTCTAGTTGTCATAAGGTCAAGGTACAACTCCAAGTCGTCCTGTTACCGAAGATCACGGCTATTCGAATAGATTAACTTCCCTGCAGGGGTGCACCAACTTACCCAACACGCTTGATCCCATTTGGCCGGACACACTTTCCTGGGTCATGCCCGGCCGCGGAAGATCAACACATCGCAGCCCCACCTAGGCACAACAGAGAGGCCAGCACGCCGGTCTAAACCTAAGCGCACAGGGGTCTGGGCCCATCGCCCATAGCACACCTGCACGTTGCGAGGGCGGCCGAAAGCAGACCTAGCCTAGTGGCGTTCCAGTCCAATTCGGCACGCGCCGCTCCGTCGCTGACGTCTGAAGTGCTTCGGCTGATACCACGACGTCGGGATACCCATAACTACTCCCACGTAGATGGTTAGTGCGTATAGGCTCGTAGCCAACTCAGATCAAATACCAAGATCTCGTTAAGCGCGTTAAATATCCGCGAACGCCGAACAGGGCCAGGCCCACCTGTCTCCTAGGTGGTCTCAACCTGCCCTGTCGCTCCGCCACAAAGATCCACACAGAGGGCCGTCGGGACAAAGGTCCTTTCAGCCCCCAATCCGTGAATCACTCGCGGGTACTCTTCCAGCTGACCCGACTTTAGTCACCATCTGTATAGTATGTATGTATGTATAGTATATACCCATGATCACCTCCCAAGTGATCACGGACCGATAGTATAGCAAGGCAGACTGACAAGAATGTAGGGCCAATGATGATAAACTAGCATCCTATACTAAGCATTTAGGATTGCAGGTAAGGTATCAACAGATGTAGCAACAATGTCAGGCTATGCATCAGAATAGGATCAACGGAAAGCAGTAACATGCTACACTACTCTAATGCAAGCAGTATAGAGTAGAATAGGCGATATCTGGTGATCAAGGGGGGGGGGGCTTGCCTGATTGCTCTGGCAAGAAGGAGGGGTCGTCAACTCCGTAGTCGAACTGGGCAGCAGCAGCGTCGGTCTCGTAGTCTACCGGAGAGAAGAGGGGGAAGAAACAATGAATACAATGCAAACAAATGTGTATCGATGCATGACATGACAAGTAACGATGCTAGGTGTGCCCAATCGCGGTAGTAGGTGATACCGACGAAGGGGGAAAACATCCGGGAAAGTATTCCCGGTGTTTCGCGTTTTCGGACAGATGAACCGGAGGGGAAAAGTTGTGAGTTCGATAGGTTAGGGGTGTGTGGCGGACGAACGGACTGCGTATCCGGAATCGTCTCGTCGTTCTGAGCAACTTTCATGTTGAAAATATTTTAATCCGAGTTACGGATTAAAAGATATAATTTTCTAAAGATTTTATTAATTTCTGAAATTTAATTAATTATTTAAATTAATTCAAAAAATAGATTAATGATATCAGCATGATGTCATGCTGATGTCGGCAGTCAACAGGGTTGACTGGTCAACCTGACCAGTGGGTCCCACTGGTCAGTGACACATTTTAATTAACAGATTAATTAAACTAATCATAATTAATTAGGGGGTGGGCCCCACTGTCATTGTTTGATTAATTAACTAACAGTTAATTAGGTTAATCTAATTGTGATTAATTAACTTAATTAATTAATTAATTAATTATTATCTATTTATTTATTTTATTTATTTTATTATTATTTTAATTCTTTTTTTAATTAAAACGTTCTGGGGGGCGGGCCCCAATTGTCATTGGGCCAGGGGGCCTAGCGGGCGCTGGGTACGGGTGCGGGCACGCGCCCGAGTCCACCTGGGATGGGGTCGACGGGCGGCTGTGCGGGCGTAGCCCGCCTAGGCGGCGAGGGAGAGCTGGGCGCGGGCGCCGGCGGCCAGGGACAGAGAGGAGGGGAGGGTTCAGGGGCCGGCGTCGCCGGAGGGAGAGGAGGCCGGGGTTGGAGGCGATTCGGTGGAGGGCCGGCGACGGCGTGCAGGGGACGGCGCACGGGCTCGGGAGGCGGGACGAGGCCCGTGCGTGAAGGGGGACGCGGCCGTGTGTGGCCGTGCGTGCGAAGGCGCGGCCCGGGGCGTGCGGGGCCGCGGCTGTGGCCGCGTGGGCACGTGCGGGCACCGGCGAGGCGCGGGCGCGGTCGCCCGGGAGGGACCGGCGACGGCGTGGTCGGAGCGCGGGCGGTGACCGCGGGGAAAGGGGAAGGAAGGGGGGGCGCTCATGGGGGGGAGTAGGGGACGGGGCAGTGGGCTCGGGGGCGGTCAGGGAGGACCGGCGAGGAGGAGGTCGAGGTGGCGGAGCTCGTGGAGGGGGTCGGGGACGACGACGACGCAGGGGAAGCAGGCCGGCGGGGAGGCGGACGGCAACGAGGTCGGAGAGGGGCAGCCCGGCGAGTGGCGCGGTTCGGTGACGGGGCCGGGGCGGCAAGCAACGGCGTCGGCAGTGGTAGCGACGTAGGGCGGCGAGGCACCGGGGCGATGGCGTCGGGGTCGCCGGGTTCGATCCCCCCCTTCCCGATCCAGATCAGGCCGGGGAAGAGGAGCGAGGGGGGAAGGCGAGCCAGCGACGGGCGGCGGCGGCTCCAGATCGAGCGGGAGAGGGGGCGGAGAGCGTAGCGGGGAGGGGCGAGTGGGGATCGTGGGATGGGGCGACGGGATCGGGGGCGAGGCCGATCCAGCTCGTGGGGGCGACGGGGGGGGGAAGTGGGAGGTGCTGCGGGTGGGACTAGGGTTCGGTGGGGAGTGGGGGGGGGTTAAGGGAGTGAGGGGGCCGGATGGGCCAGTGGGCTGGCCGGATGGGCCTGCGCCCGAATGGGCCGGCCAACTAGGCCAGTAGGCCGTGGGAGGGGGTTCCCTCTTTTTTTTTGTTAGTTTCTTTCTTCTATTTATTTTCCTTTTCTGTTTTTATTTATTTTAAAATACTTAGGCAGTTTATAAAATTGTGTTTATTACACCATATTGACTTATGTAAAATATGGCATCTCCGGAACACTTTTGTTTTAAATTTTGAAAAACTTTTATTGTTTGCTTTGATTTTGAAATTTGAATTCGAACGGGATTGAATCATCGCGAGGTTTACAACAGTAAGAGTGGTGATGAGGCATCATTAGCAGAGGTTACTGTAACTTGATTATCCGGGCGTCACAATTCTCCTCCACTACAAGAAATCTCATCCCGAGATTTAGGAGGGGAGTAAGGGGGAAGAATAGGTTACGAAATTCTAACGATTCTTCTCGGTCTTGGTGGCTCTTCTCGAAGAGGTCGATCCATGACATTGATGTCTTCATTTTGCTGTTTCGGTCGTCATGATGAAGTCGGGGTTCCATCATACTAATGAAAGAATAAGGGGGTATTCCGGGAGAACGAACCTCTACAAGGTTGACTATCCGTTCGATAACATCGGGGAAGGTGGCAGAAAGTAACTCTTGAGTTGAAACTTAAGAAAATATCGAGAGCAAAGTAATGAGGTTTCATGGGATGCTTCGAGCGAGCAGGCAACCATTCGATGCCTGATACGAAGTGTCGAAGGGGTTTAGAGCAATGTGAATAAGCATTGCATCGGATAGCAGAATAGATCACTGGGCAAGTGGCCCATGAATTACTTACAAAGTCAAGCGCGAGGAATAACTGTGACAACAAGGACGTACCGGAGAGTCAGGTTTCGATCCTGTGGAACTGTGGGTTATGGGCCCACCATGTGGTTGAAAGTAGGAAGGGGGCCGACATTTTGCACGGTCATGATAGTAAGGCGTGTCAAAGGGTAGCCTGTCAGATATGTCGGCAACAACATTGATACCAAGGGCGAGGGACGAAGAGAACCATTTCCTGCTCGTTGAACGAGGCGGACCAATAGGCAAAGTTCTCGTCCATCGGTGGCTACCGGAATGTCATCAAAATAGTAACAGGGTTACACCAGACAGGAAGGTACACCGAGGTGTTTACCTAAGCAGGGGATTACCACTGCTCGGTTAAGTGGTTTACAAGAAATTTTGAACAAAACAACAGGAAGGAAGATGTGCTTAAAACAAGTATATCAGGGGTATATCCTTCCCCAGGACAAGCAGAGCAAGATATCCATGACAGGATATTATGTAGAAAACCTTTAGGTAGGGGAGAGAATTTTCATGACATTGCCCATACAACGGTGTTTGGGTAATTGAGCAAGAAACATTTAGCATTGGGCTTCAAATGGTCTTGTTGAAAATCGGAGTACCATAGACATGCTTCGAGATAGCATTGACATGGTCTTCAGGTGAAGATCAGACTTTGGAAACACGAAGGATCCATCAGGAATAACTTGTAGAATAAGTCTTACAATTTCCTCATGGATGAATGGATAACCTTGCTGAAAAGGAATCTATAATGATAGGTCCTCCAGCCGGGGGGGGGGTGCTAGGCATGACATCATGTTACCGGTCATCAAAGAACCAACATCATAACTCTTGGAAAGTTGTCCCAACCATCATATCTGACCGAGATTCAGATCCGATTGGTGTCATGATACCTCAGACTCAGGATGTCCGTGAAGAAAAGGGGCTACACAACTCGACGAAATGACATTGCAAGATTCTCGGGAAATGAACTATGGGAGCGGGTTCCTGAAACAATAGCTCATCATTAAACCAAGGAGGGGATGAGAAGGTGGCTGATGGGCTCAGCGACAATTCATCGAGAATTCCAAGCGGATGGATTTTCCACAATAATGTGAACAAGGAGATAGCACTTGTCAGATCAAAGGGTATAATGAAGCATGCTCAAGGACAACAAACACAACTAAACATTGGTTGAAAGGTGCGCCCGAAATATCGGTTGGGCTGCACGACCAATGTCAGAATGGTGATTCAATAATCAATAGTCTAAGAATGAACGGTTGACCATTAACTTCAAAGCAATAGGGTTGCTAGAAGTACAGAATCCAAACAGCACCGTTCACTTGTTGGTACCCCCGGTTGGAATCAACACGAGGACCATGAAAGAATGGTGATGGTGAGAAGTAGCACTACACCAAGAACTCTCAAGAGGTGGAACAAATCTCAGAACATTCTTGACATAAAAGATGGTAATACTCCAAGATAAAGAAGAACAAAGGCTGGATAGCAAGGAACTCAAGGTATAACACAAAACATGAACAAGTTTGTGTTGGGGGAAGGCAAGAATGTCGTCGATGATAACACAATCATCGAGGGGCAAGGATGGTATTTCTCATCACGAATTCGATTGATATCCTGTAAGAGCTCAGAATGTAGATGATGATTACGGCACATTTGTCGAGAGGTTTCATGAAGATGTAATCGAATAACAATGACATCAAGTCAAAGGACTGATGAAGCGAAAGTTACTAAAACCAAGGGTACGACACGAACTCGAAATCAAGCTTGATGTTCAAGGAGAAATGATATGACAAGGAAGATCGACGTAAGTCTAGCTCATCGTCGAAAGTTGTGCTCCGAAAGAAGGACCAGGTAGCACAGTTAAAATTTTGCATGATAATGATATAGCTGATAAGGCTAGGAATGACTTGAAGGATTATTACACTCATAAGCAACAAGAATTACTTAGAGTTATTGAATCGGAGTATGGAATCGATTCACTTATCGGTGTTCCCGAGTGTCTAATAACTCGGAGCCCGTGGAAAATTGGAATCAGCGAGAATGTAGTACTTGATCAAGAACTCATAAGAAGTAATGCAGTTCCAAGATAATCTCAAGATACCAGGGGGGTAATACTCGAAGACGGATCAAAGTAAAGGTTGGATTGGTGTATTGATCCATAGGAGACAATTGTTTTAACTTGTCCAATGATGGAATCAAAGAAGAACATTCATGGTTGGAACCACGGTTGCAAGGGATCAATTCACAGATACCATATGTTAGCTATCAAGGAAATAGTTATTATTACAAGAAGCTTCCATGATAGGATATACATCGCGTCCATGGGCATGAACACAAAGTTCAAGGTCGACTCCCACTTCTCCAATGCACAACCTTTCATTCACTTCTCGCGCTCAATGAAGTTGTAGTTTTGAAATTTTATCTGGCAAAATACCAGAAGAGTACGACTCGTGAAAACTTTCGAGTTCACACCCATTAAGGAAGGCATAGGTTCAACCCATCGGGGCATCTTAGAATCATATACCAGAATCTTTAGAAGTAATTAACTCAAGCTCGAAGACAGAGCATGGTTAAGAAAGCAGAGGATACAATTTACCAAAGGCATTATGTATCAGAGGAAAGGCTCACAAGGTTATTGAATATGAAGGGCGTTGTCAGATAAAATCCAACAAAGGATCTGGTGGTCCACAAGGGATCTGACGTGAGCATCGGTACTCAACTAGAGGAAGAAGATTGCAAGGAGATCAGATTATAGAAACAACTGACTAACTCAATTGTCAAATGCAAAGGAATTATGATTTCCAAATCAAGGGATCAGAAGCAATGCTCTGAGTAGGGATGGATAAGTTGAATAGCCTTACGGTACAATCAATGACAATTGGATTGGTCGAGAACCAATTCCAGTTAAAAGAATGGCAGCTTAGCCGGAGAAGTAATTTATAAGGATCAATGATGATTGCGGGCATTCGCAAACATATTGAGTCAACAGACTCAAAATGATAATGACAGGGAATGTCATTAAGACTACGAGACTTATGGGATTAACCATAATGCGAGCAAGCAAGAATTTCAAGAGCCAAAGGCTCCAGAGGATTTTCGGAAGATCGAATAGTATTTTGAAGACTTTTGTGAAACTCATGAACAACTGGGGATGAGCGGATATTTGACAAGTGCGGGGATTTATTTGAAGGGGTATTCATGTGGCAAAGAACTGCTAGGCAGTAGGCACGAAGTATTCTCGGAACAATAGAGAAAACTTCAGGTATCTTGTAATAACAAGAACAATGGGGAATGATCGTAAGAATGGCAAGTGTAAGTAGTTATCCATAAGGATTTATCGGTGGTCGGGAATAGCAAAAGTGATGGGCACAAAGTCTCGAGAGAATATCAAAGAGTATCTCTGAAATCTTCTGGTGCAGTCGGTGACCATCTGGACTGAAGGGGCTCTCCGGGAGAAAGTATTTTCGAGAACCTAAAGTTGGTTTTTAGTAAAAATCGTTTAACCCGAATAGAAGAGGGTTCAGAATCCCAGAGTAAAGGTCGAGGAATAAAAGATCCTAATACCTCCCGATGGCGATGTGGGCCCATGGGCCACACAGCCATGTTAGTAAAAGTTTTTCAACGACTAGACTCGACTTCGGCCAAGGAGTTGGAAAGGGGCATTCCTACAGGCAGTCGGCTCTGATACCAACTTGTGACGCCCCCGATTCAATCGTACACTAATCATGCACGCAAATGTGTACGATCAAGATCAGGGACTCACGGGAAGATATCACAACACAACTCTACAAATAAAAAAAATCATACAAGCATCATAATACAAGCCAGGGGCCTCGAGGGCTCGAATACAAGTGCTCGATCATAGACGAGTCAGCGGAAGCAACAATATCTGAGTACAGACATAAGTTAAACAAGTTTGCCTTAAGAAGGCTAGCACAAACTGGGATACAGATCGAAAGAGGCGCAGGCCTCCTGCCTGGGATCCTCCTAAACTACTCCAGGTCGTCATCAGCGGGCAGCACGTAGTAGTAGGCACCTCCGGTGTAGTAGGGGTCGTCGTCGACGGTGGCGTCTGGCTCCTGGACTCCAGCATCTGGTTGCGACAACCAGAAAGAAGGGAAAGGGGGAAAAAGGGGGGAGAAAGCAACCATGAGTACTCATCCAAAGTACTCGCAAGCAAGGAACTACACTACATATGCATGGGTATATGTGTAAAGGGCCATATCAGTGGACTGAACTGCAGAATGCCAGAATAAGGGGGGATAGCTAGTCTTATCGAAGACTACGCTTCTGGTCACCTTCGTCTTGCAACAGGCAGAAGAGGGTAGGTCGAAGTCCTCCAAGTAGCATCGCATAGCATATCCTACCCGGCGATCCTCCCCTCGTATCCCTGAGGGAGAGCGACCACCGGTTGTATCTGGCACTTGGAAGGGTGTGTTTTATTAAGTATCCGGTTCTAGTTGTCATAAGGTCAACGTACAACTCCAAGTCGTCCTGTTACCGAAGATCACGGCTATTCGAATAGATTAACTTCCCTGCAGGGGTGCACCAACTTACCCAACACGCTTGATCCCATTTGGCCGGACACACTTTCCTGGGTCATGCCCGGCCGCGGAAGATCAACACGTCACAGCCCCACCTAGGCACAACAGAGAGGCCAGCACGCCGGTCTAAACCTAAGCGCACAGGGGTCTGGGCCCATCGCCCATAGCACACCTGCATGTTGCGAGGGCGGCCGAAAGCAGACCTAGCCTAGTGGCGTTCCAGTCCAATTCGGCGCGCGCCGCTCCGTCGCTGACGTCTGAAGTGCTTCGGCTGATACCACGACGTCGGGATACCCATAACTACTCCCACGTAGATGGTTAGTGCGTATAGGCTCGTAGCCAACTCAGATCAAATACCAAGATCTCGTTAAGCGCGTTAATATCCGCGAACGCCGAACAGGGCCAGGCCCACCTGTCTCCTAGGTGGTCTCAACCTGCCCTGTCGCTCCGCCACAAAGATCCACACAGAGGGCCGTCGGGACAAAGGTCCTTTCAGCCCCCAATCCGTGAATCACTCGTGGGTACTCTTCCAGCTGACCCGACTTTAGTCACCATCTGTATAGTATGTATGTATGTATAGTATATACCCGTGATCACCTCCCAAGTGATCACGGCCCGATAGTATAGCAAGGCAGACTGACAAGAATGTAGGGCCAATGATGATAAACTACCATCCTATACTAAGCATTTAGGATTGCAGGTAAGGTATCAACAGATGTAGCAACAATGTCAGGCTATGCATCAGAATAGGATCAACGGAAAGCAGTAACATGCTACACTACTCTAATGCAAGCAGTATAGAGTAGAATAGGCGATATCTGGTGATCAAGGGGGGGCTTGCCTGATTGCTCTGGCAAGAAGGAGGGGTCGTCAACTCCGTAGTCGAACTGGGCAGCAGCAGCGTCGGTCTCGTAGTCTACCGGAGAGAAGAGGGGGAAGAAACAATGAATACAATGCAAACAAATGAGTATCGATGCATGACATGACAAGTAACGATGCTAGGTGTGCCCAATCGCGGTAGTAGGTGATACCGACGAAGGGGGAAAACATCCGGGAAAGTATTCCCGGTGTTTCGCGTTTTCGGACAGATGAACCGGAGGGGAAAAGTTGCGAGTTCGATAGGTTAGGGGTGTGTGGCGGACGAACAGACTGCGTATCCGGAATCGTCTCGTCGTTCTGAGCAACTTTCATGTTGAAAATATTTTAATCCGAGTTACGGATTAAAAGATATAATTTTCTAAAGATTTTATTAATTTCTGAAATTTAATTAATTATTTAAATTAATTCAAAAAATAGATTAATGATATCAGCATGATGTCATGCTGATGTCGGCAGTCAACAGGGTTGACTGGTCAACCTGACCAGTGGGTCCCACTGGTCAGTGACACATTTTAATTAACAGATTAATTAAACTAATCATAATTAATTAGGGGGTGGGCCCCACTGTCATTGTTTGATTAATTAACTAACAGTTAATTAGGTTAATCTAATTGTGATTAATTAACTTAATTAATTAATTAATTAATTAATTAATTAATTAATTATTATCTGTTTATTTATTTTATTATTATTTTAATTCTTTTTTTTAATTAAAACGTTCTGGGGGGCGGGCCCCAATTGTCATTGGGCCAGGGGGCCTAGCGGGCGCTGGGTACGGGTGCGGGCACGCGCCCGAGTCCACCTGGGATGGGGTCGACGGGCGGCTGTGCGGGCGTAGCCCGCCTAGGCGGCGAGGGAGAGCTGGGCGCGGGCGCCGGCGGCCAAGGATAGAGAGGAGGGGAGGGTTCAGGGGCCGGCGTCGCCGGAGGGAGAGGAGGCCGGGGTTGGAGGCGATTCGGTGGAGGGCCGGCGACGGCGTGCAGGGGACGGCGCACGGGCTCGGGAGGCGGGACGAGGCCCATGCATGAAGGGGACGCGGCCGTGCGTGGCCGTGCGTGCGAAGGCGCGGCCCGGGGCGTGCGGGGCCACGGCTGTGGCCGCGTGGGCATGTGCGGGCACCGGCGAGGCGTGGGCGCGGTCGCCCGGGAGGGACCGGCGACGGCGTGGTCGGAGCGCGGGCGGTGACCGCGGGGAAAGGGGAAGGAAGGGGGGGCGCTCACGGGGGGGGAGTAGGGGACGGGGCAGTGGGCTCGGGGGCGGTCGGGGAGGACCGGCGAGGAGGAGGTCGAGGTGGCGGAGCTCGTGGAGGGGGCCGGGGACGATGACGACGCAGGGGAAGCAGGCCGGCGGGGAGGCGGACGGCAACGAGGTCGGAGAGGGGCAGCCCGGCGAGTGGCGCGATTCGGTGACGGGGCCGGGGCGGCAAGCAACGGCGTCGGCAATGGTAGCGACGTAGGGCGGCGAGGCACCGGGGCGATGGCGTCGGGGTCGCCGGGTTCGATCCCCCCCCTTCCCGATCCAGATCAGGCCGGGGAAGAGGAGCGAGGGGGGAAGGCGAGCCAGCGACGGGCGGCGGCGGCTCCAGATCGAGCGGGAGAGGGGCGGAGAGCGTAGCGGGGAGGGGCGAGTGGGGATCGTGGGATGGGGCGACGGGATCGGGGGCGAGCCCGATCCAGCTCGTGGGGGCGACGGGGGGGGAGTGGGAGGTGCTGCGGGTGGGACTAGGGTTCGGTGGGGTGTAGGGGGGGTTAAGGGAGTGAGGGGGGCGGATGGGCCAGTGGGCTGGCCGGATGGGCCTGCGCCCGAATGGGCCGGCCAACTAGGCCAGTAGGCCGTGGGAGGGGGTTCCCTCTTTTTTTTGTTAGTTTCTTTCTTCTATTTATTTTCCTTTTCTGTTTTTATTTATTTTAAAATACTTAGGCAGTTTATAAAATTGTGTTTATTACACCATATTGACTTATGTAAAATATGGCATCTCCGGAACACTTTTGTTTTAAATTTTGAAAAACTTTTATTGTTTGCTTTGATTTTGAAATTTGAATTCGAACGGGATTGAATCATCGCGAGGTTTACAACAGTAAGAGTGGTGATGAGGCATCATTAGCAGAGGTTACTGTAACTTGATTATCCGGGCGTCACACATCCCTTGAGTTCCAAGACTATGTCCTCATTTGGTGGGAACAAGTCATTGAGCGCCGAGAGGCAAAAGGTGAACCACCCATCACTACTTGGGCGCAAATGAAGGATGTCATGAGAGCACGCTTCATGCCAACCTACTACAACCGCGACCTCTTCAAGAAACTCCAACTACTCAAGCAAGGAACCAAGAGCGTTGAAGAGTACTACAAGGAAATGGAGATTGCAATGATACGAGCCAATGTCACGGAAGATGATGAGCAAACTATGGCACGTTTCTTGAATGGACTCAATCACCCCATCAAGAAGATCACCGACTTCCAACCATACTCGAACCTCATCGAGCTAGTGCATCAGGCTACCAAAGCGGAACGTCAAGTGCAAGATGACTTCAAGTATGCCAAGTTCTCATCCAAGTCATATGGCTTCTCCAACACCCAAGCTTCAATGACTCCAACACCGTCTACCTCAACCAAGCCTTCTACAAGCAACATCGACAAGTCGAGTTACAAGAAAGCTTCGACAACATCAAGTCATCCTCCTACAACAAGCAACTTCAAGCCGAGAGCTTCATCATCATCTACCCCAACCGATGAGACCGTCAAGACAAGTTCCTTCAAATGCTTCACATGCGGAGGCCAAGGCCACAAGTCCTTTGAGTGTACCAACAAGAAGACCATGATCCTCAACGACGATGGTACATATGACTCCATGAGTGAAGGAGAAACGGAAGCACTTGAGCAAGTCGCCATGCACCGGCAAGTGAACGATGAAGAGGAACAAGTCTTTTGTGATGAAGATTCAAGTCCCGCTCTCGTTGTCTCCAAGGTCTTGACCCTTCAACATCACCAAGAAGACCAAAGATGCCACATATTCCATACCAAGGCTGGCATCAATGGAAGGTTCGTCAAGGTCATCATCGATAGAGGGAGTTGTCATAACTTAGCAAGTGAAGAACTTTGCTCCAAGCTCCAATTGCCCAAGACGAAGCACCCACATCCCAACAAAGTTCAATGGCTAAGCGACTCCGGAACTATTCAAGTCGATCATAGAGTGCAAGTCTCCTTAAAAATCGGAGCTTACGAAGACACTTTGGAGTGTGATGTCGTTCCAATGACCGTTTGCCACCTTCTTCTTGGTCGACCATGGAAATTTGATAGAGGTGTCATCCACAACGGCCGAACGAACCACTACATCTTTAAGATGAAAGGAAAGGAGTACGTACTTTGCCCTATGTCTCCAAGCCAAGTGATCGCCGACAAGCAAACCACCCACCGTGGAGAGAATAGTGAGAGAGCGAACCACCAAAAAGAGAGTGGGCGCCATAAGCCCAAATCGAGTGCCTCCACGATGAGCGAAAAGAAGAACCTAGTTCTATTTACCACTAAACGTGAGATAAGAGAAGTGTGTGAGAACCCATCTAGTGTGATACACTACATCCTTTTGTGCAAGGACGACGCACCAAAAGCTAACACCTCTCACACTCTACCTTTAGTGTTGTCTTCTCTTTTGCAGGAATTCCAAGATGTTTTCCCCGACGAGCTACCTCCGGGACTACCTCCACTACGACGTATCGAGCACCGCATCGACCTCATTCCCGGAGCACCACTTCTAAACAAAGCTCCCTACTGTGTCAACCCCGAAGAAACCAAAGAAATACAAAGGCAAGTAAAACATATCATAGACCATGGACATGTGCGCGAAAGTTTGAGTCCTTGTGCCATTCCGGTCATTCTTGTGCCAAAATGAGATGGTAGCTTTCGCATGTGTTCCGATTGTAGACCTATCAATGCTATCACCGTTCGCTATAGGTATCCCATCCCACGCCTTGATGATATGCTTGATGAACTTAGTGGTGTGCCACTATATTTTCCAAATTGATCTTAAGAGTGGTTACTATCAAATCCGCATATAAGAGGGTGATGAATGGAAAACTACTTTCAAAACAAAGTTTGGCTTGTATGAGTGGTTAGTCATGCCTATGGGTTTATCGGAAGCACCGGGTACTTTCATGTGTCTTATGAATTATGTGTTTCACCCTTACATTGGTGAGTTTGTTGTGGTCTACTTCGATGATATCCTTGTTTATATCAAATCTCTCAAAGATCATGCCACCCATGTTCGAACCGTTTTGCAAACTCTTCGAAAAGAGCGTCTCTATGCTAACATGGAAAAATGCCTTTTCGGCGTTGATAAGCTCATTTTCTTGGGTTTTGTTGTTTCCTCTAAGGGTGTTCATGTTGATGACTCTAAGATAAATGCTATTCAAACTTGGCCACAACCAACCAACTTGCATCAAGTGCGTAGCTTCCTTGGTTTAGCCGGTTTCTACCGTAGATTTGTGAAGGACTTTAGCACCATTTGCTTCACCTTTGCATGCTTTGAGCAAGAAAAAAGCGCCTTTTGTTTGGGGACCATCCCAAGATACCGCTTTCCATGAGCTTAAGAATTTGCTTACTCATGCTCCCGTGCTTGCTTTACCCAACTTTGACAAACCCTTTGAGATTCATTGCGATGCTAGTGGTAATGGCATAGGAGGTGTGTTAACGCAAGAGAAGCGCCCATAGCTTACTTTAGTGAGAAACTTTCCGGAGCGCAACTCAATTACCCCATCTATGACAAAGAGTTATATGCTTTAGTGCGAGTTTTGCATGAATGGGAACATTATCTTCGCCCTCATGAATTCATCATTCATACCGATCATGAAACGCTTAAATACCTTAAGGGTCAAACTAAGTTGAACAAGCGTCATGCTAAATGGAGTTAATTCATTGAGTCATTTCCTTATATCATCAAGTACATCAAAGGTAAGGAAAATGTTGTGGCGGACGCTCTTTCCCGCATATGCATTATTGTTACTCAACTTGAACTGGATGTCATTGGCTTTGAGCACATAAAAGACTTGTATGAGCATGATCCTACTTTTGCTATTCCTTATGCCAAATGTTTGACGCATACCTCTTGGGAACGCTATTACTTCAAAGATGGATATCTTATGAGAGCTAACACGCTTTGCATCCCCGAGTCTTCTCTTCATTTGTTGCTTTTGCAGGAATCGCATGGAGGAGGACTAATGGGACATTTTGGACGTGAGAAGACATTCTCTACGCTCTCCAATAACTACTATTGGCCCAAAATGTTCCGCGACGTCAACCGCTTCACCAACCGATGCTCTACACGTCGCAAAGCTAAGTCTAAAGCTCAATCCCACGCCCTTTATATGCCGCTCCCAATTCCATATCAACCATGGGAAGATATTAGCATGGATTTTGTACTTGGATTTCCTAGAACTAGAAATGGAAAGGATTTGGTATTTGTTGTTGTGGACCGATTCTCTACGATGGCACATTTCATACCATGCAACAAGATATACGATGCTTCACATGTTGCCAATCTCTTTTGTAGGGAAATATTGCATCTACATGGAGTTCCAAAGACGATTGTCTCGGACCGCGACGTCAAGTTCCTAAGCTACTTTTGGAAGACCCTATGCGCCAAGCTCGGAATCAAGCTACTCTTCTCCATGGCGTACCATCCGCAAACCGACGGCCAAACGGAGGTGACCAACTGCACACTCTCCGCTCTACTTCGGGTGCTCATCAATAAGAACATCAAGGAGTGGGAGGAGTGTCTACCTTTCGTCGAGTTCGCCTACAACCGCGCAAGACACTCAACTACCGGCAAGTCCCCTTTGGAAGTCGTCTACAGATTCAACCCATTGTCACCATTGGACATTCTTCCTCTACCACTCCAAGAGCGCATCAATATGGACGCAAGTGCACGTGTGAACCATCTCAAGAAGGTGCATGAAGATACAAGGCACACCATCGAGCGCCAAGTACAATGTCTTGCGACCAAGCTCAACATCAACAAGCACCCCATGGTATTCAAAATTGGTGATCTTGTGTGGCTACACCTTCGCAAGGACCGCTTCCCTACCGAATGCAAGTCCAAACTCCTACCACGAGCGGATGGACCCTTCAAGGTGCTTGCACGCTACAATAACAACGCTTACAAGATCGACCTCCCGTGCGACAAGTACAACGTGAGCGACATCTTCAATGTCAAGGACCTCTCGCCCTGCCATGGTGAAGAAGAATTTGATCTGAGCTCGGATCCTTCCCAAGGGAGGGGATATGATGCGGAGCATCCCAAGATCATCCCCATGGACCTACCTATGTCTCCCACGACACCACTTGGACCAATGACAAGGGCACGAGCAAAGGCTATCGAAGATAAGGTGAACTCGCTCCACTCCGAACTACCACTTTCTATACATGATACATGGCTACTACCTCAAGCGGAAACACTATGCGTGATCAGGTACTTGGAGGAGAGCCACAGATCAGCTACACCCATCGGACAAGATGACGAGGACACCAAGCGCCAAGGTCATGAAGAAGGAAGGCCAACAAAGCTACAGCCACCAGACGACCGGACAGGACCGGACGTCCGGAGCCTGAAGCCCCAGCCAAAAGCTACAACGAGCGGACGTCCGGCCAGGACCAGACGACCGGCCACACCGCACAGCAAGCGGACGATCGGGCAGGACCGGACATCCGGCGCCACCGCACCCGAGCCAAAATTAGCGGAAGTCCGAAGCGACCGGACGTCCGACACCTCCATCACAGAACAGAAATAGCGAAAGTCTAGCGACCACCGGACGTCCGTACGCCCACGAGCCACCGGACGACCGGTCCCCAGCGGACGTCCGATACCTATCTGCGCACAGGATTCGGGCCCGAGGCCCATGTACCCCCTCACTTCATCCCCATTTGCACTAAGGCTATAAATAGACCTCCTACTCCTCCTAGATAGGGTTAGCAAAGTAGTAGCTCATTTAGAGATAGAGCTTTGCTCATCCACATTGATCTACTCCTTGAGAGAGACCGCGGCCCCTCTTTGGAGAAGATCCCTTTGGATTCAAGACCTCCTCACGGAGAAGACCCCCATCAAGACCTCCTTTGGAGAAGAACCGGTTACCGTGTATCGTCCCTTGTTGATCGTGGATCTTGTATCTCCTTTTGTGTTTATGGATCTAGCACATGTGTGATCATACTTGTTGGTTTGAGTGATTCTCTCGTGTTTCCCCTCGTGTTCTTCGTGTTCTTCGCGGGATCCGCTCCTTTCGTGAAAGATCAGCCATCTGGGGTTCCACCCTACATCACCTTCCATGCACCTTACTTTGTCTTGTATGCTTGTTGGCTTGCTAATTAAATTGTTGCCTAGCATATTTGGCTCTGAGCTTGCTTGTCATATAGGTTGTGTTCACCTAGTTGCATACCTAGTGAACCCTATTTATCCGCTAAACCTTAAAATTGACAAGAATAATTAAAATTTGTAGTCTCCTATTCACCCCCTCTAGTCGATCATATTGATCCTTTCAAAAGGATACAAGAGAGGACCCACCATGGGCCCACAAACTTAGCTGGCGCCCCCTCCCCTGGGCCCACAAAGGTCCGCCGAAGCCCATCTTCCGCTATATGAAGCCATTTACCCTAGAAAAAAAATCAGAATAAGACTTTTGGGACGACGCGCCGTCGTCTCGAGGGAGAATCTAGGCAGGAGCACTTTTGCATTCTGTCGGGGATACTTCCCTCCGGAAGGGGGAAAACGAAGCCATTGTTATCACCAACGTTCCTCTCATCGTGGCAGGACTCATCTCCATCAACATCTTCACTGGCTGCTGGGGAACGTAGTAGAAAACAAAACAAAAATCGCCCTACAATCACCTAGGAACAATATGAAGATGCATTAATGGTTTGGATTCGATCGTTACCGACTCCGGGTAGCATCGGAAGAAGGCAAGTCGGTGTATATCATGCTTGGAGTCCCTCGAACCTTAGATAAACAATATCGCGAACCGCCCATATGAACAATCCCTCGAACGAAAGATGGAGGGCACAACCTCTCTACGAGTTACAAGCGTATGATCTTCACGATCCAGCAGCGCTTTGCCCTCCAGAGCTAATCATTAAAGAATTAGAGGGAGGAGATTAGAACAACACTAGGCTTCTAAATATGAGGATTAGAGTATCTAGGTCTAGCTCTAATTGATCAACTAGGGCCAACTAGAACTAGAACTAGAACTAGAGAACTAGAGGAGGCTCCAAAACTTATGTGTTCAAAAGGTGCAAAAGCCTCTAGTATATATAGGTGCTGGGGAAATGGGAGGGGGCGCCACAAGGGGAAGGACTCCCCTCCCTTTGCGCCGGCCCTAGGGGAGGAGTCGTCCCCCCTTCTCCAATTCAGCCTCCCCTATTGGGCCCTTGTGGCCCAATTCTTCTTCCACCTCTTGCTTTTTAAGGCCCATTTATATTAAATTAAATATAAAAGCATCCTAAAAATTATTAGAGCCTTCTATTATTAATTTAGCATCACCAGAAACATTTTGCATCTGCATATTATTTAACAGTAATACTCGGTATTGCCCGATAAACTCTGAGTTCCTTCTGGTGACCCTGAAACGCTTCCGGTTCCTCTCAAAACTATTCTGAATATTAATGAAACTATTTCACAAATAAATCCTTAATACTCCTTGATACTTCTTCAACGTATCTATAATTTTTTAGTGTTTCATGCTATTATATTATCTGTTTTGGATGTTTTATATGCATTGATATGCTATTTTATATTATTTTTGGGACTAACCTATTAACCTAGAGCCCAATGTCAGTTTCCGTTTTCCCCTTGTTTTTGACTTTTTCAGAAAGTAATATCAAACGGAGTCCAAACGGAATAAAACTTTTGCTATGATTTTTCTTGGACTAGAAGACACCTACGTAACTTGGAGAGAGAGCCAGAAGAGTCCCGAGGAGACCACAAGCCACCAGGGCGCGCCCCGGGGGGGCACCCCCTGGCTTGTGGGCCCCTCAGAGGTCTTCTAACCCTAGCTCCACCTATATAAATCCTCAAATATTCCCTCAACATCAGAAGAATCCACAGAAATACTTTTCCACCGCCGCAACCTTCTGTTCCCGTGAGATCCCATCTTGGGGCCTTTTCCGGCGATCTGCCGGAGGGGGGTTTGATCACGAAGGGCCTCTACATCAACCTTGCTGCCCTTCCGATGATGCGTGAGTAGTTTACCACAGACCTACGAGTCCATAGCTAGTATCTAGATGACTTCTTCTCTCTCTTTGATCTTCAATACAATGTTCTCCTCGATGTTCTTGGAGATCTATTCGATGTAATCTTCTTTTGCGGTGCGTTTGTTGAGATACGATGAATTGTGGGTTTATGATCAGATTATCTATGATTATTATTTGAGTCTTCTCTGAACTCTTTTATGCATGATTAAGATATCTTTGCATTTCTCTTCGAACTATCGGTTTGGTTTGGCCAACTAGATTGGTTTTCCTTGCAATGGGAGAGGTGCTTAGTTTTGGGTTCAATCTTGCGGTGTCCTTACCCAGTGACAAGAGGGGTAGCGAGACATGTATTTTATTGTTGTCATCAAGGATAAAAAGATGGGGTTTATATCATATTGCGTGAGTTTATCCCTCTACATCATGTTATCTTACTTAAAGCGTTGCTCTGTTCTTATGAACTTAATACTCTAGATGCAAGCAGGAGTCGGTCGATGTGTGGAGTAATAGTACTAGATGCAGAATTGTTTCGGTCTACTTGTCATCGGCGATAGACAAAGCTTTAACCTGGGCACCAGGCAACGGAAAGCGCTACAACTGTTGACAAGAAAAGCTTTCAACTTGTATAATAGAAGTTTCAACTGGCATTTTAAGAAAGCTTCAATCGGGCAGAGCGAAACGAAAAGGCTTCAACCATTGCTTGAAAAGCTTCAACTATATACCGTATACAGTATACGTGAAAAGTTTCAACCGGTGTTTGAAAAAGCTTCATCCGGGCACAGCGAAACGGAAAAAGCTTCAACCATTTGCGTGAGAAGCTTCAACCATTCACGTGAAAAGCTTCAACAATATACGTGAAAAGTTTCAATAGGCAATGACCGATTACAAAGCTACAGGGTGAGTTGACGACGCACACGTCTGCGAGCGTGGGCGGTGTTGGGAGGCCGAAGGTGAGTTGGAGGTGGCCAATCGGCGATGGTTAGGGAGAGGAAGTGGGGATCGCCAGAAGAGAACAGAGGAAATGGCCGAATTTTTGGCGGCGATTCTGCGACTGGAGACGATGAGCACGGACGGCTCAGGATGACCAGCAAATGTGTGTGAGTACAGGACTGCCAAGGCCGAGCACGAGGTTGCCGACGAGCGGAGGGGAGCTCCTCCAATTTTTTTGCACGTGTGGGGAGGAGGAAGACGACCGCCTAATCTGCAGACTGCGGGTCAATCAAAACCACCGATGCTAGCGAGATCAAACAACGGCCGAAATTTGGGCCGGCCGGCGGACGCCTATCACTGGCCAATAAAAAAGGAGGCCTAATTTGAAAGTTTTTCCAAACCCGGTTGTGAGGTAGGCTCGGCTTGACATTTTCGAGGCAAAGCTTCGCAAACGGCAAAGCCCCGCCTGGCCCTGGTCCCTGGGTACGTACGTTCTGGCCGCTGACCAGCCAGGCACCTGTGGTTCTCTTTCCCGATTCATGTCGTTCGGGGCCCTCTATCCTTCTCGACGTTGTCTGGTGATTGCGGCCATCCCGCCGTCCCGCCTCGCCCCCGAATCATTTGCCGCCGACGTTTCACCCGACGATGCACCTGGCTCCACTGCCGAGCGTGATTACTGTCCTGTCCACGTCAGAGCTTCGCAGCTTGGCCATCCGTCGGTCCACCAGGGCTGGTACAGCAGAAATTTTGAATTAATAATAAAGTACTATGCACGGCTCCACAACTTTGCTGGTGCGATGGCTGCTCTGTGTTCACTCGAAACGCACGACACGTCACGTGCTTTCTGCGATTTTTTTTTTTGTTTTTTGTTTTTGATGTAGCTCACCATTCACGCCAAATGGTAGAGCGCGAGAGGAACGGTACCTGTACCGTCTTATCATCAGCCGGTGTTAAGCACGACAGTACGTGGAGCGCACGGAGAGACGACCCATACCGCTTCGGCCAAGGGTGCCTCGGTACTGGCGTAGTGCAGTCTCGCAGAGACGCAACCGCCGCCGATGCATGCCCACGCCCCAAGGCGCCGAGGCCGAGCCGAGAAAGGCCAATCCACTCCCCCCGCCCCGTGCCGAGGGAGATCCATATGCCCGGGCGACGCGGGCGCGATCCCCGAGAACACCGCCAGTTCCCACACACACGGCACGAGACGAGGCCACTCGCCAGCCCACACCGCCACCCACCCCCTCTCCTTCCCGTGAAATCCCGCAGCCTCCAACCGAAAAGGCGTCCAAATCTCCGACCCGTACACTAGCTACCGCCACAATCACTCGCAGTCGCGGCACACACACACACGGCCACGCCCCGGCCACGCCCAGATGGCCTAGCGCAGCGCACACAGGGGAGTCAGCGCTTCTCTCGCGCCTCGATCCCAGCGCTTGTGCCGTACGTGCGTGACGCAATGCCGGCGCCGGACCGCGCCGGCGCCGCGGGGGGCGGGCACCCGCGCGGCCACGCGCACCTCACCAACTGCGTACACCTGCGCCACCACGGGGGAGGCGGCGGAGGGCCCGCGTCCTCCTCGGGCCGGAGGCGGAGCCCCGCGTCGGCCGCGCTGATGCGCGACCTCCTCGCGCTCCAGCGCTCGCGGGCGCGGACGCTCCGGGACCCGTCCACGCGCCGCTCCGTCGAGTCCTCCTCCAAGGTGGCGGCAGACCCCGACCCGTACACCGAAGACGACCGCGACGGCGCCGTCGATCTCCCCGCCAGGTCCCGGCGCGGCGCCAAGGCCAACGGGGCGCTCAAGACGCTCCTCGACCAGCTCGCCGACAACCCCCACCCCAAGGCGGCCAGGCGCCCCCGCCGCCGCTTCAAACGCGGGGCCGGGGCCGCCCGCCGCGCCGGCACCGCCGGCAAGGCCCCAGATCGCGCCGCCGCCGCGCTCTCCCTCAACTCCAGCTCCCAGGAGGCCGTCTGCGGCAACAAGTACCTCTTCCGCGACGGCGACGAGCTGCGGCAGCATGTGCCGCAGGACTCGCGCAACGTCTGCGGCATCCCGTGGAACTGGTCGCGCCTCCACCACCGCGGCAAGTCTATCCTCGACCTGGCCGGCCGCAGTCTATCGTGCGGGCTCTCCGACCCCAAGTCGGCGGCGGGGCGCGAACCCGAAGCGACGGCCTCCGCCTCCGCCTCGCGCGCGCACCTCAGCGGTTCACACTCTCTTTTCCCGGTCAAGTCCGAGAGGCTGGCTTCCTCCACCAGCTCCGACTCTGACGCTTTGCCTCTGCTCGTCGAGGCGGCCACCTCCGGTGAACGCAATGGCATTGGCGGCATGGCTGGGAGCTACTCCGGGGAGCTCGGGCTATTCTCTAACAGGAGCAGCGAGATGGATTCTGACCTCTTGTCCCAGGCGCGGTCTGGGACACGGGGCTCTCTGCGAAGCCGCAGCCGGCACCGGAGCCTGACACAGAAGTTCGCACCGAGGACGTTCAAGGACGTCGTCGGGCAGAGCTTGGTGGTGCAGGCGCTATCCAACGCCGTCCTAAGGAGGAAGGTCGGGTTGGTATACGTCTTCTATGGGCCGCACGGCACAGGGAAGACATCATGCGCGCGCGTCTTCGCCAAGGCGCTCAACTGCCACTCTGCCGAGCACCCGCGGCCCTGTGACTCGTGCATTTCGTGCATCGCGCACAATGTTGGCAAAAGCAGGGATGTGATGGAGATTGGGCCCGTAGGCAACATCGACATGGATGGAATTGTGGATGTTCTTGACAATGTCATGCTTTCACCGGCACCATCACACTATAGGGTATTCATATTTGATGACTGCGACACATTGCCAGCAGACACTTGGAGCATCATCTCCAAAGTCATTGACCGGGCACCCCGCCGTGTGGTGTTTATCCTTGTTGGTCCCAACCTGGACCTCCCTCATATCATCCTGTCGAGATGTCAGAAGTTTTTTTTCCCCAAGTTGAAGGAGTGTGACATCGTCAACACATTGCAGTGGATTTCCACCAGTGAAACTCTAGATGCGGATAGGGATGCATTGAGGTTAATTGCATCCCGTTCAGATGGATCGTTGAGAGATGCTGAGATGACTCTTGATCAGCTGAGTTTGTTGGGGCAAAGGATTTCTCTGTCTCTTGTCCAAGAACTCGTAAGATATTTTGCAAGCATCAGTATTACCATCAACCTTTTTATCTTTGAAAAGATATTTCGCAAGCATGATCGTGCCATCAACATTTATGTTTTGAAAAACAAACCATATCATGTAGATTCAATACCTGGTTTCCTTCTGGTTTGAATAGAAGGTGTCATCAGCTAATAATTTAGTTGGGGTTTTGTTTGGACCTGTAATTTGTCAAGAAGTGAATTAGACATAGTATAGCAACTTCAGATGACACATATGATCGAAATATCACATGGTTGGAATAATCGGCACAGGCACTGAATGGTCTCTTTGGTATAAATTTGGTAATTGAAATATCACATAGTTGGAATACAGCTAAGGAACTCACTGACTTAAGCCCCTGTCAGGATTTTAATGCTCCTTGGTTGCAATTCTTGTTTTGACAACAATATAACTTAGCTGCTTGTTCATGTCACAGGTTGGTTTGGTATCC
Organism: Triticum aestivum; assembly: GCF_018294505.1. Classification (NCBI taxonomy): domain Eukaryota; kingdom Viridiplantae; phylum Streptophyta; class Magnoliopsida; order Poales; family Poaceae; genus Triticum; species Triticum aestivum. The sequence goes on from NC_057800.1 coordinate 521,915,391, forward strand.
GATGATAAGCTGGTTGATTTACTTGATTTGGCACTATCTGCTGACACTGTGAACACAGTGAAGACATTACGAGACATTACAGAAACTGGAGTTGAGCCTTTGGCACTGATGTCTCAACTTGCCACGATAATTACTGACATCCTGGCTGGTTCCTACATATTTGCAAGAGAAAGACCACGAAGAAAGTTCTTCAAACGTCCAACCTGTAAGCATCAACTCAGAACAATCTGACACTATTTTCCTATCCTGGCTATCTCTGCTAAGACTATTAAGTCAATCGTCTGGTTGTCTGGTTGACATGTTATTCTTCCATGTTGCCTTACGGTTAATATTTTGCAACCACATAATGTAGTGTTCTGGTATTGCTAATTTCAGTGTCAAAAAATGATATGGAGAAACTACGGCAGGCTTTGAAAACACTATCAGAAGCTGAAAAGCAGTTGAGAGTCTCCAATGACAAGGCAACATGGCTGGCGGCTGCTCTGCTTCAGCTTGCTCCTGATAAGCAGTATATGGTGCCAAGTTCATCAACAAGTACGAGTTTCAACCACGGTGTATTGGACGGTTCCCTTCCTGGAAAGGATGTAGCAAGGCACTCAGCTATTGAGCATAATGGTAACATGGCAAGATCTTCTTACGGGGAAAGGAGAACCATTAAACATACATCAAATCACCATGGTTCGTCCACTGTAACCAAAGTGAACGAGCAATCCAAACATAGCAAAACTGAAAATGAAATGATCTGGCAAGCAGTGCTTGAGAGTATTCAGTCAGATACACTACGAAAAATGATGGCCAAAGAAGGAAAGCTAAGATCTGTCAGCCTAGGAACCGGTAAGCTTCAAAGTCTAACATCCATTTCAATTTTCAAATGACTAGTTTTTTTCCTTTTGGCCTAGAAGATGAAATATATAGCTTCAGTACTCACAAAAACAGAGATGGCAAACTCCTGTAGTTAATGATTCAGTTTCCAGTCAACTGGTTGTCTGCGTTTGGCTGCTCGGTATTTTTGGAGTTTTCGAAGAATACCATGGTTTTTTTAGAAACCTCGGTTTTAAATACTTTGACGTGTTTGGCTTCAACAAATACTACAGTTTTATAAACCATAGTATATCTAAAACCATGGTCTTTTTTCTGTATTTGAAAAAGAGGTCCCAGCCTCTTTTTTCTAAACTGAGAAACGCTCGCTCTCGAGTCCATCTTCCTGGCTGTTGATCTCTTCAATCGTTGACTATTGTGCTAGCGCAACAAGAGGCGGCTTGTAGATTAGCTCGTGCTAGATGTTAGATCCTACTGGATGGCGCACGTACACGCACGAATGCCATGATTTAGCATCGACTGAGAGCACGACCGCATGCGCATAGGTTTAGATTGTGGAGTACATCAATTGAGACTTGAAGCACAGTTGTACAGAGCAGGCTAAGCTTGGTAGCCGATCGATTCCATCCGGCCCATGCGGCCAGAGGTACAAGATAAATCTACTTCAGATCCTAGTGTCTAGGAGAGAAGACGTCCGCGTGCATGACAAGGCTACATGCAAGTGGCGGCTGTTAATTAACACAAGCTGATCATGTCGTTGTACAACTACTTGAGTGTAGCTCAGTTCGGTTCAGCTAGCTATCTTCAGGATTATCCATGCAATGAGTAGTCAAACCCAGAAAACTGAGAAAAACTGCACTTGGCAAACACGTTTGTAGTTTTGCTAAAACTGAGAAAAACTGTGGTTTTTAAAAACCAGAGTATTCATTGCCCACACATTGAAATACTGAGGGTTTTCATTTACTCTGGTTTTAGAAAAACTGTGTTGCCAAACTAATCAAATGAACTATGATTGGTCAATGGTTCAGCGCTGCCATGCCTCCAACTTGTAGTCATGCTATGTTGAATTACTATCTCCTTGGAAATATGTTACTTCCTCCGATCCAAAATAAGTGTCGCAGCTTTGAACTAAGGTTAATTCAACTTTAGTTCAAAGCTGTGACACTTATTATGGATCGGAGGGAGTAATTGTTAGCTTGTTGTTCTACCAAATTGTTTTCTAACACCAGCTTCTTTTCTTCCTACAGGACCGACAGTGCAAGTGATATTCAGCTCACGTGTAAATATGTCCAACGCTGAAAACTTCAGGGGACAAATTATGCAGGCGTTTGAGTCTGTTCTTCATTCTGCTATAATACTTCAAATCCGATATGAATCAAAACATGATGCGGGAGCAGGTCATGATGAGAATGACACTGACATGATATCAAGGAGATCCTTCAGTAAACATAGTAGCCCGGTTTCTTCTGGAGGTGAAACCCTCGTCAGGAGGCTTAAAAAAGACAGGGTTGTCAAGGGAGCTAGTTCTACTAAGACCAAGTGGATGCAATCTGATCCCCACATATTAACAGAAGGCGAGATCATTGAAGTTGGACCTTCTCACATGCACCGGTATCCTGAAACAGATAATGGTGTTCGTAATATGAATGAAAGAAGAAATGATAATGCATGGGAAGAGGCTTTGTCATCACCAAACCAAGAGGGTGTGATGAAACAAGGAGGAAAAAATGGGAATAAACAGCGTCGACAGAACAGCATAGTAAAACGAAAGCTCTCACTTGCTCATGTTCTCAGTAAGGCGGAGGTTTGTTCCCAACGAGGAGGCTGGTCTAGACGAAAAGCTATGTCAATTGCAGAAAAACTGGAACAAGAGAATTTGTAAGTAACATCATCTTACATCCTGTTCAAACAGCCTAAAATATAGGAGTAATACTTCAGCATCTGCATCTAAGAAATTAATACATGTCACTAAAACTTTACTTTGTGTATCGTAAAAATACAATAAAACAAAACAAATGATAAATGTATTTTTTTAAAGATGCTTGAAGCTTTTGCATCTTCCCTAAAGATACATTCTTCAAATTATAAATGGTGATATCACACACCAATAGTTAGTATTAATCGTCCGTCATGCATGGTGAGCAATCAATACTCTATACCAGCATGTATCATGAGAGCATTAAGAAATCATTTTTGTAACAACATAAATCGCCGCTTAAATATTCTATGTTTGAATTGATTTTGCCAATTATAGCTTTGTGATTTGTACTGCTCAGAGAACGATGTTTGATCGTGATAATTTTTATGCACAGGAGATTAGAGCCTAGATCAAGAAATATACTTTGTTGGAGAACGTCAAAGACTCGCCGGAAGGTAATATTCATGTTTGAGCTATGTTGAAACTGTGTGCCACTAAAATAAGTGCCAGTGGGTCCTTTTTTTGCACCACTGAATACAATTGGAATGTTAACTTATATCAGTTTCCAAATTTAACAAATCATATGCGTATTGGTGAGGAGTTGCCTGCGTTTGTGGAACTACACAAACAAGCCATGATTGTATAGCTTGAAACATTTAGGCTGGGGCGCTGGGCCCCTTTTGAGCCAACACTGCCTAGCTGGATCTGATGCTCTCCTTTGGTCATACTCCCTCCGTCCCACAATATAAGATGTTATGGGACGGAGGGAGTACCTTTTATTACTTCCGTCCCGAATTAGTTGTCTTAGATTTGTCTAGATATGGATGTATCTAACACGTGTTAGATACACCTTTATCTTTGTGTTAGATACATTTGTGTCTTGACAGATCTAAGACAACTAATTTGGGATGGAGGGAGTAGAATAGAGGCCTTTTTCTTAAGATGAATATGACAATTTCTATGAGGAAACCAAAAGTATTTGAAAAAGGAAACGGTAACATTAACGCAGTGCCAAAAAGAGGAACTACCTTGTTAGGTTGATTTTTCCTGATACATTCTTGACAAATTTTGAATAGTTTGGAACGGCTGTAGATTTTTAAGTGAATTAGCAACTGTGTAGTGATATGGTATTTGAACACAGCACAGCTATGGTGTTTGCGCACTGGTAATGTGCATGAAAAATTAGCTCCGGAGTTTTTGAACCCTGCTTAAATTACAGTTTTTGTTCTTATGTTTATCATATATATGTTTCTGTCAATGCTAATCCAATCATTTTTCCACAGCTCTCGTCGTTTAGGGTCAGGACTGGAAGTGGAAGGTCACGAGCTATATCGCGGCTTATCCTGTGTGGAAGATGCATTTCCACAAAATCCCCAAGATAAAAGAACACTAGAAGTGGTAGTTTTACAAGCGTTCAATTTAGCATCCATAATTTATTCACCCTGTACCTTGTAGACTGTAGCTGTGTCAATTTTTAGGCTTTCTCTAATCTGTAAATTGTTTGTCATGTAAAAGGAAGATAGAAATGGCGTAGCAAATTCTTTTCTGTCAAATATGCTTTGTAATTCTTTTTGAAAGCCAACAGAGTCTGGACCTGAGGCTTCACTAATAAATGGTTTTCTACTCAGCATAGCTCAGTACTCCTGCCGTCCCAAAATTCTTGTCTTAGATTTGTCTAGATACGAATGTATGTAGTACTAAAACATGACTTGATACATCCGTATTTAGACAAATCTAAGACAAGAATTTTGGGACAGAGGGAGTATTATACTGTGAAACAAGTATCTTTGCTTAAGGAACAGTTTGTGATTAGTGAACTATTTCAGGAAAAGATAATATTGACCACGAAAAGGGAAAAAGCAATGCTATTAAAGATGCTGGAACCTGCTTCGATCTTCATTTTATTCTTTCTTGGACTGTCCATAGAAACTCACACATTGAAGTTTAATTTTCAAAAACGGAATTCAGATTCCTGGAGAATGGCACTTACAAAACTGTATTCAGAGGCCTGCACTAATGTCTTTGTCATATAAAAGTTCAAGGTCACTGAACAAATGATACAGGTTACAACACTTTCACTGTCAAACTAGAGCAACATGCTCATAGATGTTTAGAAAGAACTGTAATTTCTCCATCGACCGTATCCACATACTTATGGATCATCTGCAATAATGTCTGTCAACTCAAGAGACCACCACCAGAATTGCCCGAGGCACCACCGCCATACTATGTATAATAGGAAAGAAGCCCCTTCAGATCCTCCTCTGCTGCAGTTGAATGGATCTGAACAATAAGACGAGCCGATCTTTTGTTAAAATGCTCCCCGCGCTTACGGTAATCATCAGAGATTTTGAGTGGCAGCAAGAACTAACCTGAAGTTGAGAACTAGAAGTTCATTTGTTCATTGTGGTCGACAAATAGAAGTTCCAGAAGATGGAACAAGAGGACATGAAGGCAACACGAGCAGGCAAAGGAATCATCCTGGTATGCACAATGAAAATTAGCATAATAAACGGCTGTTTAGATAAAGTGAACTACTGACTAAACTAGAAAATTTAATACTACACTAGAGTGGGATTAGAAAAATGCTTAGCTAAATATTGAAAGTAGAGCTAGAAGTTAAGAGACTGTACCCAAAGTTAACAATCGATACTGGAATCCAAAATTTGAACCCTGCAATACCAGAATAAAGTGAGACATAACATAACATGAGTTGTTTTCGTTCAAGCACAACGTTAAGAACACGCTCAGGCAGAAACAGTACCATCGAGAAGAGTGGGAAGGGCGTCATTCTGATACTTAGATGGCAATTCTGACAATTTTCCTAACCACAAGTTATTCCAGGCAAAAATTACAGAGATAACACATGGACCAAGAACAATCTGGTTCAGTAGGACCTGGAACGACAACAGACACAAAAATATAGAATGTATTAAGATCGAAATCCCCGAATCATCCGGTTACATGGGAGGGTGCATACCATACCTTAGCGGACAGAGTCGCGAGTGTTTGCTTGGGCATGCTTTTGTCAAGAAACTGATACCATGCATATGAGCCAGGACCATAGAGAAGAAACCCGTAAGATGCTATACGGAGCCCACGAAGCCAATCATGGTTGAGCAATAGATCCGGTACAAGAGCCTGAAAGGAGGACACCCGCGCGTGTGAGAATTCAGTGCAATCGTAAAGTGTTAGGTTTACACTCGTCAAAGTATCCAAGATGGCACTGCATTGTGAGATTAGCTAACTGTGGCATGGTGATGCACGGTTTTTTCTTACTATAGCACACTACTGAATTGGATTTTGCAGTTTGATCTACACTGAAGACTGAAGTTGAAGGTGTTTCGGCTGCAGGAATGTTTGCCCAACTTAATCATAACCCAGTTTTATCCTATTATTAGAACTTCCATTTTCATACGCTTTCAAAAGGGGGATCAGATGCAGGAAAAAGGACCTTGCTGTCGGGTTCGGGGCCGCGTTTCCGGCGGTCGACGATGCGGCGGTGGACCTGCGCCATTGTGTCGCCGGTGAGGGTGAGGCAGGCGGCGGTCACGGCCTGCTGGAACGGGAAGTCGAGGGGCCAGCCCCGGCTTTGGCCGACGGAGTCCGACGACGACGACGAGAGCGGCTCCCGCGGGGGGCCGCGGCGGCGGCCGCGAGCGTCCTGGTTGCGGCGGCCGCGGCGGCGCGAATCGTTCTTGCGGCGGAGAGACGGGAGGTTCCACCACCACTCGCCGCCGCTTCCGATGGCTTTCATCTTTCCGCGGCGGCGGCGGCGGCGGCAGGTGTGCGGGGTGTTCTGAGGCGTGCGGCAGTGTGGGACAGCTTTGGTGAGATACGGAGCATGAGGAGGGTATTCACCCCACCAATAAGGTTTTGTGGCTCCGAGTCCTCTGGCCTGGTGTCGCTGCAAATGGGACCGGGGCAGCGTAAACAAAGAGAGATGTTTCTGAGGGCAAAGGAAGATGAGCTGTCTCAAACTGTTTTATCTGTCCAAGCTCAACGCACTGGGAGCGCAATACCTGCTGGTGTCGAGCATCACCTGTTCTGCTCGACTAGACATGTGGAAGCTCGACCAACTTTTTTTTTTTACAGCCGGGCTCGTCCGGTGATTGACCGTCAAAAAACCCAATCTAGACAACTTCACATACCGGCCTCATACGCCTGGATTGACTCGCGCCTTTCATATCCAGCCTAAATTAAGGATGAATATAGGAAGACCTGGGCGCGTCCGTCACGTCGGACCCGGCCTACGCTAGCCTATCTCGACCCCACATATATTCCTTCACATCCGTATCTTGGACCAAACCCTAGCCACTTTACTCACCCCACTCCGCCTCAAGCTCTATTCCGACGATCTCCGGCATGGCAGGCAGCGGATCCGATTCTGATCAGTCCTGATCCGTCGACTCGGGCGTATGCGCCCAACCGGGTTCGGATTCGGTCTCACGGGAATTTATTGCCTCGGTGCAATTGGCGCTTGGATCCGCCGGAGCTGGAAGCTCGAGGTCCGTCTGCCGACCATCTCCGGTGTGAAGGACTATTAGTGCTACAAGGATGTGTGTGATCGTGGTAAGAAGTAGAGGGCGCAGGAGGTCGAGGCGCGCCTCGCTGCCGACATGGCGGAGGCGAAGGCAGTGGATGCGGCGGCGCACATTGCCGTGGAGGAGGAAGTTGTACGTGCCCGCATCATACAGTAGCAGCAGAGGAGGAACACACGTGCCCTCGCCCGGAAGCAAAATGAAGGGGTTCGTGCCATGGCCGGACTGCTCCTCAAAGAGGAGGAGGACAATGACGAGCCGAACAGCTCCGGTGGTGAGCAGATTTGGCTTGATCCATTTTGCGTCTTCGAGCGCTACTTCCACGACAAAGACGACAAAGGCGCATGCAAGGGCAAGGGCAGTTGTGGAGGATCTTTGTCCATAGCTGGTACTTCCTCGGTTCCTCCATCCAGAATTACTTGTTGTTCAAATGGATGTATCTAGCGCCGAAATATTGTTGGGAAACGTAGCATGCAATTTAAAAAAAAATTCTACGCTCACGCAAGATGTATGTAGGAGATGCATAGCAATGAGAGGGTGAGGGTGTGTTCATATACCCTCGTAGACCGAAAGCGAAAGCGTTTGACAACGTGGTTGATGTAATCGAACTTCTTCTAGTTCCGACCGATCAAGTACCGAACGTACGGCACCTCCGAGTTCTGCACACGTTCAATGTGATGACGTCCCTCGCCTTTTTGATCCAGCAAGATGTCGAGGAAGTAGATGAGTTCCGTCAGCATCACGACATGGTGACGGTGATGGTGAAGTGATTCTGGCAGGGCTTCGCCTAAGCACCGCAAAACTATGAAGGGGGGTGTAAACTATGAAGGGGGGGCGCCACACACGGCTAACAATTGTTGTTTTTGTGTTCTAGGTGGTCCTCCTCACATATATATAGGTGGGAGGGGGAGGAGAGGCAGCCAGGGGCGTCCTAGGGTTGGCCGCCGGCCCCTAGGGGCCCTGCCTTGCCCTGCCCCCTTTCCATGTATGCATGAAGGGGAAGGAAAGAAGGGGGTGAGGGAAGGAAGTGGGAATCCTAATCCACACTTTCCTTTCCCTTTCCCCCTTTCCTTCTCCTCCTTTTTTGAGGTGTCCTTCTCCTCCTCCTATAGCCTTATAGGGCGCACCAGCCCTTGTGGGCTGGTGTGTTCCTTCACAAGGCCCATATGGCCCATAGGATTGTCGGGGGTACCCAAAACACCTTCCGGTGACCCGATAAGTACCTGATACCCTCTGGAACACTTTCGGTGTCTGAATACCATCATCCTATATATCAATATTTACCTCTCAGCCATTTCGAGACTCCTCGTCATGTCTATGATCTCATTCGGGACTCCGAACAACATTCGATCACCAAATCATAAAACTCATATAATACTATATCATCATCGAATGTTAAGCGTGCGGACCATATGGGTTCAAGAACTATGTAGATATGACAGAGACACTTCCCCGGTCAATAACCAATAGCGGAACCTGGATGCTCATATTGGCTCCTACATATTCTATGAAGATCTTTATCGGTCGAACCGTTATGACAACATACGTTATTCCCTTTGTCCATCGGTATGTTACTTGCCCGTGATTCGATCGTCGGTATCCACATACCTAGTTCAATCTCGTTACCGGCAAGTCTCTTTACTTGTTCCATAATACATCATCTTGTAACTAACTCATTAGTCACTTTGCATGCAAGGCTTCTTATGATGTGCATTACCGAGAGGGCCCAGAGATACCTCTCCGATACTCGGAATGACAAATCCTAATATCAATCTATGCCAACCCAACAAACACCTCCGGAGATACCTGTAGAGCATCTTTATAATCACCCAGTTACGTTTTGACGTTTGATAGCACACAAGGTATTCCTTCGGTATCCGGGAGTTGCATAATTTCATAGTCGAAGGAATATGTATTTGACATGAAGAAAGCAATAGCAATAAAACTGAACGGTCAATATGCTAAGCTAACAGATGGGTCTTGCCCATCACATCATTCTCCTAATGATGTGATCCCGTTCATCAAATGACAACACATGTCTATTGTCGGAGTAAATGACCATGGGTAACCTAGCCAGCTCCCCCTGGCCCTTCTGAAAAAATTACGAGCCGATTCGGCCGTCAAGAATCCAAGACACGGGGCCGCCTTCCCCTTGCCGGTTGTCTCCCAGGCCGGCTATCTGAAGGCGGCCCGACTTCAGCCCTCATGAAGAAAGCCGCGGGAGGGCCGGCTCTAAGAAGCCGGCCGCGAGAAGGCCGACTCCTAGAAGCCGGCTCCCATAAAGCGGTCAAGATCGTACCCTCGAAGTTTGCATCCACATAACGGCGATGTGACGGGGCGTGGCTACAGTGAAGCCTGCCACCCCCGAATCCTGGAGCACGCCTGGTGCAGTGCGCCGTACGGGTGGCCATGACCCATTCGGCGCGGCACTGTTGCCACGTTGACCCTGATGTCATCCACGACGGGCTGCCAGCGCGGCCCATGGGCGGTGGGCCCCTTCGGGCAGAGAGACACCCGAAGATGGCCAGGCCTCCCCCAGTCGGCCCAAGATAGAGCCGGCTCCCCACAACCGGCTTGCCACCTCCCTCGAAGAAGACGCCCCATTAAGGAGACAAGACGCGGTGAGGCTACAACGATCACCCGCCGGACGGCGGCACTGTAGCCACGCCCACCTCGGCGAAGCCCTCGTCACCAAGATTGAGCAACAATAACCAACCCCCGACAAGGCCCTGGACAGTGGGGCCTGCCTGTCGACCAAGGAGCCGGCAGCCGGCGGGACCCATCAGCCGGCGGGCCCCAGCAGTCAGCGCAGAAGCCGGCGAGTGTAGACACAGATGGCTGGGCCCCACGCCCAACCGGATTACCATTGTACCCCCGGGGGTAGGCCTATATAAACCCCCCGGGGCACCCATGCAAAGGGTTGATCCCTGCTAGTCTTAGACACCACACATGGAGGAGAGGAGAGCAAGCCATGCCCTTCTTCCTCCTCTCACCGAACAGCTCAAGGGGCATCGTGTAGCTACTTGTTCATCTAGTGACCATGCGGAGACCCCACAGAGCAGCAGTAGGGGTGTTATCTCCACGGAGAGCCCCGAAGCTGGGTAAGATTCGCCGGTGTGCATGTCTTCGCCTCATTCCGTTTCCAGGCACCGACGACGTCTTACTGGCTCCCACAATGATAAGCCACCCGTTGGCATATGTCGCACCTACCACCTGACATCTATGGTTAGGAAACTTAACCATCTTTGATTAACGAGCTAGTCTAGTAGAGGCTTATTAGGGACACGGTGTTTTGTCTATGTATCCACACATGTATCAAGTTTCCGGTCAATACAATTCTAGCATGAATGATAAACATTGATCATGATATAAGGAAATATAAAGTAACAACTTTATTATTGCCTCTAGGGCATATTTCCTTCAGTCTCCCACTTGCACTAGAGTCAATAATCTAGTTCACATCGCCATGTGATTTAACACCAATATTTTACATCTTTATGTGATTAACACCCATAGTTCACATCGCCATGTGACCAACACCCAAAGGGTTTACGAGAGTCAATAATCTAGTTCACATTGCTATGTGATTAACACCCACAGAGTACTAAGGTGTGATCATGTTTTGCTTGCGAGAGAGGTTTAGTCAACGGGTCTGCCACATTCAGATCCGTATGTATTTCCCAAATTTCTATGTCTACAATGCTCTGCATGGAACTACTCTAGCTAATTGCTCCCATTTTCAATACGTATCTAGATTGAGACTTAGAGTCATCTAGATCAGTGTCAAAGTTTGCATCGACGTAACTCTTTACGACAAACACTTTATCACCTCCATAACCGAGAAACATTTCCTTAGTCCTCTTTAAGGTAACTAAGGATAATTTTGACTGTTGTCTAGTGATCTAGTCTTGGATTACTATTGTACCCCCTTGCCAAACTCATGGCAAGGTACACAACAAGTTTGGTACACAGCATGGCATACTTTATAGAACCTATGGCTGAGGCATAGGGAATGACTTTCATTCTCTCTTTATCTTCTGCCGTGGTCGGGTTTTGAGTCTTTACTCAACTTCACACCTTACAATACAGACAAGAACTCCTTCTTTGACTGACCATTTTGAACTCCTTCAAAATCTTGTCAAGGTATGTACTCATTGAAAGTCTTATCAAGTGTCTTGATCTATCTCTATAGATATTGATGCCCAATGTGTAAGTAGCTTCACCAAGGTCTTTCATTGAAAAATTCTTATTCAAATATCCTTTTATGCTATCCAGAATTCTACATCATTTCCAATCAACAATATGCCATCCACATATAATATTAGAAATGCTACAGAGCTCCCACTTACTTTCCTGTAAATGCAGGCTTCTTCGAAAGTCCGTATAAAACCATATGCTTTGATCACCTTATCAAAGCATATATTCCAACTCCGAGATGCTTGCACCAGTCCATAGATGGATTGTTGGAGTTTGCACACTTTGTTAGCAACTTTAGGATCGACAAAATCTTTTGGTTGCATCATATACAACTCTTCTTTAATAAATCCATTAAGGAATGCAGTTTTGACATCCATTTGCCAGATTTCTTAAAATGCGGCAATTGCTAACATGATTCAGACAGACTTAAGCATCGCTACAAGTGAGAAAATCTCATCGTAGTCAACACCTTGAACTTGTCGAAAACCTTTTGCGACAAGTCGAGCTTTGTAGATAGTAACACTACCATTAGTGTCTGTCTTCCTCTTGAAGATCCATTTATTCTCAATGGCTTGTCGATCATTGGGCAAGTCCACCAAAGTCCACACTTTGTTCTCATACATGGATCCTATCTCAGATTTCATGACCTGAAGGCATTTATCAGAATCTGGGCTCATCATAGCTTCTTCATAGTTCGTAGGTTCGCCATGGTCTAATAACATGACTTCCAGGACAGGATTACCGTACCACTCTGGTGCGGAACACGCTCTGTTCGACCTACGAGGTCCATTAGTAACTTGTTCCGAAGTTTCATGATCATCATCATTAGCTTCCTCTCTAGTTGGTGCAGGCATCACGGGAACGGATTTCACTGATGTGTTACTTTCTAATTCAAGAGAAGGTACAATTACCTCATCAAGTTGTACTTTCCTCCCACTCACTTCTTTTGAGATAAACTCCTTCTCTAGAAAGGTTCCATTCTTGGCAACAAAAATCTTGCCTTCGGATCTGTGGTAGAAGGTGTACCAAAGTGTTTCCTTAGGGTATCCTATGAAGATGCACTTCTTCGAATTGGGTTCGAGCTTATCAGGCTGAAGCCTTTTAACATAAGTGTCACAACCCCAAACTTTAACAAACGACAGCTTAGGTTTGTTGCCAAACAACAGTTCATACGATGTCGTCTCAACGGATTTAGATGGTGCCCTATTTAACGTGAATGCAGTTGTCTCTAATGCATAACCCCAAAACGATAGTGGTAAATCAGTAAGAGACATCATAGACCGCGCCATATCTAATAAAGTACGACTAGGCGTTCGAACACTCCATTATGATGTGGTGTTCCAAGTGGCGTGAGTTGTGAAACTATTCCACATTGTTTTAAATGAAGACCAAACTCGTAACTCAAATGTCCGCCTCCGCGATCAGATCATAGAAACTTTATTTTCTTGTTACGTTGATTCTCCACGTCACTCTGAAATTCTTTGAACTTTTCAAATGTTTCAGACTTGTGTTTCATCAAGTAGATATACCCATATCTGCTCAAATCATCTATGAAGGTCAGAAAATAACGATACATGTCGCGAGCTTCAACACTCATCGGACCTCATACATCGGTATGTATTATTTCCAATAAGTCATTGGCTCGCTCCATTGTTCCGGAGAACGGAGTTTTAGTCATCTTGCCCATGAGGCATGGTTCGCAAGTATCAAATGATTCCAAAAGCCCATCTGCATGGAGTTTCTTCATGCGCTTTACACCAATATGACCTAAACGGCTGTGCCACAAATATGTTGCACTATTATTATTATCAATTTTGTATCTTTTGGCATCAATATTATGAATATGTGTATCACTACGATCGAGATTCAATAAACCATTCACCTTGGGTGTATGACCATATAAGGTTTTATTCATGTAAACAGAACAAGAATTATTCTCTGACTTAAATGGGTAATCGTATTGCAATAAACATGATCTAATCATATTCATGCTCAACGCAAACACCAAATAACATTTATTTTAGGTTCAACACTAATCGCGAAGGTAGAGGGAGTGTGCGATGGTGATCTTATCAACCTTGGAATCACTTCCAACACACATCGTCACTTCGCTCTTAACTAGTCTATGTTCATTCTGCAACTCCAGTTTCGAGTTACTAGTCTTAGCAACTGAACCGATATCAAATACCCAGGGGTTGCTACGAACACCAGTAAAGTACACATCAATAATCTGTATAGCAAAATATACCTTTGTTCACTTCTGCCATCCTTCTTATCCGCCAAATATTTAGGGCAGTTCCGCTTCTAGTGACCATTTCCTTCGCAGTAGAAACACTTAGTTTCAGGCTTGGGTCTAGCTTTGGGCTTCTTCATGGGAGTGGAAACTTGCTTGCCATTCATGTTGAAGTTCCCTTTCTTTCCCTTGCCCTTTTACTTGAAACTAGTGGTCTTGTCAACCATCAACACTTGATGCTCTTTCTTGATTTCTACCTTCGCCGATTTCAGCATCGCGAAGAGCTCGGGAATCTTTTCTGTTATCCCTTGCACATTATGGTTCATCACGAAGTTCTAGTAGCTTGGTGATAGTGACTAGAGAACTCTTTCAATCACTATCTTATCTGAAAGATTAATTCCCACTTGATTCAAGTGATTGTAGTACCCAAACATTCTGAGCACATGCTCACTGGTTGAGCTATTCTCCTCCATCTTGTAGGCAAAGTACTTGTCAGAGGTCTCATACCTCTCAACACGGGCATGAGTCTGAAATAGCAATTTCAGCTCTTGGAACATCTCATATGCTCCATGGCGTTCAAAACATTTTTGAAGTCCCAGTTCTAAGCCATAAAGCATGTCGCACTAAACTATCAAATAGTCATCATATCGAGCTTGCAAAACGTTCATAACGTCCGTATCTGCTTCTGCAACAGGTATGTCACCTAGCGGTGCATCAAGGACATAATTCTTCTATGTAGCAATGAGGATAATCCTCAGATCACGGACCCAGTCCGCATCATTGCTACTATCATCTTTCAACTTAGTTTTCTCTAGGAACATATCAAAAAATAAGGGAGCTAAATCGCGAGCTATTGATCTACAACACAGATATGCAAATACTATTAGGACTAAGTTCATGATAAATTAAGTTCACTTAATCAAATTACTTAAGAACTCCCACTTAGATAGACATCCCTCAAATCATCTAAATGATACGTGATCCAAATCAACTAAACCATGTCTGATCATCACGTGAGATGGAGTAGTCATCAATGGTGAACATCTCTATGTTGATCATATCTACTATATGATTCAGGCTCGACCTTTCAGTCTCCAGTGTTCCGAGGCCATGTCTGTACATGCCAGGCTCGTCAAGTTTAACCCGAGTATTATGCATGTGCAAAACTGTCTTGCACCCATTGTATGTGAACGTAGAGTCTATCACACCCGATCATCACGTGGTGTCTCAACACGACAAACTTTTGCAACGGTGCATACTCAGGGAGAACACTTATACCTTGAAATTTTAGTTAAGGGATCATCTTATAATGATACCGCCATACTAAGCAAAATAAGATGCATAAAAGGTAAACATCTCTTGCAATCAAAATATGTGATATGATATGGCCATCATCATCTTGTGTTTTTGATCTCCATCTCCAAAGCTTCGTCATGATCTCCATCATCACCGGCTCGATACCTTGATCTCCATCGTAGAGTTATGGTCGTCTCGCCAACTATTGCTTCTACAACTATCGCTAACGCATAGTGATAAAGTAAAGCAATTACATGGCGTTTGCATTTCATACAATAAAGAGACAACCATAAGGCTCCTTCCGGTTGCCGATAAGTTTTATAAAACATGATCATCTCATACATTAACGTATATCACATCATGTCTTGACCATATCACATCACAATATGCCCTGCAAAAACAAGTTAGACGTCCTCTACTTTGTTGTTGCAAGTTTTACATGGCTGCTACGGGCTTCTAGCAAGAACCGTTCTTACCTACGCATCAAAACCACAACAGTGATCTATCAAGTTTGTTGTTTTTAACATTCAACAAGGACCGGCCGTAGTCAAATTCGATTCAACTAAAGTAGGAGAAACAGACACCCGCCAGCCACCTTTATGCAAAATTAGTTGCATGTCTGTCGGTGGAACCGGTCTCATGTGCGTGGACATGTAAGGTTGGTCCGGGCCGCTTCATCCCACAATATCGCCGAATCAAAATAAGACATTGGTGATAAGCAGTATGACTATCACCGCCCACAACTCTTTGTGTTCTACTCATGCATATCATCTACACATAGACTTGGCTCATGATGCCACTGTTGGGAAATGTAGCATGCAATTTCAAAAAAGATCCTACACTCACGCAAGGTCTATCTAGGAGATGAATAGCAACGAGAGGGGGAGACTGTGTCCACGTACCCTCGTAGACCGAAAGTGGAAGGGTTTGATAACGCGGTTGATGTAGTCGGACTTCTTCTAGCTCCAACTGATCAAGTACCGAACGTATGATACCTCTAAGTTCTGCACACGTTTAGCATGATGACATCACTCGCCTTCTTGATCCAGTAAGATGTCGAGAAAGTAGATGAGTTCCGTCAGCATGATGGCATGGTGACAGTGATGGTGAAGTGATTCTCGCAGGGCTTCGCCTAAGCACCGCAAAACTATGATTGATACGTCTCCAACGTATCTATAATTTTTATTGCTCCATGCTATATTATCTACTGTTTTGACATTATTGGGATTTATTATCCACTTGTATATTATTTTTGGGACTAACTACTAACCGGAGGCCCAGCCCAGAATTGCTATTTTTTGCCTGTTTTAGGGTTTCGAAGAAAAGGAATATCAAACGGAGTCCAAACAGAATGAAACCTTCGGGAACATGATTTTCTCAATGAATAAGACCCAGGAGACTTGGACTCTACGTCAAGGCACAAGAGAGGAGGCCACGAGGTAGGGGGGTGCGCCTGCCTACCCCAGGCACGCCCTCCACCCTCCTGGGCCCCCTGTTGCTCCACCGACGTACTCCTTTCTCCTATATATATCCACGTACCCCCAAACGATCAGATACGGAGCCAAAACCCTAATTCCACCGCCGTAACTTTCTGTATCCACAAGATCCCATGTTAGGGCCTGTTCCGGAGCTCCGCAGGAGGGGGCATCGATCACGGAGGGCTTCTACATCAACACCATAGCCTCTCCGATGAAGTGTGAGTAGTTTACCACAGACCTACGGGTCCATAGTTAGTAGCTAGATGGCTTCTTCTCTCTTTTTGGATCTCAATACAATGTTCTCCCCCTCTCTTGTGGATATCTATTCGATGTAATCTTCTTTTTGAGGTGTGTTTGTTGAGACCGATGAATTGTGGGTTTATGATCAAGTCTATCTATGAATAATATTTGAATCTTCTCTGAATTCTTTTATGTATGATTGGTTATCTTTGCAAGTCTCTTCGAATTATCAGTTTGGTTTGGCCTACTAGATTGATCTTTCTTGCAATGGGAGAAGTGCTTAGCTTTGGATTCAATCTTGCGGTGTCCTTTCCCAGTGACAGTAGGGGCAGCAAGGCACGTATTGTATTGTTACCATCGAGGATAACAAGATGGGGTTTTCTTCATATTGCATGAGTCTATCCCTCTACATCATGTCATCTTGCTTAAGGCGTTACTCTGTTTTTAACTTAATACTCTAGATGCATGCTGGATAGCGGTCGATGAGTGGAGTAATAGTAGTAGATGCAGGCAGGAGTCGGTCTACTTGTCTCGGACGTGATGCCTATATACATGATCATACCTAGATATTCTCATAACTATGCTCAATTCTGTGACATGCTCAACAGTAATTTGTTCACCCACCGTAGAATACTTATGCTCGCGAGAGAAGCCACTAGTGAAACCTATGGCCCCCGGGTCTATCTTTATCATATCAATATCCTACTACCTAGCTATTTCCTTTGCTATTTACTTTGCCTTTATTTTACTTTGCATCTTTATCACAAAAATACCAACAATATTATCTCTATCATATCTATCAGATCTCACTCTCGTAAGTGGCCTTATAGGGATTGACAACCCCTATTTGCGTTGGTTGCGAGGATTTATTTGTTTTGTGCAGGTACGAGGGAATCACGCGTAGCCTCCTACTGGATTGATACCTTGGTTCTCAAAAACTGAGGGAAATACTTATGCTACTTTGCTGCATCATCCCTTCCTCTTCGGGGAAAACCAACACAGTGCTCAAGAGGTAGCAAGAAGGATTTTTGGCGCCATTGCCGGGGAGGTTCGCGCAAGTCAAGATTTGACTCCCGACAACGAGCCATTTCTGGCGCCGTTGCCGGGGAGGTCTACGCAAAAGTCAACATACCAAGTACCCATCACATACCCTTATCTCCCGCATTACATTATTTGCCATTTGCCTCTCGTTTCCCTTGGCCCCACTTCACCCTTGCCGTTTTATTCGCCCTCTCTTTCTCTATTTGCCTCTTTTTGCCCGTTTGCCTTTTGTTTGCTTGTGTGTTAGTTTGTTTCTTGTCATTATGGCTAGTCCTTTACCTTCTGTCTCTATGTCTGAAATTGGGGAAACTATGGTCGATAATAATTCTGATGCTCCTACTAAAGAACCCACTATCTCACATACAAAAAGATTCCGTGTTGGTAGTGGTAATATTATTGGAAAATGAGTTATTCAAGATTTCTTTACTTGTGCCGGTGCTTTACCCTCTATGGGTAGTTCTATCCTTCATATAACTAGTAGTCTTGCGGACGCTATTGCCATGCTTGTAGTTGAACTTGAAATACAATTCATGCACATGCATCCTTCCATACAAAGGATTTTTCTGGAATTTTCTAATATTGAGCATTCTTCTGTTAAGCGTGCCGCTACTATATTTTTGGATCATGAGTTTAGATTCATAATAAAAGAGGCCAAAGCAATCTTTCCACATTATAGGGTGGACGCTTGCCGTCCTCCCATAGAGGCTATCCTCTTTGATCAAGAAGAAATAATGTGTTTTCAATCTCTAGACTATATTGCTTTCAATGAAAATCTTAGAAAAAGGGTTCCTACCAATGTTCTAGTTGATAGAATTTTTGAACTTAATGATGATTTGGCTATTCGAAATAATGAACTAGGATATTCTCTTGAATATAGGCTCACAAAGTTCTGTCAAAAGAATGCTTATAATGATGAATTGGTTGTGCAATATGAAGGACCAAAGGAGGAACCTATACCTCCCAAGGTTGATCTTGGGGACTTTTGTCCCATTAAATTTAGCCCTTTTGATTAATTTTGCTTTCCTCAAAGAAAACTTGCTGCTGAACGTAGAGAATATGAAATGAGTTTTAATAATCTATCTTACTATTATGGCAATACCTAGATCTATTCTTGCTTGTTATGCCTAGCTAGGGGCGTTAAACGATAGCGCTTGTTGGGAGGCAACCCAATTTTATTTTTATTCCTTGCTTTTTGCACCTGTTTAGTAATAAATAATTTATCTAGCCTATGTTTTGGTTGTGTTTTTTGTGTTTAATTAGTGTTTGTGCCAAGTAGAACCGTTGGGAAGACTTGGGGAAAGTCTTGTTGAACTTGCTGTAAAAAAAGAAACTTTAGCGCTCACGAGAACTGCTGCCATTTTTATTTGGAAAGTGATATTTAGTTAATTATTTTTGCAGATGATTAATAGATAAATTCCTCACGTCCAGAAATTTATTTTAGAATTTTTGTGATTCCAGATCTTGCGCCAGCTACATATTACTACAGACTGTTCTGTTTTTTGACAGATTCTGTTCTTCGTGTGTTGTTTGCTTATTTTGATGAATCTATGGCTAGTAAAATAGTTTATAAACCATAGAGAAGTTGGAATAAAGTAGGTATAACACCAATATAAATAAAGAATGAGTTCATTACAGTACCTTGAAGTTGTCTTTTGTTTTCTTTCGCTAACGGAGCTCACGAGATTTTCTACTTTAAGTTTTGTGTTGTGAAGTTTTCAAGTTTTGGGTAAAGATTTGATGGATTATGGAACAAAGAGTGGCAAGAGCCTAAGCTTGGGGATGCCCATGGCACCTCCAAGATAATCTAAGGACACCCAAAAGCCAAAGCTTGGGGATGCCCCGGAAGGCATCCCTTCTTTCGTCTACTTCTATCGGTAACTTTACTTGGAGCTATATTTTTATTCGCCACATGATATGTGTTTTGCTTGGAGCGTCTTGTATGATTTGAGTATTTGCTTGTTAGTTTACCACAATAATCCTTTATGTACACACCTTTTGAGAGAGCCATATATGATTTGGAATTTGTTAGAATACCCTATGTGCTTCGCTTATATCTTTTGAGTTATATAATTTTGCTCTAGTACTTCACTTATATCTTTTAGAGCACGGTGGTGGATTTGTTTTATAGAAACTATTGATCTCTCATGATTCACTTAGATTATTTTGAGAGACTTACATTGCATGGTAATTTTCTTAAAATCTTAATATGCTTGGTACACAAGATTAATAATAAAACTTTCTTATGAGTGTGTTGAATACTATGATAAGTTTGATGCTTGATAATTGTTTCGAGACATGAAGATGGTGATATTAAAGTCATGCTAGTTGAGTAGTTGTGAATTTGAGAAATACTTGTGTTGAAGCTTGTGATTCCCGTAGCATGCACGTATGGTGAACCGTTATGTGATGAAGTTGGAGCATGATTTATTTATTGATTGTCTTCCTTATGAGTGGCGGCCGGGGACGAGCGATGGTCTTTTCCTACCAATCTACCCCCCTAGGAGCTTGCGCGTAATACTTTGCTTTGATAACTTGTAGATTTTTGCAATAAGTATATGAGTTCTTTATGACTAATGTTGAGTCCATGGATTATACGCACTCTCACCCTTCCACCTTTGCCAGCCTCTCTAATACCGCGCACCTTTCGCCGGTATCATACCCACCATATACCTTCCTCAAAACAGCCACCATACCTACCTATTATGGCATTTCCATAGCCATTCCGAGATATATTGCCATGCAACTTTCCACCGTTTCTTTTATTATGACACACTCCATCATTGTCATATTGCTTAGCATGATCATGTAGTCGACATCGTATTTGTGGCAAAGCCACCGTTCATAATTCTTTCATACATGTCACTCATGAGTCATTGCATATCCCGGTACACCGCCGGAGGCATTCATATAGAGTCATACTTTGTTCTAAGTATCGAGTTGTAATTGTTGAGTTGTAAGAAAAATAAAAGTGTGATGATCATCATTATTAGAGCATTGTCCCAGTGAGGAAAGGATGATGGAGACTATGATTCCCCCACAAGTCGGGATGAGACTCCGGACGAAAAAAGAGAGAAAAGAGGCCATAAAAAGGAGAAAAGGCCCAAAAAAATGAGAGAAAAAGAGTGAAGGGACAATGCTACTATCCTTTTACCACACTTGTGCTTCAAAGTAGCACCATGATCTTCATAGTAGAGAGTCTCTCATGTTATCACTTTCATATACTAGTGGGAAATTTTCATTATAGAACTTGGCTTGTATATTCCAATGATGGGCTTCCTCAAAATGCCCTAGGTCTTCATGAGCAAGCAAGTTGGATGCACACCCACTTAGTTTCTTTTTGAGCTTTCATATACTTATAGCTCTAGTGCATCCGTTGCATGTCAATCCCTACTCACTCACATTGATATCTATTGATGGGCATCTCCATAGCCCGTTGATACGCCTAGTTGATGTGAGACTATCTTCCCCTTTTTGTCTTCTCCACAACCACCACTCTATTCCACCTATAGTTCCATATCCATGGCTCATGCTCATGTATTGCGTGAAGATTGAAAAAGTTTTGATAATGTCAAAAGTATGAAACAATTGCTTGGCTTGTCATCGGGGTTGTGCATGATTTAAATATTTTGTGCGGTGAAGATAGAGCATAGCCAGACTATATGATTTTGTAGGGATAACTTTCTTTAGCCACGTTATTTTGAGAAGACATAATTGCTTAGTTAGTATGCTTGAAGTATTATTATTTTTATGTCAATATGAACTTTTGTCTTGAATCTTTCGGATCTGAATATTCATACCACAATTAAGAAGAATTACATTAAAATTATGCCAAGTAGCACTCCGCATCAAAAATTCCATTTTTATCATTTACCTACTCGAGGACGAGCAGGAATTAAGCTTGGGGATGCTTGATACGTCTCCAACGTATCTATAATTTTTGATTGCTCCATGCTATATTATCTATTGTTTTGGACATTATTGGGCTTTATTATCCACTTTTATATTATTTTTGGGACTAACCTATTAACCGGAGGCCCAGCCCAGAATTGTTGTTTTTGCCTGTTTTAGGGTTTTGAAGAAAAGGAATATCAAATGGAGTCCAAACGGAATCAAACCTTCGGGGATGTGATTTTATCAACGAATAAGACCCGGGAGACTTGGACCCTACGTCAAGGCACAAGAGAGGAGGCCACGAGGTAGGGGGCGCGCCTGCCTACCCCAGGCGCGCCCTCCACCCTCGTGGGCCCCCTGTTTCTCCACCGACGTACTCCTTCCTCCTATATATATCCACGTACCCCCAAACGATCAGATACAGAGCCAAAACCCTAATTCCACCGTCGTAACTTTCTGTATCCACAAGATCCCATCTTGGGGCCTGTTCCAAAGCTCCGCCGGAGGGGGCATCGATCATGGAGGGCTTCTACATCAACACCATAGCCTCTCCGATGAAGTGTGAGTAGTTTACCTCAGATCTACGGGTCCATGGTTAGTAGCTAGATGGCTTCTTCTCTCTTTTTGGATCTCAATACAATGTTCTCCCCCTCTCTTGTGGAGATCTATTCGATGTAATCTTCTTTTTGCGGTGTGTTTGTTGAGACCGATGAATTGTGGGTTTATGATCAAGTCTATCTATGAATAATATTTGAATCTTCTCTGAATTCTTTTATGTATGATCGGTTATCTTTGCAAGTCTCTTCGAATTATCAGTTTGGTTTGGCCTACTAGATTGATCTTTCTTGCAATGGGAGAAGTGCTTAGCTTTGGGTTCAATCTGGCGGTGTCCTTTCCTAGTGACAGTAGGGGTAGCAAGGCATGTATTGTATTGTTGCCATCGAGGATAACAAGATGGGGTTTTCTTCATATTGCATGAGTCTATCCCTCTACGTCATGTCATCTTGCTTAAGGCGTTATTCTGTTTTTAACTTAATACTCTAGATGCATGCTAGATAGCGGTCGATGAGTGGAGTAATAGTAGTAGATGCAGGCAGGAGTCGGTCTACTTGTCTCGGATGTGATGCCCATATACATGATCATACCTAGATATTCTCGTAACTATGCTCAATTCTGTCAATTGCTCAACAGTAATTTGTTCACCCACCGTAGATACTTATGCTCGCGAGAGAAGCCACTAGTGAAACCTATGGCCCCCGGGTCTATGTTTATCATATCAATCTCCTACTACCTAGTTATTTCCTTTGCTATTTACTTTGCCTTTATTTTACTTTGCATCTTTATCACAAAAATACCAAAAATATTATCTTTATCATATCTATCAGATCTCACTCTCGTAAGTGGCCTTATAGGGATTGACAACCCATATTTGCGTTGGTTGCGAGGATTTATTTGTTTTGTGCAGGTATGAGAGACTCGCGCATAGCCTCCTACTGGATTGATACCTTGGTTCTCAAAAATTGAGGGAAATACTTACGCAACTTTGCTGCATCATCCATTCCTCTTCGGGGAAAACCAACGCAGTGCTCAAGAGGTAGCAATGACCGGGGTGTAAATTGTGGAGGGGGCACCGCACACGGCTAACGATTGGTGTTTTTGTGTTCTAGGCGCATGAGGGAGTCCTGGATTAGGGGGTCCTCGGGTGTCCGGGCTATTCGATATGGGCTTGACTGATGGGCCGTGAAGATACAAAGCATAAGGCTTTCCCTCGTGTCCGTGTAGGACTCTCCTATGCGTGGATGACAAGATTGATGTTCGGATATGTAACTTCCTTCTTCCACGAACCGACTATGCACAACCCCAGGCCCCTCCGGTGTGTATATAAACCGGAGGGTTTAGTCCGTAGAGGCTATCAGAATTCATATGGGCTAGACATCTAGGGTTTAGCCATTACGGTCTCGAGGTAGATCAACTCTTGTAACCCCTATACTCATCAAATACAATCAAGAAGTACGTAGGGTTTTACCTCCATTAAGAGGGCCCAAACCTGGGTAAACATCGTGTTCCCTTTGTCCCTTGTTACCTTCGATCCTCAGACGCACAGTTCGGGACCCCCTACCCGAGATCGGCCGGTTTTGACACCGACATTGGTGCTTTCATTGAGAGTTCCATTGTGTTGTCGATAGAAGGATCGATGGCTCGCCTTGTCATCAATGACAATATCACTTGTGGAAGGGCCTTAATTCCAGGACAGGTCCTCTAGCTCGGCGGTTTTACCATGGGCGCTCGCTCGGCCGTTAGGCCAATGGTTCCCCCCACAATCGCCAAACATCTGAAGGAAATATGCCCTAGAGGCAATAATAAAGTTATTATTTATTTCCTTATATCATGATAAATGTTTATTATTCATGCTAGAATTGTATTAACCAGAAACATGATACATGTGTGAATACATAGACAAACAGAATGTCACTAGTATGCCTCTACTTGACTAGCTCGTTGATCAAAGATGGTTATGTTTCCTAACCATAGACATGAGTTGTCATTTGATAAACGGGATCACATCATTAGGAGAATGATGTGATTGACTTGACCCATTTCGTCAGCTTAGCACTTGATCGTTTTAGTTTACTGCTATTGCTTTCTTCATGACTTATACATGTTCCTATGACTATGAGATTATGTAACTCCCAATTACCGAAGGAACACTTTGTGTGCTACCAAACGTCACAACGTAACTGGGTGATTATAAAGGTGCTCTATAGGTGTCTTCGATGGTACTTGTTGAGTTGACATAGATCAAGATTAGGATTTGTCACTCCGATTGTCGGAGAGGTATCTCTGGGCCCAGTCGGTAATGCACATCACTATAAGCCCTGCAAGCATTGTGACTAATGAGTTAGTTGCGAGATGATGCATTATAGAACGAGTAAAGAGACTTGCCGGTAACGAGATTGAACTAGGTATTGAGATACCGATGATCGAATCTCGGGCAAGTAACATACCGATGACAAAGGGAACAACGTATGCTGTTATGCGGTTTGACCGATAAAGATCTTCATAGAATATGTGGGAGACAATATGAACATCCAGGTTCCGCTATTGGTTATTGACCGGAGACGTGTCTCGATCATGTCTACATAGTTCTCGAACCCGTAGGGTCCGCACGCTTAAAGTTCGGTGATGATCTATTATGAGTTTTTGTGTTTTGATGTACCGAAGGTAGTTAGGAGTCTCGGATATGATAACGGACATGACGAGGAGTCTCGAAATGGTCGAGACATAAATATCATTATATTGGACGACTATATTCGGACACCGGAAGTGTTCCGGGTGATTTCGGAGAAAACCGGAATGCCGGAGGGTTACCGGACCCCCCCCCGGAGAAATAATGGGCCTTATGGGCCTTAGTGGAGAGAGAGAGAGGGCTGGCCTAGGGCAGGCCACGCGCCCCTCCCCCTCTGGTCCGAATTTGACTAGGAGAGGGGGGGACCTTTCCTTCTCCCTCTCCCCCTTCCTTTCCCCCTCCTAGTAGGAGTAGGAAAGAGGGGAGTCCTACTCCTACTAGGAGGAGGACTCCTCCTCCTGGCGCGCCATAGAGGGTCGGCCGGCCTCCCCCTTACTCCTATATATACGGGGGCAGGGGGCACCTGTAAACACACAAGTTGATCATTGATCCCTTAGCCGTGTGCGGTGCCCCCCTCCACCATAATCCACCTCGGTCATATCGTAGCCCTGCTTAGGCGAAGCCCTGCGTCGGTAGCAATATCATCACCGTCAACACGCCATCGTGCTGACGGAACTCTCCCGTGAAGCTATGCTGGATCGGAGTTCGTGGGACGTCATCGAGCTGAACGTGTGCTGAACTCGGAGGTGCCGTGCGTTCGGTACTTGGATCGGTCGGATCGTGAAGACGTTCGACTACATCAACCGCGTTCTCATAATGCTTCCGCTTATAGTCTACGAGGGTACGTGGACGATACTCTTCCCTCTCGTTGCTATGCATCACCATGATCTTGCGTGTGCGTAGGATTTTTTTTGAAATTACTACGTTCCCCAACAGTGGCATCCGAGCCTGGTTTATGCGTAGATGTTATATGCACGAGTATAACACAAGTGAGTTGTGGGTGATACTAGTCATACTGCTTACCAGCATGTCATACTTTGGTTCGGCGGTATTGTTGGATGAAGCGGCCCGGCCCGGACTGGCAGAAGCCTTATGGTTGTCTCTTCATTACATAAGATGCAAGCGCCATATAATTGCTTTACTTTATCGCTATGCGATAGCAATAGTTGCAAAAGCAATAATTGGCGAGACGACCATGTGACGACACGTTGATAAAGATCAAGATGATGGAGATCATAGTGTCATGCCGGTGACGATGGAGATCATGACGGTACTTTGGAGATGGAGATCAAAGGCACAAGATGATGATGGCCATATCATGTCACATATTTTGATTGCATGTGATGTTTATCATTTATTCATCTTATTTTGCTTAGTTCGACGGTAGCATTATAAGATGATCTCTCACTAAATTTCAAGGTACAAGTGTTCTCCCTGAGTATGCACCGTTGCGAAAGTTCATCGTGCCCAGACACCACGTGATGATCGGGTGTGATAAGCTCTACGTTCACATACAACGGGTGCAAGCCAGTTTTGCACATGCGGAATACTCGGGTTAAACTTGACGAGCCTAGCATATGCAGATATGGCTTCGGAACATTGGAGACCGAAAGGTCGAGCGTGAATCATATAGTAGATATGATCAACATAGTGATGTTCACCATTGAAAACTACTCCATCTCACGTGATGACCGGACATGGTTTAGTTTATTTGGATCACATGATCATTTAGATGACTAGAGGGATGTCTATCTAAGTGGGAGTTCTTAAGTAATATGATTAATTGAACTTTAATTTATCATGAACTTAGTCCTGATAGTATTTGCATAACTATGTTGTAGATCAATAGCTCGCGATGTAGCTCCCCGTTTATTTTGATATGTTCATAGAGAAAAACTAAGTTGAAAGATGTTAGTAGCAATGATGCGGATTGGATCCGTGATCTGAGGATTATCCTCATTGCTGCACAGAAGAATTATGTCCTTGATGCACCGCTAGGTGACAGACCGATTGCAGGAGCAGATGCAGATGTTATGAACGTTTGGCGAGCTCGATATGATGACTACTTGATAGTCTAGTGCACCATGCTTTACGGCTTAGAATCGGGGCTTCAAAGACGTTTTGAATGCCATGGAGCATATGAAATGTTCCAAGAGTTGAAATTAGTATTTTAGACTCATGCCCATGTCGAAAGGTATGAGACCTTTGACAAGCACTTTGCCTACAAGATGGAGGAGAATAGCTCAGCTAGTGAGCATGTGCTCAGAATGTCTGAGTACTACAATCACTTGAATCAAGTGGGAGTTAATCTTCCAGATAAGATAGTGATTGACAGAGTTCTCTAGTCACTATCACCAAGTTATTGGAACTTCGTGATGAACTATAATATGCAAGGGATAACGGAAACGATTCCCAAGCTCTTTGTGATGCCGAAATCGACGAAGGTATAAATCAAGAAAAGCTTCAAGTGTTGATGGTTGACAAGACCACTAGTTTCAAGAAAAGGGCAAAGGGAAGAAGGGGAACTTCAAGAAGAACGGAAAGCAAGTTGCTGCTCAAGTGAAGAAGCACAAGTCTAGACCTAAGCCTGAGACTAAGTGCTTCTACTGCAAAGGGACTGGTCACTGGAAGCAGAACTGCCCCAAGTATTTGGCAGATAAGAAGGATGGCAAAGTGAACAAAGGTATATTTGATATACATGTTATTGATGTGTACTTTACTAGTGTTTATAGCAACCCCTCAGTATTTGATACTAGTTCAGTTGTTGAGATTAGTAACTCGAAACGGGAGTTGCAAAATGGACAGAGACTAGTTAAGGGTGAAGTGACGATGTGTGTTGGAAGTGGTTCCAAGAATGATATGATCATCATCGCACACTCCCTATACTTTCGGGATTAGTGTTGAACCTAAATAAGTGTTATTTGGTGTTTTCGTTGAGCATGAATATGATTTGATCTTGTTTATTGCAATACAGTTATTCATTTAAAGTTAGAGAATAATTGTTGTTCTGTTTACATGAATAAAACCTTCAATGGTCATACACCCAAGGTGAATGGTTTATTGAATCTCGATTGTAGTGATACATGTATTCATAATATTGAAGCCAAAAGATGCAAAGTTAATAATGATAGTGCAACTTATTTGTGGCACTGCCGTTTAGGTCATATTGGTGTAAAGCGCATGAAGAAAATCCATGCTGATGGGCTTTTGGAATCACTTGATTATGAATCAGTTGATGCTTGCGAACCATGCCTCATGGGTAAGATGACTAAGACTCCGTTCTCCGGAACAACGGAGCGAGCAACAGACTTGTTGGAAATAATGCATACTGATGTATGCAGTCCGATGAGTGTTGAGGCTCGCGGTAGGTATTGTTATTTTCTGACCTTCACAGATGATTTGAGTAAGATATGGGTATATCTTCTTGATGAAACATAAATCTGAAACATTTGAAAAATTCAAATAATTTCAGAGTGAAGTGGAAAATCATCGTAACAAGAAAATAAAGTTTCTACGATCTGATCGTGGAGGAGAATATTTGAGTTACGAGTTTGGTCTTCATTTGAAGCAATGCGGAATAGTTTCGCAACTCACGCCACCTAGAACACCACAGCGTAATGGTGTGTCCGAACATCGTAATCGTACTTTATTAGATATAGTGCAATCTATGATGTCTCTTACCGATTTACCACTACCGTTTTGGGGTTATGCATTAGAGACAACTACATTCACGTTAAATAGGGCACCGTCTAATCCGTTGAGACGACACAGTATGAACTATGGTTTGGCTAGAAACCTAAGCTGTCGTTTCTTAAAGTTTGGGGTTGTGATGCTTATGTGAAAAAGTTTCGGCCTGATAAGCACAAACCTAAATCGGAAAAGTGCGTCTTCATAGGATACCCAAAAGAAATTGTTGGGTACACCTTCTATCATAGATCCGAAAGGCAATATATTTTTTGCTAAGAGTGGATCCTTTCTAGAGAAGAAGTTTCTCTCGAAAGAAGTGACTGGGAGGAAAGTAGAACTTGATGAGGTAACTGTACCTGCTCCCTTATTGGAAAGTAGTTCATCACAGAAATCCGTTCCTGTGACTCCTACACCAATTAGTGAGGAAGCTAATGATGATGATCATGTAATTTCAGATCAAGTAACTACCTAACCTCGTAGGTCAACCAGAGTGAGATCCGCACCAGAGTGGTACGGTAATCCTGTTCTGGAAATCATGTTACTAGACCATGATTTACCTACGAACTATGAGGAAGCGATGATGAGCCCAGATTCCGCGAAATAGCTTGAGGCCATGAAATCTGAGATGGGATCCATGTATGAGAACAAAGTATGGAATTTGATTGACTTGCCCGATGATCGGTGAGTCATTAAGAATAAATGGATCTTCAAGAAGAATACAGACGCTGATGGTAATGTTACTGTCTACAAAGCTCAACTTGTTGCGAAAGGTTTTCGACAAGTTCAAGAAGTTGACTACGATGAGACTTTCTCACCCGTAGCGATGCTTAAGTCCATCTGAATTATGTTAGCTATTTCCGCATTTTATGATTATGAAATTTGGCAAATGGATGTAAAGACTGCATTCCTGAATGGATTTCTGGAAGAAGAGTTGTATATGATGCAACCTGAAGGTTTTATCGATCCAAAGGGTGCTAACAAAGTGTGCAAGCTCCAGCGATCCATTTATGGACTGGTGCAAGCCTCTCGGAGTTGGAATAAACGTTTTGATAGTGTGATCAAAGCATATGGTTTTATACAGCCTTTTGGAGAAGCCTGTATTTACAAGAAAGTGGCTGGGAGCTCTGTAGCATTTCTAATATTATATGTGGATGGCATATTGTTGTTTGGAAATGATATAGAATTTCTGGATAGCATAAAAGAATACTTGAATAAGAGTTTTTCAATGAAAGACCTCGGTGAAGCTGCTTACATATTGGGCATCAAGATCTATAGAGATAGATCAAGATGCTTAATTGGACTTTCACAAAGCACATACCTTGACAAAGTTTTGAATAAGTTCAAAATGGATCAGGCAAAGAAAGGATTCTTACCTGTGTTACAAGGTGTGAAGTTGAGTAAGACTGAATGCCCGACCACTCCAGAAGATAGAGAGAAAAATTAAAGATGTTCCCTATGCTTCAGCCATAGGCTCTATCATGTATGCAATGTTGTGTACCAGACCTAATGTGTGCCTTGCTATTAGTTTAGCAGGGAGGTACCAAAGTAATCCAGGAGTGGATCACTGGACAACGGTCATGAACATCCTGAAATACCTGAAAAGGACTAAGGATATGTTTCTCGTTTATGTAGGTGAAAAAGAGCTCATCGTAAATGGTTACGTTGATGCAAGCTTTGACACTGATCCGGACGATTCTAAATCGCAAACCAGATACATGTTTATATTGAACGGTGGAGCTGTCAGTTGGAGCAGTTCTAAACAAAGTGTCATGGCGGGATCTACGTGTGAAGCGGAGTACATTGCTTCTTCGGAAGCAGCAAATGAAGGAGTTTGGATGAAGGAGTTCATATCCGATTTAGGTGTCATACCAAGTGCATCGGGTCCAATGAAAACCTTTTGTGACAATACTGGTGCAATTGCCTTGGCAAAGGAATCCAGATTTCACAAGAGAACCAAGCACATCAAGAGACGTTTCAACTCCATCCGGGATCAAGTCCAGGTGGGAGACATAGAGATTTGCAAGATACATACGGATCTGAATGTTGCAGACCCGTTGACTAAGCCTCTTCCACGAGCAAAACATGATCAGCACCGAGACTCCATGGGTGTTAGAATCATTACTGTGTAATCTAGATTATTGACTCTAGTGCAAGTGGGAGACTGAAGGAAATATGCCCTAGAGGCAATAATAAAGTTATTATTTATTTCCTTATATCATGATAAATGTTTATTATTCATGCTAGAATTGTATTAACTGGAAACATGATACATGTGTGAATACATAGACAAACATATTGTCACTAGTATGCCTCTACTTGACTAGCTCGTTGATCAAAGATGGTTATGTTTCCTAGCCATAGACAAAGAGTTGTCATTTGATTTACGGGATCACATCATTAGGAGAATGATGTGATTGACTTGACCCATTCCGTTAGTTTAGCACTTGATCGTTTAGTTTGTTGCTATTGCTTTCTTCGTGACTTATACATGTTCCTATGACTATGAGATTATGCAACTCCCGTTTACCGGAGGAACACTTTATGTGCTACCAAACGTCACAACGTAACTGGGTGATTATAAAGGTGCTCTACAGGTGTCTCCAAAGGTACTTGTTGGGTTGGCGTATTTTGAGATTAGGATTTGTCACTCCGATTGTCGGAGAGGTATCTCTGGGCCCACTCGGTAATGCACATCACTTAAGCCTTGCAAGAATTGCAACTAATGAGTTAGCTGCGGGATGATGTATTACGGAACGAGTAAAGAGACTTGCCGGTAACGAGATTGAACTAGGTATTGAGATACCAACGATCGAATCTCGCGGCAAGTAACATACCGATGACAAAGGGAACAACGTATGTTGTTATGCAGTTTGACCAATAAAGATCTTCATAGAATATGTGGGAGCCAATATGAGCATCCAGGTTCCGCTATTGGTTATTGACCGGAGACGTGTATCGTCATGTCTACATAGTTCTCGAACCCGTAGGGTCCGCACGCTTAAAGTTTCGATGACATTTATATTATGAGTTTATATGTTTTGATGTACCGAAGGTAGTTCGGAGTCCCGGATGTGATCACGGACATGACGATGAGTCTCGAAATGATCGAGACATGAAGATTGATATATTGGATGACTATATTCGGACACCGGAATGGTTCCGAGGGTTATCGGATATATACCGGAGTACCGGGGGTTACCGGAACCCCCCCGGGGGTTTAACGGGCCTACATTGGCCTTAGTGGAGAAGAGGAGGGGCGGCCAGGGCAGGCCGCACCCCCTCCCCCTCTAGTACGATTTGGACAAGGAAGGGGGGGCGGCGCCCCCCTTTCCTTCTTCTTCTCCTCCTCCTTCCCCCTTCTCCTAATCCAACAAGGAAGGGAGGGAGTCCTACTCCCAGTGGGAGTAGGACTCCTCCTGGCGCGCCCCTCTCCTGGCCGAACGCCTCTCCCCCTTGCTCCTTTATATACGGGGGCAGGGGGCACCCCATAAACACAACAATTGATCATTGATCTTTTAGCCGTGTGCGGTGCCCCCCTCCACCATAGTCCACCTCGATAATATCGTAGCGGTGCTTAGGCGAAGCCCTGTGTCGGTAGAACATCATCATCGTCACCACGCCGTCGTGCTGACAAAACTCTCCCTCAACACTCGGTTGATCGGAGTTCGAGGGACGTCATTGGGCTGAACGTGTGCTGAACTCGGAGGTGCCGTGCGTTTGGTACTTGATCGGTCGGATCGTGAAGACGTACGACTACATCAACCGCGTTGTGCGAACGCTTCCGCTTTCGGTCTACGAGGGTACGTGGACAACACTCTCCCCTCTCGTTGCTATGCATCACCATGATCTTGCGTGTGCGTAGGATTTTTTTTGAAATTACTACGTTCCCCAACAGTGGTATCCGAGCCTGGTTTTATGCGTAGATGTCATATGCACGAGTAGAACACAAGTGAGTTGTGGGCGATATAAGTCATACTGCTTACCAGCATGTCATACTTTGGTTCGGCGGTATTGTTGGATGAAGCGGTCCGGACCGACATTAAACGTACGCTTATGCGAGACTGGCTCTACCGACGTGCTTTGCACACAGGTGGCTGGCGGGTGTCAATTTCTCCAACTTTAGTTGAACCGAGTGTGGCTACGCCCGGTTCTTGTGAAGGTTAAAACAACACCAACTTGACAAACTATCTTGTAGTTTTGATGCGTAGGTAAGAACGGTTCTTGCTAAGCCCGTAGCAGCCACATAAAATTTGCAACAACAAAGTAAAGGATGTCTAACTTGTTTTTGCAGGGCATGTTGTGATGTGATATGGTCAAGACATGATGCTAAATTTTAATGTATGAGATGATCATGTTTTGTAACCAAGTTATCAACAACTGGCAGGAGCCATATGGTTGTCGCTTTATTGTATGCAATGCAATCGCCCTGTAATGCTTTACTTTATCACTAAGCGGTAGCGATAGTCGTAGAAGCATAAGATTGGCGAGACGACAACGGTGCTATGATGGAGATCAAGGTTTCGTGCCGGTGACGATGGTGATCATGACGGTGCTTCGGAGATGGAGATCACAAGCACAAGATGATGATGGCCATATCATATCACTTATATTGATTGCATGTGATGTTTATCTTTTATGCATCTTATCTTGCTTTGATTGACGGTAGCATTATAAGATGATCTCTCACTAAATTATCATGGTATAAGTGTTCTCCCTGAGTATGCACCGTTGCGAAAGTTCTTCGTGCTGAGACACCACTTGATGATCGGGTGTGATAGGCTCTACGTTCAAATACAACGGGTGCAAAACAGTTGCACACGTGAAATACTCAGGTTAAACCTGACGAGCCTAGCATATAACAGATATGGCCTCGGAACACGGAGACCGAAAGGTCGAGCATGA
The DNA here is from genome assembly GCF_018294505.1 of Triticum aestivum. NCBI lineage: Eukaryota > Viridiplantae > Streptophyta > Magnoliopsida > Poales > Poaceae > Triticum > Triticum aestivum. The sequence continues at coordinate 521,948,761 of NC_057800.1, forward strand.
ATCATATAGTAGATATGATCAACATAGTGATGTTCACCATTGAAACTACTCCATCTCACGTGATGGTCGGACATGGTTTAGTTGATATGGATCACGTGATCACTTAGAGGATTAGAGGGATGTCTATCTAAGTGGGAGTTCTTAAGTAATATGATTAATTGAACTTAAATTTATCATGAACTTAGTACCTGATAGTATATTGCTTGTCTATGTTAATTGTAGATAGATGGCCCGTGTTGTTGTTCCGTTGAATTTTAATGCGTTCCTTAAGAAAGCAAAGTTGAAAGATGATGGTAGCAATTACACGGACTGGGTCCGTAACTTGAGGATTATCCTCATTGCTGCACAGAAGAATTACATCCTGGAAGCACCGCTAGGTGTACCACCTGTGCCAGCAACCGCAGACATTGTGAATGCCTGGCAGTCGCGTGTTGATGACTACTCGATAGTTCAGTGTGCCATGATTTACGTCTTAGAACCGGGACTTCAACGACATTTTGAACGTCATGGAGCATATGAGATGTTCCAGGAGTTGAAGTTAATATTTCAAGCAAATGCCCGGATTGAGAGATATGGAGTCTCCAATAAGTTCTACAACTGCAAGATGGAGGAGAATAGTTTTGTCAGTGAGCATATACTCAGAATGTCTGGTACTGCAATCACTTGATTCAACTGGGAGTTAATCTTCCGGATGATAGCATCATTGACACAATTATTCAATCACTGCCACCAAGCTACAAGAGCTTCATGATGAACTATAACATGCAAGGGATGGATAAGACGATTCCCGAGCTCTTCGCAATGCTAAAGGCTGCGGAGGTAAAAATCAAGAAGGAGCATCAAGTGTTTATGGTCAATAAGACCACCAGTTTCAAGAAAAAAGGGCAAAGGGAAGAAGAAGGGGAACTTCAAGAAGATCGGTAAACAAGTTGCTGCTCAAGAGAAGAAACCCAAGTCTGGACCTAAGCATGAGACTGAGTGCTTCTACTGCAAGCAGACTGGTCACTGGAAGTGGAACTGCCCCAAGTATTTGGCGGATAAGAAGGATGGCAAGGTGAACAAAGGTATATGTGATATACATGTTATTGATGTGTACCTTACTAATGTTCACAGTAGCACCTGGGTATTTGATACTGGTTCTGTTGCTAACATTTGCAACTTGAAATAGGGGCTACGGATTAAGCGAAGATTGGCTAAGGACGAGGTGACGATGCGCATATGAAATGGTTCCAAAGTCGATGTGATCGCGGTCGGCACGCTACCTCTACATCTACCTTCGAGGTTAGTTTTAGACCTGAATAATTGTTATTTGGTGCCAGCATTGAGCATGAACATTATATCTGGATCTTGTTTGATGCGAGACGGTTATTCATTTAAATCATAGAATAATGGTTGTTCTATTTATATGAGTAATATCTTTTATGGTCATGCACCCTTGAAGAGTGGTCTATTTTTGTTAAATCTTGATAGTAGTGATACACATATTCATAATATTGAAGCCAAAAGATACATAGTTGATAATAATTGTGCAACTTATTTGTGGCACTGCCATTTAGGTCATATCGGTGTAAAGCGCATGAAGAAACTCCATACTGATGGACTTTTGGAACCACTTGATTATGAATCACTTGGTACTTGCGAACCGTGCCTCATGGGCAAGATGACTAAAACACTGTACTCTGGAACTATGGAGCGAGCAACAGATTTGTTGGAAATCATACATACAGATGTATGTAGTACGATGAATATTGAGGCTCGCGGCGGGTATCATTATTTTCTCACCTTCACAGATGATTTAAGCAGATATGGGTATATCTACTTAATGAAACATAAGTTTGAAACATTTGAAAAGTTCAAAGAATTTCAGAGTGAAGTTGAAAATCATCGTAACAAGAAAATAAAGTTTCTACGATCTGATCCTGGAGGAGAATATTTGAGTTACGAGTTTGGTCTTCATTTGAAACAATGCGGAATAGTTTCGCAACTCACGCCACCCGGAACACCACATCGTAATGGAGTGTCTGAACGTCGTAATCGTACTTTACTAGATATGGTGCGATCTATGATGTCTCTTTCTGATTTACCGCTATCATTTTGGGGTTATGCTCTAGAGACAGCCGCATTCACGTTAAATAGGGAACCATCAAAATCCGTTGAGACGACGCCTTATGAACTATGGTTTGGCAAAAAACCAAAGTTGTCGTTTCTTAAAGTTCGGGGCTGCAATGCTTATGTGAAAAAGCTTCAACCTGAGAAGCTCGAACCCTAATCAGAGAAATGTGTCTTCATAGGATACCCAAAAGAGACTATTGGGTACACCTTCTATGACAGATCCAAAGGCAAGACTTTTGTTGCTAAATTTGGAATCTTTCTAGAGAAGGAGTTTCTCTCGAAAGAAGTGAGTGGGAGGAAAGTAGAACTTGATGAGGTAACTGTACCTGCTCCCTTATTGGAAAGTAGTTCATCACAGAAACCGGTTCTTGTGAAACCTACACCAATTAGTGAGGAAGTTAATGATGATGATCATGAAACTTCAGATCAAGTTGTTACTGAACCTCGTAGGTCAACCAGAGTAAGATCCGCACCAGAGTGGTACGGTAATCCTATTCTGGAGGTTATGTTACTAGACCATGACGAACCTATGAACAATGAAGAAGCGATGGTGAGTCCAGATTCCGCAAAATGGCTTGAGGCCATGAAATCTGAGATGGGATCCATGTATGAGAACAAAGTGTGGACTTTGGTTGACTTGCCCGTTGATTGGCAAGCCATTGAAAATAAATGGATCTTCAAGAAGAAGACTGACGCTGACGGTAATGTTACTGTCTATAAAGCTCGACTTGTTGCAAAAGGTTTTCGACAAGTTCAAGGTATTGACTACGATGAGACTTTCTCACCCGTAGCGATGCTTAAGTCTGTCCGAATCATGTTAGCGATTGCCGCATTTTATGATTATGAAATTTGGCAAATGGATGTCAAAACTGCATTCCTGAAAGGATTTCTGGAAGAAGAGCTGTATATGATGCAACCGGAAGGTTTTGTCGATCCAAAGGGAGCTAACAAAGTGTGCAAGCTCCAGCGATCCATTTATGAACTGGTGCAAGCCTCTAAGAGTTGGAATAAACGCTTTGATAGTGTGATCAAAGCATATGGTTTTATACAGATTTTTGGAGAAGCCTGTATTTACAAGAAAGTGAGTGGGAGCTCTGTAGCGTTTCTAATATTATATGTGGATGACATATTGTTGAGTGAAAATGATATAGAATTTCTGGATAGCATAAAAGGATATTTGAATAAGAGTTTTTCAATGAAGGACCTCGGTGAAGCTGCTTATATATTGGGCATCAAGATCTATAGAGATAGATCAAGACGCTTAATTGGACTTTCACAAAGCACATACCTTGACAAAATTTTGAAGAAGTTCAAAATGGATCAAGCAAAGAAAGGGTTCTTGCCTGTGTTACAAGGTGTGAAGTTGAGCAAGACTCAATGCCCGACCACTACAGAAGATAGAGAGAAGATGAAAGATGTTCCCTATGCTTCAGCCATAGGCTCTATCATGTATGCAATGCTGTGTACCAGACCTGATGTGTGCCTTGCTATAAGTCTAGCAGGGAGGTACCAAAGTAATCCAGGAATGGATCACTGGACAGCGGTCAAGAACATCCTGAAATACCTGAAAAGGACTAAGGATATGTTTCTCGTTTATGGAGGTGACAAAGAGCTCATCGTAAATGGTTACGTTGATGCAAGCTTTGACACTGATCCGGACGATTCTAAATCACAAACCGGATACATGTTTACATTGAACAGTGGAGCTGTCAGTTGGTGCAGTTCCAAACAAAGCGTTGTGGCATGATATACGTGTGAAGCGGAGTACATAGCTGCTTCGGAAGCAACAAATGAAGGAGTCTGGACGAAGGAGTTCATATCCGATCTAGGTGTCATACCTAGTGCATCGGGTCCAATGAAAATCTTTTGTGACAATACTGGTGCAATTTCCTTGGCAAAGGAATCCAGATTTCACAAGAGAACCAAGCACATCAAGAGACGCTTCAACTCCATCCGGGATCAAGTCCAGGTGGGAGACATAGAGATTTGCAAGATACATACGAATCTGAATGTTGCAGACCCGTTGACTAAGCCTCTTCCACGAGCAAAACATAATCAGCACCAAGACTCCATGGGTGTTAGAATCATTATTGTGTATCTAGATGATTGACTCTAGTGCAAGTGGGATACTGAAGGAAATATGCCCTAGAGGCAATAATAAAGTTATTATTTATTTCCTTATATCATGATAACTGTTTATTATTCATGCTAGAATTGTATTAACCGGAAACATGATACATGTGTGAATACATAGACAAACAGATTGTCACTAGTATCACTACAAAAAATACACTTCCGTGATGATACGTGTTTGTCACATTAGGTAGCGTTTTTTGTCATGCATGTACATCCATGACAAATTTATGACAGAATCAAGATAGTCATACATGTGCTGTCGTAGAAGTGTTCCATGACATTACCAAAATTATCATCACGGAAGTGTCCACTTCCATGACGATAAATCGCGCGTCACAGAAGTGCTTTCGTCAAGGGTGACCGACACGTGGCATCCACCGTAACGGAACGCCGTTAAGCTATCGGGTCGGGTTTTGGATCCGATAACCCGTTAACAGCCCCGACCAATGGGGATTTTCCACATGTAAAATCATCATTGGCTGGAGGAGACACGTGTCAGGCCCGCGTTGGCACATGTGTCACTCATCCAATGGGTGAGACGCGCCTATGATATGTTGACACGTGGACCGGCCCATCAAGTTTAAATGGGCCGGCCCAACTGAAGGCCCAAAAGATTTTGCGAACCATAATGGGCCGGCCCAACTAAAGGCCCACAAGATTTTGCGGCCATAATGGAGGATATCGCATCGGGATCGGGACAGGCGGTCTTCGACCTGGAGGCGATGATGGAGGAATTAGGGCTGAAAGAGGATGATCTCCAAGATGTTGTGATTGAGGACGAGGAACTACCGATGGAATCGACCTGGTGGATGGCAATCGCTAGGGTTCACACAGAAAAATCCTATAGCCAATATTGGTTCTTCAGAAACATGAGGATTGCATGGGATTTGGCTAAGGAGGTAAAGATCCGCCCTCTCGAGGATAACCTCTATACGATGCGGTTTGGCTGCCTCGGTGATTGGGAGCGCATCATGGAGGAAGGCCTGTGGATGTTCAAAGGGAAGGCCGTGGTCATCGCACAGTATGATGGGTTCAACAAGCCGTCAACAATTGAGCTGAATAAGATTGATATATGGATGCAGATCCATGATCTTCCAGATGGTTTCTTTCCCAAGATCAAAACTCTTTCCGCTACAGTGGAGAGTTCATCTTTGCAGAGCCAAAATCTCATGATTTGGAGGGGAATTTTGCACGGGTTCGACTGAGAATTGATGTTACAAAACCTCTTAAGAACGTCGTGTCGCTGGTGATCAAGAGGAAAGATTCGCTCCAGAGGGTGATCTTTAGGGTGAAATATGAACGCCTTCCAGACTGGTGTGCGGTTTGTGGGTACATGGGCCATCTGTTCAAGGAGTGTGGCGATGGAGTTCACCCCCCGAAAGCCCTTGTTTTCAAAGACCTAAGAGCAACTTGGTTCAAAGGTCCGGGTAATGGGCCAGGAGAAGGCCGCAGCTCATCTGAAGGCAGTGGATCACGAGGCGGACGGGGCAGAGGACGATCGGGAAGGGGTCGCGGTCGTGCACGCGGACCCGCAGAGCATACAACCTCGGAAGATCCTTCTGAAGCTGACAGAGAACAAGAGGACAGAGACGTCTCCATGATGGAGGCAGAAAGGAACAGGAAGAGGGGAGCCGGGATGGATTCTTCGGCACCAGCGCCCGTTGCAAGCAACCTTCTGCTACTTCTGGGTCCAACTGAGGTTCCACCTAGTCCATCCTCAAAACAGGAGCAGAAAAGGAACAAACCAAGCACGTTGACAAATGAGAAGACCAATGGAAAGAACACAACTGCAAACAAAAACCCTGATGCGCATTTGGCGAGCTCCCTAGTGGGGTCGCGCCTAGCGCAATGAGTCTTCTTTGTTGGAACTATCGCGAGGCTGGCAAACCCGCGACAGTTCGAGAGCTTCGTGACCTAACGAAGCAGTTTACCCCCTCTGTACTTTGTATCTTGGAAACTCAAATAGAGGGTTCTAGAGTCGAGAGTTTGGTTGGTTCTTTAGGCTATAATAAGAGTTTTGCTGTTAGTAGCTCTGGCAGAAGTGGTGGCTTAGGAATTTTTTGGAACAAAGAAATAAAGCTTGAGATTGTTGGTTATTCTCGGTATCACATTGATGTAGTAATTGATGAGCTGGTTGATATGAAAACAAGAGTCACTTCTGTTTATGGAGAAGCACAAGTAAACGAAAGATACAAAACGTGGGATATGCTCCGAGGAATTGTGGGTGCTAGCGATACACCATGGCTCGTCGTTGGAGATTTCAATGAAGTTTTACATGCCCATGAACATGATGGAGTGGGTAACAGGAGTCAAGCGCAGATGGACGCATTTAGGGACGCCCTTGATACATGTGGACTCACGGATATAGGCTATACGGGCACAAGTTGGACCTTTGCGAAAAAGGTGACATGAGGTACATATACACGGGTGCGTCTAGACCGTGGAGTGGCTAACCCAGCCTGGTGTATTGCTTTTCCATCGGCTAAGCTCGAGCACAAGACGGCTGCTACCAGTGACCGCGTCCCAATCTATGTGAACTTCATGCATGGCGAGGCATGCATGCGGTCCCCAAAAGCATTTAAGTATGAAGTTGCATGGGAACGTGACCCCACGCTAAAACCTGCTGTCCAGAATGCATGGGCCAATGGAGCAGGAGATACGGTCGTTTCTCTTAATGATAGGTTGAGGTCTCTTTCAACAGATCTGTTTGCATGGGAAAGGACAAACTTTGGAAACATACGGCGCGACATTCAGCGTCTGAAAAAGGAGCTACAGGAGCTGTGGGAATCCCCAAATATATTTGGTCCGACACACATTGAATTAAAATTAATTGAGAGGCTCACTGAATTATATCACAGGGAGGAAATTTTGTGGCGCCAGCGAGCCCGTCTCGAATGGCTAATGCATGGTGATAAGAATACATACTTTTTCCACCTCCGAGCGAGTCGTAGAAGAAGAAAGAACCAGATTAGAGCACTTCAAAGACCGGATGGGCAGATGACTGATAATATGCCGGAGATGAAAAATCTGACCAATAGTTTTTATAGAGATTTGTACACGTCAGAGGGAGTGCATGATATGGACCAAGTCCTTGATACGGTACCTATAAAAGTAACTACAGAAATGAATGAGTCTCTGAATGCGCCGCATAGCAAAGAGGAAGTTAAAAAAGCTCTCTTTCAAATGTACCCAACCAAAGCGCCCGGCCTGGACGGATTCCCGACGCACTTCTTTCAGCACCATTGGGACTTATGTGGGGACGATGTTACAAAGGCTGTACTGAGGATTGTAGAAGGTATATAATCAGCGAAGTGCATCAATGATACCGTATTGGTGTTAATCCCAAAGGTAAAAAACCCAACGCTCCTGTCACAATTCCGCCCAATTAGCCTCTGCAATGTTTTGTATAAAATTGCGTCAAAGGTGATAGCTAGCAGACTGAAAGAGGTGCTGCCTGAAATTATATCAGAGGAACAGTCAGCCTTTATCCCAGGTAGACTGATCACAGACAATATTATAACTGCCTATGAATGCCTGCACTTCATGAAGAGGAACAAAGCCAAGAAACACCAGTCATGTGCTCTTAAGCTTGATATGATCAAAGCTTATGACAGGGTGGAATGGCCGTACCTCAGAGCTATAATGCTTAAGCTAGGTTTCAGCAATAGGTGGGTTGATATTGTTATGGGCCTGGTAACCACAGTCAGTTTCTCTGTCTTATTCAATGGAAAGAAACTACAACATTTCAAACCTTCGCGAGGGATCAGACAAGGGGGCCCGATATCTCCATACTTGTTCTTGCTAGCAGCAGCGGGCCTTTCGTGCCTCTTAAAATCAAAGAGTGAGTCATCCAACTTAAGTGGTTTGCAGGTTGCTCCAACGGCACCACCTATCAGCCATCTTTTATTCGCCGATGACAGCCTGCTCTTTTATCAAGGCCAATGGTGTGGTCGCTAACGAGGTGTACCATGTTCTGGAGACATATTGCGAGGCGACTGGGCAGTGAATAAACCATGCAAAATCGTCTATATACTTCAACAAGGGGGTTCCCGATTCTGTGAGACAAGAGATCAAAGAGATACTCCATGTTCCTAATGAGACCCTTAATGAGAAATATTTGGGGATGCCATCTGATATAGGGAGCTCAAAGAATGGTGCTTTTAAGTATTTAAAAGACCGTCTGTGGAGTAAGGTTCGGGGCTGGATTGAACGCACCATCTCCTCAGCGGGAAAGGAAGTGTTGGTTAAATCTGTGGCACAAGGAGTACCGGTTTTTTCTATGTCTTGTTTCAAGCTCCCAAGAGGTTTATGTGAACACCTGAACATGCTTATTAGAAAATTTTGGTGGGGTAGCAAGGAAGGAAAACGGAAGCCTCATCGGGTCTCCTGGAAAACTATGACACAGACCAAGGGCATGGGGGTTTGGGATTCAAAGATTTTGAGCTCTTTAACTTAGCAATGCTGGCTAAACAAGCTTGGAGGCTGATGCAGAATCCAGAAACCTTGAGCGCACGTATTTTGAAAAGTGTATACTACCCAAATTCGCATATACTGGAGGCCGAACTAGGAAGCCACCCTAGCCAAGTGTGGCATGCCATCATTGAGGGCAGGGATACACTATGTCAGGGACTGATCAGAAGGATTGGGAACAGAGAAACAACTCATATATGGGGTCGGAATTGGTTGCCACATGAGGGGATGTTTCGACCCCTCGGAAGTATTGCTCCAAACCCTCCCACCAGGGTGTCTGAGCTCATTATCGGCGCAATAGCATCATGGAACATGCAACTTGTCCAAGAACATTTTATGCCAATAGATGCACAGGTCATACTTGCATTGCCTTTGTGTACAAGGAACTTAAGCGACTTCTGGGCTTGGTACTATGAGAAACATGGAGTCTTTACTGTAAAGTCTGTGTACAAGATGCTAGTTGCAACTAAACTAAGAAGGGAGGCGTGGTTAGAAGGGTCTGCGGGACCATAAAACTCCATTGCAGAGGAGGGATCATGGAAGAGATTATGGAAGACGGAGGTGCCAGGGAAAATTCGTATGTTCTTATGGAGACTCTCGAAGCACTCCCTTCCAACAAACGATGTCAGGGCAAACCGACATATGGCTGATTCTGACCAGTGCGGGCTTTGTGGTAACCGGGATTCATGGCGTCACTCTTTGTTAGAGTGCTCATCATCAAGGAGTGTCTGGGCACTGATTGTTGAGGACATCACACATAAAATCATAGAGAGCACGGAGCCAAGTGCGAGGCAGTGGCTGTTCACACTCATGAAAATGTTATCACATGAGAAATTTATCCTCGCAACAGTTACACTTTGGTCCATTTGGCATGCCCGACGTAAAGCTATTCATGAAGCCATATTTCAGAGCCCCCAATCTACCTTCGGTTTTATTGGACGGTTCATTACAGAACTAGATACTATTAAGACGAAGGGACCAGCTCGGGACGCCTCGCCAGCGGCTGCTCCATCCATTCAGCGTCGGCCTAAGAAACCTCCTGCTGGATATTGCAAGATTCATGTGGATGCTGGGGTCATGGCAAGAAGAGGAGGATCTGCGGCGGCAGTTTATAGAGATGCGGATGAAAATACATGGGCAGCTCGGCTCTAGTGGTCGAGGGAGTGGAAGATCCGGCAACACTTGAAGCTTTTGCTTGTCGGGAGGCATTATCCCTTGCAGAAGATATGGGTATCCATAATTTTGGTATTGCTTTGGACTACCAACAAGTCGTCTCAGATATCAACAGGAAGTCACACGGGACGTATGGAGCGATCATCGCGGAGATAAATCTTAGAGCATCTTTCTTTAATTGTACTTTTTCCTTTGAGAGTCATGCTGTGAATTATGAAGCACATAGTTTAGCCAAGTTTTTCCTCTCGAGAGGTCCGGGACGCCACGTCTGGTTCGGCGCTCCTCACGACAGAGATGTATCCCACTTCATGTGGACTTTATTGAATAAACTTGGTTTTCCCCCCTCAAAAAAGGTAAAGGCCCACAAGATTTTTGTGTGCCATAATGGGCCGGCCCAGGTAAAGGCCCACAAGATTCTTGCGGATCATAATGGGCCGGCCCAGCTAAAGGCCCATGAGATTTCGCTGACATTAATGGGCCGACCCAGCTGTAGGCCCACAAGATTTTGAGGACCCTAGTAGGCCGGCCCATTAACTGGCTGCCATGTTTTGGGCCAAATGCCAGCCCATATTTGATCCGGTCCATTAATGGCCTGCCACGCTCCGGGCCTAATAGTGGCCCATATGAGATCCGGCCCGTTAAAAGCCTACCATGTTCTGGGCCAAATTACAGCCCAGATCAGGTCCGACCCTTTAAGAGGCTTTGGGCTCAATTATGGCCCATATCAGATTCGGCCCGTCAACTGGACACTATGCTTTTGGGCCCACTTGCTAAAGGCCCACTTAGTAATTCAGCCTGATATTAGTTTTGACCTGTTAAGGGCCCGTTTAACACTTCGGCCCTATATTAATTTCGTCCTGTTAAAAGCCCGTCATATAGTTGGGCCTAACTACGGCCGGGTCTGCATCCGGCCTGCTCGTAGCCGATATCTAATTGGGACAAACAAGGACCGAGACAATTTTGGCCTGTTAAAAGCCCGTGACTTGATTCACACAATCATGGGCCGGGGTTCATTTTGGGCTGCTGCCGGCCTGTGAGCTGTTCGGCACGTTTCAGCCCCGCTAAAAACCTGGCCCGTTAGAGTCAAATGTTTCGGTCCGGTCGACTACATCTGATTTTTTTTCAGATAGCGAATGATGGCAGTAACTAGTAGGAATTAAGAACAAACCTACTCTATACAGTAAAGAAATTACGGCATAGTAACTAAGAATAAACCTACACTATACAATAAAGGATTTAAGGTATATTACACCCACTGGGCATCGAAGTTCACCACCAGTGATCATAAAGCGCAACGAAGAAGCAGATTACAAAAATTGGGCACCATTGTAGTGTAACAAAATAATACTGAACCGAGACCACTTCCAAGACAGTTCAAGAAAGGTTAGCCTTGCGGGGGAACTGCTGCGCAAGCTGCTGAGCAAGGCTGTGAGAGCGGCCTAGCATGTCGGTCATAGCTTCCAGGTGTAGCTGTTTAGCGATGAGGTTCTAATTGGTGTTCTCCGCAATCTTTCTTAGTGATAGGACTTCAAGTCGAAGTTGAGTTGCAGAATGCCTTTCTGCTAGAATTTGGGACTAAAGAAGTCGAACTGATTCAGACAACGAATTCTATGAGCTTGTTTGACTGTTAGTCTCAAGTAACTTGAACACTGCATCAAGATAAGACTTTGGGGTTGTCTCGCTATCTTCAAGATGTTTTGCCTTCTTTGCTGCAATATATGCTGGGTTTGTCTCACAGCCTTCATCAGACTTGTGCATGTCATCATGCATATCACCCTGAAACAAAGCAGAGAGATGACAGGTTTTGCACGTGTATAAACAAAGATGATAACTGTTCTGTCAATTCTATCCAATTTAAAATTAGAAAATAAAGAGTAAGTTCAAAATATCAATAGCATAATTTGGCATTGTTCATAATGCAGGGAGCTTCACCACACTACTGGATTACCATGTCAACATAACAAGCATAGATGAAGGGCAAAGAAAATCATTGTATCTATTTTGGATAATGTGCATGGCATGTTGTTCATATCATCAGCCACATTAGTAAGATAAAACAGGAGATGACAAGGTGCAAACGTGGGCTGCTTCACCACACACTGGATTATAGATCCACAAAAACAAGCATACATATAGGGAGTATTAAGTAATGTGCATAGTATGAATAAGGAATTTGGTTTTACAAGTAAAACTTAGAACTTATGGTTCTTACGAACATGCATTTTGGTAGAAACAACAAACTAAATAGCAGTAAACGATAGGGAGTATGAGCAAATTAAACAGCAGTTGAGGATAAAGGCTTTAGAAGGACTGAATTACATTAATAGTTAACACCGGCTTTATAATGCCCTTGTCCATGTCAAGGGAAGGATAACTCAAGAATTTCAGCACAGAATCTTCTTCATAAGCATTGCCTGTACTCTACATTTTGTAGAGAGTAATTATAGATATGATAATATTGGAAGGGATAGAGGATAATGAAGATAAGATGCAGATTGATGCTACATAATCAACTACCAATCCCTGGAAGTACAAGCGTTACAGGACAAAATGTACTGACAAGAGCAATGGGCTACACTTCTACACTGGCATTGTCTGTGTATTCTACTTGTTGGTAAGATTAAATATAGATATGATCTTTTTTAGTAAATGGTGGGCGAGGGAGATAAGATGCAGAATGCTACAAAATGAACCAATCCCTCTTCCCATAATACAAGAGTGTTTTGAACACTAGTGTACTGTACAAAACGTACTTATATTATGGGACGAAGGGAGTAGCTGTTAATGTAAGTACAGTGATAGACCACGTTTAGTCCTTACAAGAGGACTGCAGAGCTAAACCTCTTCAAAAGCATTGGGTTGATTCTAAATTTATGTAAGAGTCCATATGGATCTTATAATGTCCACCAAATGGACGATTACGAGGCTAACATGTGCAGTGATGCTACATAATCAAACAGCTATGAAAGTAAGTATGGTCATACAGGGCAAGAGGTACTCACAAGAGCAATGCAGTGTGCAGTATAGTTGCGAGATTTTGTGGTCCCTTGAGAATGAATGTTCTTCTGCTAACAGTTTTCGTACAAGTGAGACATTAAGGCAAATGCAGAAATGTAGTTCAAATTGTGATGTGATATCATAGACGGTACCTTACGCTGCAGCCGAGACCAGTGTGTAAAAAGATTATTCTAGTCACCGTCGGATAAATGTAGCACCGGAGACTTTACAGAAATTTTGTTCAGAGGCTTGCCATCGAAGTGCGCTTGCCTCAGGTAGGAACGATACTTCATCAACGAGTGCTTGAAAAGCGCAACCAACCCTTGCTCGTCATCACAATCCAGTTTTCTCCTCACCTATTTAAAAGAATGAAATCTTGTGTCTTCTGTCAGCAGAAACATATGTAGTAATGACCATGAATAACATTAGTACATTACTTACGCGTAAGTTGCGGAGGAAGACTGGAAATTGTTCCATGTTTGCGGTATAATCTTTCCATGAATGAAAGATGCGCACAAAGTTCCTGACAACAACATAAGCTTCGTCTTCTAAACTGGGAAGAAATGGAACAGGGGTCCTATTTGCTGCAATTGGGGCTCTCTCTGGTGCGAAAAGGGATTTGGCAACTGGATTTGGTGTACTCTTTGCTGGAATGGGGGTTTTGTGTCGTACAACTGGTGCTATGTCAACTGGCATAATCATACTGTTTGCTGCAGTTGGGGTCTGCTGAGTTGGGGCATCAGAAATGACCACTGTAGTAGGGCTAGAGTTTGCTAGAGTTGGGGTATTTTGTGGGTCAGGTGATATTGCAACTACACCTAATGGGATATTTGATTTATCAGGTGCCAGTACCTTTTCCAAATACTTTGCTTGTGCTCCTCCATGATCAGCAATCGCCCTCTTCCTTTTGAACGTCTGATACACAAGAACAGCATTTGAATGGATGAATATGGTATGATGACAGATGGAATATGTATTGAAAATGATAGGCAGGGCGTATTCACATACACGATGTGTAAACTAAGCTAATCGCAGTTCAACAAAGTAGAAGCAATGCAAAGCATCAATTGCAAGATATGTGCGAGCAATGTAACCTTGGAAAGTTAGAGCAAGTACCTTGATGGGTGAATAAGATAGGGCATCTTCCTCTCACTCCTCCACTAGGGAGCTACATTGACTTAGGTCTCCCTCTAGCTCAGAATCACTGTTAGGATCATATTCTGAGCATGAATCTGTAGGTGGAGAGCGTTTGCATTGCATTGTATCCAGACTTGATTTCAGTCCCTTAATGCCAAGTTTGACGGCCATGGCATTGTTCTGCTTTATTCTTTTCATGCGCGCAAGCTCATAATCATTATGATGTTGTTCAGAATCTGAGATTCATGAAAACGTAAAAAGTAGTCAGATTATCTATTCTGAGGGCCGGAATTTTGAAAACCCTGTGAACTTTAGAGGTACTAAAGATTACCGAAATACATCTGAACCATTAAGTGTAGGTAGCACTGAGCACACAACAAACCCTAATAACAGTCCTGCCTAATGAGTAATGAATCAATTAGAAAATGGGTGCTGAGGAGTGGCTGCTGAGTGTTGAGGACGTATCTCAGGATAAATCAGGTTGGCTTGGTGGGTGCTGCACGCCTGAGTCCTGAACAGACTGGGAAGGTATGCACGACAGTGCGCCCGGGCAGCGGTGACGCTGTTGGGCAAGCGGCTCCTGGCCTCTTGTTAGTCCGGCGTCTCCTCCTAGAGTCATGCCGTCCGGGGACGGCAAGTCACCGGCGAGGCAGGTGGCTGGGGGCGAGTAGAGATCGGAAGCGAGCAGCAGAACAGAGGGGAATCGGGGCCTGGGACGACTCAAAATCCCAGGGTGGGCCGGCCCACCATGGGCACCCTGTAGAGATACACACCCGAGCGGCGAACATGCATTTTCGAAACTAATTTAGGAACATTTAGCTGACCAATTAAACAACTCTGTTTTAATAATATCATATTCGTATTTGAACAACTAAGCTTGTTTAGCTTGATGGGTGGAGCAGTGTTATTATGACACGAAGCACGTATTCTGATCGTATAGTGATCATAAAGGGGGAAACTCTAAGCATATTTTTTAGCAAAAGAGGGTTTCCCCTCCGATTTCTATTAAAGAAACCACCACGGAACCAACATGATCAATTAAACCCTAAGCATGATCAATTAAATCGTATTATGGCTGTGCCATGGCAGATTTGAAGCTGCAAACCGGAGAAATGATATTTAGCATCCATTGTTTACTTCGAACTAAGAACTAAATTCTATGAGCTGAAAAGAAAGTAGAGTAAGCAAGTTAAGATCTATTTTCTGGTTGAGATCAAAAAGTAGAGGAGATATGAAGTACCACCTCTCTTGCGGCGCCGTGTAGGCATCGGGGGTGCGATGGCTGTCGGTGGCGTTGAAGCAGATCTGCGACGGTAGACGGGTGCATCGGGGGATAAGTCCCGTTGCGGTGGAAGAGAAGGTCGTGTGAGCGGCCATGGCAAAGAGGACGACAGCGCCGATGAAGCGAGAGGACGTGATGCAAGGCTATTGGTCCGTCGCCATGGATGAGAAACGTCCATCTCTAGCAGTGGACGACGCGGTCTTGGTAGGCGCTTCGGCATGGTGGAGGACGGTGGCGATGGATGTGGTGGAGGACGGCGGCGATGGATGGGGTGGCGGACGGAGGCTGGTGTGGGGATGGAGTGTTCTAGCGCGGACGGTGTATGAATGGGAAAATGGAGGGAGAGGTACGGGAAACCATGTTTTTGGGACGCGCCTGTCTGAAATATGGGAAAGTTACGAACTTAGCCCCCGTTTAAAATTTGGACGTCTCGTCGGTTGGGGATAGGATGGTAATCTCGCATCTCGCCAATATTTGCCCAGAGCGATTTCGGGCGAGGAGAGGGTGGTTGGCGCCCATGGTTAGCGCCCATGGTGTATGAACGGGGCTGACAGGTACGGCGGTTGTGTCACGTCTGAGTGAAGTTACAAACCTGCCCCTATTGAAAATATTTGCCTACATCGATTTTAGCCGAGTCGAGTTTGTTTTGCCGCCCACCGTGTATGAATGGGTAATGGAGGGAGAAACAGAGGTCTTTCAGATGAGCTTGAATCAAATGAGTTTTGCCGCCCATGTTTGACGCCCACCGTGTCGGAATGGGCTCAGAGGCGGTCGTGTCACGTCTAATTGAAGTTACTAACCTACCCCTATTTAGAGCAGTGGAAATCGGGTCGATGGATTGTCTGTGTAATGGGTAGACAGTAATTTCCATCTCCCAAAAACTTGGCTTCGGGCAGCGGACATGGGAGTGGACATTTTGCTGCTCCTTTCGAATTTTGGGACAAGAGCATCCACGTTTACCCTGGAAACTAAATTCGAATCCATTTTGTATTCCTATATGAATCTTTATAAATCATTCTATGTGTTTTTATATATCTTCAAAAGGACGACAAAGATGTATTCCACTGTCATATATGAATATGGTTTACAAATGCCGATACTCAAATTCAGAAACTAGAATCCAGTTTAAGGTGAATTCAAATATTTGGAACACTTCATGTCCAACTCAAATGTCACACGCAACATAATGTGTACTCCCATTTAGATATGTACACGAGTGATGTATCAAGATTCAAATACCGAGTCAATCAACCAAGAATGTACAGAACTAACAGACATATAAACACTTATAGAGTATATGGATCAATAATACCAACTAACATACATAAGCCAGGCCGTTGTACTTTTTTTGGCTACAACAACATCCTTTTTTAGCCAGCATCTTGGCCCTTTCCGATGCGTGCCACTTATGGTCCATCTATACTACTACTATTGATGAATGCACATTCAGCCCGATTGGCATATTTGTAGGTCTGGCACAACAATCCAAATGAAATGTCTCCGAGTCTTATCAATTAATACAGACTTGTGCTCAAATAAAATTACAAACCAAAAAAACAATTATTACATGATCTCTAAAACAAATGGTTTGATTGATTACATGAACACACAACACAAAGGTTATTCAACTATGGAAAGAACATTTCACCTATGATTTACCAAGTAGGAATTTAATTTCCTTTTTTCCTTCAGGACCTTAACAATCTGGTCAGTCTCAGCTTGCTTCGTTTTGAAATCCATCAAATATTTAATGGTTGTCTTGAGTACTGCTTGTGATTGTGCTGTTTGCTTCCTCAACATGTCAACTTCATCTCTAAGTGCAGAAGCAGAATCTCTTTCTACCACTAGTTTAGCCTTTAGAGCATCAACAGTTGGCCATTCATAATGCACGATTGGGCCGGTGCCACTGCTGTGGGATGATGCAATGTCCATGGGGACCTCGCTCTTTGATCTTGGGCTAACCTGTTTTGCCATTAAAGTTCCGATTGGATTCAGAAAAGTTGAAGTTAGCAAAACATCTCAATTGGAAGTTATAACAGCAAACCAGTTAAACAAACAAGGAATTAAAGAGTTTCAATTGGATGCTGAAAAGTAGTTATTAACATCATTGTAACCCGTTGTTGCAGCAGCAAAGTAGTTAAACAAACAAGTAGATATTTAAGTTAAGGCAAACAGGTAATTCTTAATAGTAAGTATCAAACACATAGATAGGCGCAGTCTACAATATGATTAACAGGCTATGCCATTATGTAATCAGTAGCAAACTAAATTAAGCCAAGCAACGTAATTGAACAATTTTGCAATAAGTGGCTAACTAAAATTCCGAGAAGCAGGTAACTGAACTTACGCTAGTTCTTTGTACAGGCACACTGCAACTTCTTTTTCGCTTACAAGGTTGTACGAAGGAGTCCATGTCATCAATTGCTTGGATACGCAGTCCCTATACTTCTTTCTTCCCACACTGCATGGGTAAGTCGAATGGTTAATCTGGTAAGATGGTGCGTCCTTGATATGTTATATGAGGACGTGTAGTCAGACTAGTTGTAGCCAAACACATCACACTGGCTTTTATTGTATATTTCATGCGATTAATTTTGGCATATCGAGATCTAAGCAATCTACAATAGGATGAAAAGACTGGCATCTTTCACATTATTGGCAAACTCAGTTCATAGAAACAAGTAATTCAACAATTCTGTGGGTAAATCAAAAGCGCCACTGGAATATTTTTCACTATCCAATCATACACGCAAAAAAGGGTGACGCCACCATAGGGGCTGGTATGGGCGCCCGCCTCAGGTGGCTGGAAAGTGTGCACCTAGTTTGAGTCGTCCAGGTTGGCCCATGCTAGTTTTGTTCGTCCCGACGCATGAGCAAGCAATGTAAAAAATGAAGAAAAATGTTTCAATTTGGATGGGCCAATAACACAAGTGCAAGGCAGGCCCTATAGCAGGCTTGCGGCCCAAACGAGCGCCTCCCATATCGATCGACAGCAGGAAAAATCCGAATTCATTCACTCCAGCCTCCAGTCTGGTTCGCTCCTAACCTAGCCGCCGCTGGACAGACTCACACAACACTTCCTCGCGCCCTCGTTGGAGGGCGGTCGCCGGGCTTCAAGCGAACGGAAGGACAAGAAGATGAAGATCCAACCCTGGGTGTAGCCTGCATGGGAGGCAGCGGCGGCAGCACGGGCATGGCATCAAGCTTGCGCAAACGGACAGTCGCAGCTTGCAAGAGTAGCATGCGCAACGAGCAGGTACATCACATCCCTGATTATATATAATTCAACTCTTCAATTTCTGGCCAATAGTTAAACCTGGCGGTGTTGTAAAACTGCTTGTATGTAGGGAATCTATGAGAAAATGAAACCAATTTCTACTTATTTTATAACTCCCCCAATTAATACTGAACTGACTGAATCTGATGTATCTAATCAAGTTTCCGGTGTAAACATACAAGCTCATGTTGTTCTTGAGCCTGAAGTGTCTAATGAACAGACTGCTAATGAAGGATTTGATGCAAACATTTTACATGCTCCTGGTGATGAACATATAGTGTCTAATGAGGAATCTAATGCAAACATTTTGCAAGCTCATTGAAGGATTTAGTGTCTAATGATGATCTACTATGTTGAGAGAGACAAAGATTTACAGGCATTGACGACAAGCAAATTATAGTGCATTTTCATAGCTTGAGGAAACGTCGAGGTCATCTACCAGAAAGTCCCCGTATCATGACAACATAGCATAAATACTTTTCTAATCTGTTGTTTGAAACTATTGGCATACTTGTGCAGGATAGATATATTGATATGCAGTTTGCGCACTGGTTATACGTGCAATTACACTTTGATATTTTCAGCCAGAGAATGAACAATTCAAGCAGGTATAGACCATGTTTGTAGTCCTTGTACACCATGTTGCATTTTGTGTTTTTGGTGCTTGCATCATTTAGTGTTTATAATCTGAACTACTTTGGATCATTAGCTAGTTTTCAAAGTGCATGTAGCTTCACATTTCTCAAGTTATGTTGATTTCCGGAGTGCAAGTGCCTTCGTATTTTTTAAGTTAACTGTTCGCCCCTGGTAACTTGAATTCGTGGATCAGCCACTACACACAAATCATACACGAATGCCAGTACGAATTAAATGAAATGCAGGGACTTACGCTAGCTCATTGTACAGGCTCACTGCAGCTCTGCTTGCGCTTGGGATGTTCCATGTACAAGTCCATGTTACCACTTGCTTGGATGTGCAGGCCTTGTGTTCCTTGCATCCACCTCTGCATATTTGACACGGCGAATGGTTGATCAAATAAGAGGAATTGACCTTGATGTTGTACCAGAGGACAGATACTTACAAGGTTATACGGGTGTGCAGGATGTGTACCAGATCCCGTAGCGCCGTCATGCTTCGCTAAAAAATAGATTTGCTTGTTTCAGATGATATCTCCAGAAGAAATAAGAGTTAAAGTCAGAGTTGCATAGGCGTGTAAGCTAAGAGAGCAGTGAAAGGATATCCAAACATCGTCGGAACAGTGCACAAGGGAGTGATGTGTGGATACCTAGTTCGAGCCGACGTTTGGGCATGCTTGCCTAGCTAGAGTGCGGGTCACTTCAGAGCCGTTGAGGGTGATGCGCTGGCGTTGGCTGGCCGTGCACGGATGCAGATCTTGAGTGGCAGCGGAGCGCTATGATGCGGTGGACGAGACCGTTGGTGAAGCCACAACAGCCTCGGGGGGGGGGCAGAGGTGCGACGATGTGCTCAGTGAAGTAGCCCCGGTGAGCTGGGAGACGGTGTCGGTGAAGCGCACCTGATGCGGTGGAACTCGGTGTCTGTGAGGCACATCGGTTGCGGCGGCCGACGTTGTCGGTGGACCACCTGGTGCGGTGGACGAGGGCGTAGATGAGGTAGCTCCGGTGCGGTGGTGAAGCGCGACTGTCGTCTTCGTCGTCGTCATCCGGCACAGAGGTGGGGAACGGTGGGGAAAGAGACGAGACGAGGGGAGATTCGAGGGTTGGCGGCGAATTAGGGATTTGAGCAATCTGGGCGCGGAAGGGGACGGTGGAGAAGAGAGATTTTGCAGGGCTGGAATTGGGGCCGCCAGATATTTCCATCCGAAACGTGGAAGCGCAAACTTATATTGTCGTCGTCCTTTTTTGGGGGGAGGGGGGTGGGTGGCTGGGTGCTACGCGTCCGTCCGACACACGCGACCACCCCGACAGGATTATGCTTCGGTGCCTTAAGGCACTTGCCTTTGTGTCCATGACATGTGGGCCCAAAAGGTGGCTGGCCCACATGTCAGTGACCCAAAGGCAGTTGCCTTTAAGGCACCGAAGCAGCGTCCACCCCGACACGACCCTGGTCTGCCTGGTGCGCCTACATTTGAGAATGCAAACGAATCTTCTTTCATTTGCAAACGAATCTATATGTATTACCATGCCCGTATTTTCCTTGCAATAATTAGTCATTCGAAACGAGATACTCCATCCGTTCACTTTTGTAAGTCGTTTCAGACAACTTAAAATGAACTGTTTTGCACATTGTCTGAAATGTCTTCAAGGTCTTATAAAAGTGAACAGAGGGAGTACTATAAATTAATTAATGAGGAGTTATTTGAAAAAAATCGAAATGGTACCCACGCTAACGTGGATTAGAGTGTGTGTCACATAATTAGTTATTTGAATTAGAGTGTGTGTCATGTAGTTAGTTATTTGAATTAGAGTGTGTGTCACGTAGCGATCTTCAATTCTAACGTGGATTTCGCATTTCACTGTATCCATGCTACTTTTTTAATACAAATTCATATGTATACGATGAACACCATGGTAGTGAGAAAACTTTTAGATGGATTCAAACATATGACCTACAAAATAGCACAACAAACTGAGTCAATGTCAACTTTTCGAAACTTAGTATGGCACGAATTCGAAATAATTACCCGTATGCCTGGTCCTCGGTTCAAATCTTACAATGTACACCGAATTGAAACATCGATATTAAGTCTCGTAGTATGTACATTCAAATGTTGTTTTTAGCCCCCCCTCCCCCCGCACAAACGCTACATACTTCCTGTATCGGTCAATCTTCCTCTCCTAACCACCTTAGGAAGCTATCGGTTTCCAACACACGTTCATTCTTTCTCTCCATGTTTCGATCTCTAAGTCTCTCAACAACACAACCCCTTTTCCCACTCTGTTACCAAATGTATTTACCTCACACACCCGCCATTGCACCCCATGCTAAGCTCTCTCTCCCCCCTCTCCCTCTCACCCTCTCGCGCTAAATACATGCATTGCCTATCTAGCCCCCCAACCTCTCGTGCACACGCACGCATGTTGTATATCTAGGTCACTCCCTCGAGACTGTCTCACTCTTTCTTCCGCACGGCGGGCCACACTTGCTCAATCTCGCTCTCTTTATCTGAGTATCGTTTAACCTCGTTTTCTTTCACACACAAATGATATATCTCCCTGTTCGGGCCTCGATCGACACACTCTATACTCTCTCACACATATTGTCTATCTAGGTCAGTCCATCCAAGCCGCCGCCACTCTTTCGACCTCATGGTGGGCCACACTCACTCAGTCTCTCTCTCTCTCTCTGTATGTCTCAATTGACCTCGCTCTTTCTCGGACAAAAACGATATATCACCATGTTTGATCCCAATTCGACCTATTCACATTGTATACTCTCTCACGCACATCGTCTATCTAGGTCACTCTCTCCAACCCGTCTCACTCTTTCGATCGCACGGAGACCCTATGTGATCGGTTGACCTTGCTTCCTCCCACGCACAAAATATATCTACACGTCTATGACTAAATCATCTCTCAAGCTCTATCTTATAGCCCTCACCCTTGCCAAAAAGCTCAATCGGACAATATCTCTCCGGAGCATATATGTTTGTTCAATGAATATCGGACCACACTCACTTTGTCTCTCTATCTATATGTCTCTCGATTGACCTCGCTTTCTCACACCGTATCTTCCACGCGTTGAAGCTACTACCTCTCCATCCCTCGCAAAGCTGGAGCTATTTACATTGCGAGGGGCACTCCAACCTTGGATTAATTTGTGTAGGCATTTGTTGCGGTCGGTTTAGATTATATTTTCGTAGAATTCGGCCCACAACTACTCCAAACATCGTTGCAACCCACGCAACTCCCCTAGTTGATTTCCCTCTGGCTCGGTCATCACTCTCTCGCACGTCCTTTCTCGCCTTCAACATCGCACCATGGTATTATTGAAAAAACTATGTTGTTCTCTTTAATTATTATAAATAAGCTACAAAACTACACACCGATAGTCCACTTGGAATGGAACAAATTTTGACCCACAAATTAAAGTGCTACAAACTACGCACCGAGGGGCCCACATGTCATGAAACAAATTTGGACCCATATACAAATTAAAAAATAAAGGACGAGGATTGTTGGGGATATTATTATCAGCTAAGACCCGCCCAGGAGGGGCCGGGTCAGCCTTGATGGCGGGTTACATAAGAAGCCCAATATACAGTCAAGATGATAGTTTATTAGTATATATATGTATCCCAAAGGCCTTGGGCCGGCTCAAGGCCCATTATTGTAAACCGACATATGTGCGGAAAGACTTGAAAGGAAAGGCATGTAAAGGAAGTCACCGAGCCGGACACGATTATGAGCCGGCCGGGACTCTGTAAGCCACCAGGCGTCGACCCATGTATATAAGGGGACAACCTGGTGGTGGCTCAGGACAAGAAACAATCAAGCCGAGAACCAAGCCGGCGAGTTGAGCCCCTTGGTAATTGAAACCCCAGCAATTCCAACACAACTAGACGTAGGCTTTTACCTTCACCGTAAGGGGCCGAACTAGTATAAAACCTCTCGTGTCCTTTGTCCTGATTAACCCCTTTAAGCGTTCTAGTTGTGATGGCCCTATGACTAAGTCCTTTCACTAGGACATCTGCCATGACAATTCCATGACAGTTGGCGCCCACCGTGGGGCCAGCGCACGGTGGATTTGAGTTCTTGAAGGGCAACTTCGAAGGGCTCAAGGGATACACTGTGGGCCGGATGACCAAAAGTCGTCGCGGCAAGATCTATATTGACGACGAAGGCTGGGGCCCCGAGGCCGGCTCAATCGAGTACGGGTACCGGGTCCCCTTCAGCGGAATCCACGCTTTCATCGGCCGGATCGGCGAATCAGGCCCCGAGCCGGATGTCCACACCGACCTCATCGAAACGGCTCAGCGCGCCGGGTCCGCCCGTATTCAATCTGTCGTGAAGCATGCCTTCGTAGGCTGCATCCATGGCGGTGAATACTCCGAAGAATCAATGGAAGACGGGGAGACAGTCATCTGCTCTGATACTGCATCATCAACAGGTGAGACAGACTCATTGTACCAACTGCAAGACGGCGTGCTCGGGGGCTGTTTCGATGGCAGCAGTATTCCGGACCCCCTTGAGCTGCCGAATTGGGTCGGAGTCTTCATGGCAGGGACACAGCCCGGGCAGAACTCCACCACGGCGACAGCTGCGGCCACCGGATCGGCAGCTGCCGGGTCAAGAGACCCTGCGCGCCCCCCGGCTCAGGTTCTCATGGACCTCATGGATAAACTGACGACGTTGTTGACCGCTGCGATAGAGCCGGCGGATAAAGCCCAGCATGACGCGGAAGTGGCACGCGTGCGGGAGGAGATGGCGCAAGCTAAGGAAAATCTAGCCGCAGAGGAAACCCGGATGGCAGCAGAGCGAGCAGGTTTGGATGCTCGTGCTCAGCAGCTTCAAGCAGAAACCTTCCGGCTCTCAGTGGATCTTAATGCATCAAACGAGGTCATGAGGAGGAGGCGTCAGAAGACTCAGTCGTGTCTGCCTCTAACGCTGGATCCAAGGAATCTGTTCCATACACCCGGAGCTGGAGGGAGCAACCCGCCAGAGGCAAACCGGGTCATGACGCCCGGTGCACCAGTTCAGCCATGCACCATGGAGCCGCCGCGCATAAATACAGCTCCTCCTCGTTATATAGCAACTCCCCCGGGTCACTTCTCCAACCCCATGGAGAACCTCATTGCGGCGTCAGCTCGTTTGGCAGCTTTCCCGATGGAAGGCGACTCGCCAGCGGCAATTGAAACCTGGAGGGTACGAGAACTAAGCGTGTTTTCACCATCGCCCATGCTTCTCGTGCGCCTACACGGCAGACGGACGTCTTCCATAGCTCGAAGCGGTGCCAGGCACTTTTGAACAGGCTTGCCAAATCCTCCATACTTTCTGGAGGGGTATTGGATGGCCATAAAGCCTTGGCCATACTCTTCATGGATTTCTGAGCCTGCTCATGCACCACGGACAGCTCCTTAAGCACATCGCCTCGAAATCTAGATACTTCTTTTTCCGGGCGACCAGTTAATAGACCTGCAGCAACAGAGTTATGACATTCCGAATTGTGGACTAAATATGAGTCTCTCTGATGGTTTTAAAACTCATACCGAACATCCAGCCCTTCAACTTTTCATTCTCTTTTCGAGCGACCGATAACTGAGCCTTTAAGCTCTCTATCTCTTCGGATTGTTTGTCTTTTTCCTGCTCGTTTTTCTTCTTCTCAAAAGTAATCATTGCAGCCTTTTTCATTTCCGCAAGTTCAGTGGTGATGGCATTCAGCTGTGTCTAGTTTGTTTTCAGTTCCTGGGATAGCGCAGTATTCTTCTCCTTGAGAACCTGCAGGTCATATTGATCCTTAAATCAGTTGGCCTCGCCGCTTCAAGTCTCGGGGGCTACTGGCATATGACTATTAAAATTGCACAAACTCTTACCTGTATATCCTTTGAGAACAATTGAGTAACTCCAGCAAGTCCATCTCGAGCGGCTTGGATATATGCATCCACCGAACTGAGTGCAGTAAATTCTTGATCAGAAAAGGCTAGAGCGCGCATGGCATCTTTCAGTCGACGGTGATTCATCACGCTCTACATCTGGGAATTCGTGACAGATACTTCATCCGAATCCTCATGAGGTGGCGGAACTGGCATTGCATCAGGCCTCGTCCTAGTTGACGATTCCGGCGCTGGATTGGCTGACATTCGGCTAGCAGGGCATTTTCCCACTGTTTGTCGCGTGCTCCTCCTGAATCAAAGATAGAAGGGAGCTTCAAAAATCCGAACTCGTGCCCAAGCACGTATCAAATGGACATACCTCTTTGAAGACTGTGAGGGCTCTACGGCGCTGCCAGTCTCCTTTTGTTTTGAATGATTACCCTGCGTAGGGGACGCCCTCGAGGGGGTGCGGCCTACCGAGTGCCGATCCTATGAAGTACGGTTTAGTAGAATGGATAAAGGTGCAAGTAGGGACCACTTTTTGGGAAAGCTCTTTGAATACTTACGATGGAGAAGGAATAGGGGCGGGGGTAGTCGGCTGTAATAGCCACTTCCGAGCCGTCAAGGCTTGCCTGGTAAAATACCCCATCATCGAACTCTATGTATATATCTGAATCCTTGCAGAAGCCTGGGTCTTCATCGCGGTTGTGATCCTCTGGCTGTGGGGTAGGACAGTGAACGTCCTCAATCATCTTCCTCCATGACTGTTTTATGACAACAAAGAACAGCTTGATTAGCATGTCGTGACAGCAGTAAAGCAACACAGGTAGTCAAAATCTTACCCATTCGATGGGTTGTACATGGAATAACCTTCCCGACAGTTTAACAGAGGAAGTCTTCTTTCTCACCCTTATACAGATCGGCCAAGATCATGGCCAGTTCGGTCGGGGTATCCGGATCCTTGCATCTGTAACGAGATGCATCTTCTCTGTTGTAGCACCATAAGGGAGTTACTCTGGACTGGAGAGGCTAGACACATCTTTTTATTGCAATGGCCATGACTTCGATTATCGAGAGCTCGGTATGGGCTAATAATCTGACCTTGCTGACCAACCTATTTATTTCCGCACTGTCTTCCTCCTTGGGACTTCTGGGATGCCAGTTGAGGCGTTTCTTTAGAGGAGCACTGGAAAATTTAGGGAGGCCGCGCCGAACTGGGTCCGGCAGTGGGACATCATCTATATAAAACCACTCCGAAGACCATTGTGGATACATCTCTTTGGGAGTTCCAATGGGGTAGCCTGATGCGGCTATACGCCATACTTCAGCGCCGCCCACTTAAAATATAGAACCTCCTCGATGGCGGGGGACAAGGCAAAAGAACTTTCTCCATAGTTCGAAATGGGCCTCCCAGCCCAAGAACAGTTCGTAGAGGGCAACGAAACCTGAGATGTGCAGAATCGAACTTGGGGTGAGGTTGTGTAGCTGGATGCCATAAAATGCCAATAGACCCCATAGGAAGGGATGGATTGGAAATCCTAAGCCCCGCAAAAGGAATGGAATGAAGCACACCCTCTCCTCCTTATTGGGGTTGGGGAAATTTTCAGCCAACACGTCATTGCCGATTGAGGCCAATCCCGCTCGTACAGAGACTAGATCTGCGAGGGGGAGATATCCCTCCATCCTGAGTCGACTCAACTGAAGACAAGGCACTAAGCAGCTCTGCCAATCCCCCTCTTGAGGGCCATGGGGGCGCGAAGAAGAGCCTGGGGCGTTGTCCATGTTTTGAAGCTTTTTCGTGGCTAATCTTGGCATTTTTCTGCACGATGTGGATGGCACTCGGGGGATCTAACCTCTTTATATAGGCGCCGTCCATGTGTGGTCAGGCGTTTTCTTTTTGATAAAAAATTATGAACCGTTCGAATTCGCCCAGCGCGTGGAAATCGAGGCGACGGGGCAGGAATCATAAAGGCGGAACGAGGGAGCCAGGGCTGAACTATTATTTGCCCAGCATATAGTGAAGAACCAACCTTGAAAAAATCGGAGACATAAGCCGGATACTGCATCGTCGTTTGAAGGCCAGTTCGGGGGCTAGTGAGGGAGTCCTAGATTAGGGGGTCCCCGGGTGTCCGGGCTATTCGATATGGGCCGCACTGATGGGCCGTGAAGATACAAAGGATAAGGCTTTCCCTCATGTCCGGGTAGGACTCTCCTATGCGTGGATGACAAGATTGATGTCCGGATATGTAATTTCCTTCTTCCACGAACTGACTCTATACAACCCTAGGCCCCTCCGGTGTGTATACAAACCGGAAGGTTCGTAGAGGCCATCAGAATTCACATAGGCTAGACATCTAGGGTTTAGCCATTACGATCTCGAGGTAGATCAACTCTTGTAACCCCTATACTCATCAAATACAATCAAGCAGGACGTAGGGGTTTACCTCCCTTAAGAGGGCCCGAACCTGGGTAAACATCGTGTTCCCTTTGTCCCTTGTTACCTTCGGTCCTCAGACGCACAGTTCGGGACCCCCTACTCGAGATCGATCGGTTTTGACACCGACAGCGCCCCCTCCTCACATATATATAGGTGGGAGGGGGAGGAGAGGCAGCCAGGGGCGTCCTAGGGTTGGCCGCCGCCCCCTAGGGGCCCTGCCTTGCCCTGCGCCCCCTTTCCATGTATGCAAGAAGGGGAAGAAAAGAGGGGGGAGGGAAGGAAGTGGGAATCCTAATCCACACTTTCCTTTCCCTTCCCCCATTTCCTTCTCCCCCTCCTATAGCCTTATAGGGCGCACCAGCCCCTTATGGGCTGGTGTGTTCCTTCACAAGGCCCATATGGGCCATAGGATTGCCGGGGGTACCCGAAACACCTTCTGGTGACCCAATAAGTACCTGATACCCTTTGGAACACTTCGGATGTCCGAATACCATCGTCCTATATATCAATCTTTACCTCTAGACCATTTCGAGACTCCTCATCATGTCCGTGATCTCATCCGGGACTCCGAACAACATTCGATCACCAAATCACAAAACTCATATAATATTATATCGTCATCGGACGTTAAGCGTGCGGACCCTACGGATTCGAGAACTATGTAGACATGACTGAGACACTTCTCCGGTCAATAACCAATAGAGGAACCTATATTCTCATATTGGATCCTACATATTCCATGAAGATCTTTATCGGTCGAACCGTTATGACAACATACGTTATTCTCTTTGTCCGTCGGTATGTTACTTGCCCGAGATTCGATCGTCGGTATCCACATACCTAGTTCAATCTCGTTACCGGCAAGTCTCTTTACTCATTCCGTAATGCATCATCTTGTAACTAACTCATTAATAACTTTTCTTGCAAGGCTTCTTATGATGTGCATTACCGAGAGGGCCTAGAGATACCTCTTCGATACTCGGAGTGACAAATCCTAATCTCGATCTATGCCAACCCAACAAACATATTCGAAGATACCTGTAGAGCATATTTATAATCACCCAGTTACGTTGTGATGTTTGATAGCACACAAGGTATTCCTCCGGTATCCAGGAGTTGCATAATCTCATAGTCGAAGGAATATGTATTTGACATGAAGAAAGTAATAGCAATAAAACTGAACGATCAATATGCTAAGCTAACAGATGGGTCTTGTCCATCACATCATTCTCCTAATGATGTGATCTCGTTCATCAAATGACAACACATGTCTATGGTTAGGAAACTTAACCATCTTTGATTAACGAGCTAGTCTAGTAGAGGCTTACTAGGGACACGGTGTTTTGTCTATGTACCCACACATGTATCAAGTTTCCGGTTAATACAATTGTAGCATGAATAATAAACATTTATCATGATATAAGGAAATATAAAATAACAAATTTATTATTGCCTCTAGGGCATATTTCCTTCAAATACATCTAGGTATATCCATTTCAGCGATAAATAATTTTAGACGAAGGTAGTATGTAGGTAGAAAATGGCAGTTTTGGTAGTCCGATGGCAATGTATTGATGTAGTAGTCGGACAATTTGTGTTGCATCATAGAGTAGTTTATGATGTGGTTGCATGGATTTGAGGTTTTCTAAATGAGGTACCTGGTTGTGAAAACGAAAATTGGATGACCGATCATTGTCCACTGACATTTGAAGAACCGGATTACCTGTATGCGGTTGTAGATGCTCTGATAGATCCCGAATGTTGTTGGATTTCAAGCCGAATTTGGTGGCACTTAGTCCTACTAGAGAGTGACACACGCTTTGCCACACCATTTTTAGTTGTAAGTTAAGTCTTTCTTCAAGCTGACTATGAAGGTTAAAGGTGATCATTTTTACATCGAAAACTGAAGAACTGAACTGAATTGATCGATAGTCTTGTTTATTCGGTTTATGGTGGTCACTTTGGTGTTTTCATCACTTGTTGTTTGGTGTTTAGGTATATCGTCGATTTTCAGCCTACATAAACCAAATTAACCATCGAACCATATTCACCGAAATTGACCTCCCTTTTCTCTACGTTTCCTAGTTTCCTAGGATGTGTAAGGAATGGCCCAAGCCCATGTAGGATGCCATCACACCCAACCCAATTCAATTGTATCTTAGCCTCTCAGAATTACTCTCTCTACATTGGTTTTTGTCTCCAAAAGGACTCCAATCTCTCGAACCGGCCATCTCCCACATTTTGGTTAGATCTACTGCCACAAGGCCTGGCTACAACGACTCTCCGGCAGGTGTTCATGTTGAACTCTATCTCCAACGCTTGATTTTTTTTGGTTTGGCTTCCCCCATCGCTAGCACGACGCCGGTCATCCCTCCTATCATCATCACTAGAGGAGGCCCGACAGGGAAGACGGAGAAAGCGGTGACCCGATTGCTTGGCGTAGAACCAGCAAGCCGACAACACCCCCTCACAAACGCACAAAGCAGAAAAGCAGTTAGCCCTTCCTAGGAAGTTAAATAACCCACACGTGGCGGAGGACCTATTCAGCCCACAACATGACGAGGAAATGCCCACGGAAATCCCTATTCGCCGCTCGCTGCGGCAAACTGTCGGGCTACCGCGCAGGGGCAGCGATGCGAGCGACAAACATGGGCCGGCCCACTTCGAGTTTTACACAGGTGCGGCCAACTGGTTTTAGGAATCTTCTAGAAGGTTCTCTAAATCGGGTTTTTTCTGTGTTCTTTTCTTTTCAGTTTTTTGCCTTGATATTGTGTTTTATTTTTCGTTTTTTCTTTTCCTTCTTTTTCGTTTTTCCATTTTCCATTTTCTGTTTCTTTTTATTTGTTTTCCTGCTTATTTTTCCTTTTCTATCTTTTGTTCATTCATTCTTTTTCTTTCCTTTCCTTTTATTTTCTTTGTTTCGTTATTTTTTTTCTTTCCATTTTATACCATTTTCACTTTTCTTTTCCAACATATCTCCAGAATTTTTAAAAAATGTTCACATTCTTAAAATTTTGTTCCTTTGTTCTAAAATGTTCCAATTTTGAAATTTTGTTCATAAATTCTAAAAGGTAGAATTCTAATATTTGTTTTTCAATTTAGAAAAATGTTCGAAAATTCAAATAAGTGTAGAATTTCAAATTTAAAAAATGCTTCCATTTTAATTTTTGTTCACACATTCAGAAAATGTTTGCGAGTTTCAAAAGATGTTCCCACTTCTAACTTTGTTCGCAAATTCAAAAAGTGTTCTGTTCATGTTTTCAAAATTTTGTTCGCAAAATAACAAATTGTTCCGAGGATCTCAAAAAATGTTCGCCTTTGAATTTTTGTGCACAAATTTGAAAAATGTTCGGCAATTTCACTTGGGAAATATGTTCACGAACAAAAAAAGCCATCATGAATTCAGAAACATTTTAGGCAATTTCAAAAAATGTTCGCATTTTGATAAATTTGTAATTGTTTTTAAAAATGCTTTGTTAATTTTTGTTCTTGTTTTGTCAAAAAATGTTCGCATTTTCAAAAATTTCTTCTTCATTTTAAAAATGTTCTCCCTATGAATTTTTTCCTTTTTTCAAAAAATGCTTGGGTTTCACAAAACGTTTGACTTTTTATAAGTTTGTTCAGAAGTTAGAAAATTTTCTTGTTTAATTGTTTTTACTTATTCCGAAAAGAAAATCATGTTTGTGGCTAGCGACACGGGGCTGCCATTTAAAATTTGTTCATATACACGGGGCTGCCATTTTAGACACTTATCAAAGTAATGATAGTGGAGTTGTGTTACCAGTTTGCCACTGTAGTTTACTTCTTTTAGTGCCGCGTTGCCAATTTGACAGTAGAACCTACCTGTCGCAGTGGCGAGCAACGGCTAAAACCTGCCACCCCGTGCACTGGAAATGGGCCGGCCCAGGTGAGTCGCCCTGTGCGAAACGCAACCTCTTTGCCGCAACGAGCGGCGTACAGGAGCTCCCAATGCGCACACCCTAGGACACTCACTTCGGCTCGCTTGGCAGTCGGCCTAGTTGGGCCTCATCCCGTCTGGAGTAGCGAAGGAAAACAAACATAGTTCCCTAAAGAGGGAAAACAAACAGAGAGAAAGGAAAAAAATAGAGAGAATCTATAAAATGTTCTTAGATTCACAATTTTAGAAAACATTGTGGAATTTTAAAAAAAAACATGAATGATGTCTACACGTTTTTGAAAAAAATACCTGAATTTGAAAAACCTTAGCAACTTAAAAATATATTTGAGGTTTAAAAACATTCTATAAATTTCAAAAAAAACTCCATGTATTTAAACATATTCATGAATTTAAAATACACCCTCAAATTAAAAAAATAAATTTAAAAATGTTCTCCATATTTATAGAACATTCAGGAATTCAGAACATTACATGAATTTTAAAAATCAAGAACCAAGAAGAAGAACATAAAATGAACAATAAAAATGTTAGAAAAAAGTTCAGGTGCATATATGATTTGTCCATGGATCAACCCTAAGTTCTCGTGCGAATAGGTCCAATTGCAGCCCACAAATGATCCACTATCTGATATGTGGGTCCACGAACATAAAACTACCTCGATGCACCAGGAGCCTCCATTCTCATGGAGCTTAGAATATGTACGAATTTTGTTGGAGCCATATCACCTACAAGATTTTTTTTGTCTTATAAACTAGAGCCTTTTGTCAAAACGTATGGAAATTTGAGCCATACCCTAGTGACATGGCGAAATAAATTTCTGGCACAAAACGGTATGGTTAGCTCTCCACCAATCTTGCTATAGGGTATGTTATATTAATCCGTAGTTGTTGTGTCATTGGAACATACTTTTATCACGATAGCAGTATTAATCTGTCGTGTCTATCACCACCTCAATTGCACACATACACTAGCTATTGCGGCTTTCCAGTAGATTATACAAGCTATTGACACTAAAAGCAAGATCAATTCCAATTGTGTGATTCCTGAGAACTCATTTATTTTTTCTTGTAAACTATCATATTTTGCTCCACTTCGTGAAATGCATGGTTTTCATGTATCTTATGACTTAGAATCGATAAAAGATCATACAAGTAAAATTTAGGCCATGCGACACGGGAATCATGTCATCATATTCATATTTAAAATTATTTTTTCATGATATCAATTTTATGTTGCGTTACTCATATCTTGTTGATCTAGTTGTTACTCAAAACTAAACCTCAAAAATCGTGGGTGTCTTATATTTTTGCAACAAAATATTTAAATTGTAAGAATGTGGTTGCACAAAGCTGTAGTACTTTGAAAAGCACATCTTGTAGGAGGTAGTAATTGTGCTCCACATATCAATGACAAAGAAGTGATATTGGAGCATGTTCAACAAAATTTGTGATAAAAAAGAAGAGTAATTCTGTCAAACTATTACAATGGAAGTGTTCTTGATAGTTTGACAAAAAGTACAAATTTAAGAAAGAAAACATTATCAGAATTTTCTAAATACATGCGAGGAATGTTCACTATAAATTGCTCTTAACATGCGCCAGAAAACTAGGTGTCACTGGACCCTTCTAGAGGGAAAATCATGTACGACGCTTATTGTGCTGAATTGTCAGGATACGCACAAGGGACTCGCGTACTAGGCCTGCCCATCACTGGTTCTCCTGGGGTTTTTCCTATTTTATTTTAGGCCAGTGTTCCTTCAGTTCTCCTTTTCTCTTCAAGTCTTTTCATTTTTTGTTCAACTTTTTTACAGTTATTACTTCTTTGGGTCAAATACTTTTTTTGAAGGAAAAACTTTGGGTAAAATACTTGACAATTATCAAATCATACCACACATATTTATAGTTCATGAAAATTTCCTTTGAAATACATGATTTTTTTGTTTTAAACAGATGATCTTTTTCTAATTACAATAATTTATTGCATATAAAAATAATTCTATAACATGAGATGAAGTTTTTGTATATATATATATATATATATATATATATATATATATATAAATGTTTGCTACAAGCAGTGGTAGTTACCACCACTTGCGTTTTGTATGTTGTATATAGTATCTGTCGAAACCGAGAGTATGTACGTGTAGTATGTAGTATATAACAATGATTAGGTAGTATATATACAAATTTTTTTGGTAGTATGTACCATTTTTTGAGTATGCTCTTTTTTACGTACAAATATGTATGTATTTCACAAATATAACAAAAACTATGGGCTCATATGCAATTTTTTCATGTAACTTATTTTTGAAATATCTTAGATATAGTATACGAACATATTTAAAATAATAAAATAGTATATATAGTACCACATCCTAGTATATGAGACATGTGAGGTAACTACCACCGGGTGGTAGGATGGATTTTCCCTATATATATATATATATATATATATATATATATATATATATATATATATATATATATATATATATGACTCATTTTCTGTACTCTTAGGAGTATGTACTCCCATCTTCAATATACCCCGTATATGCATTGATTATACCCCTTATCATTCTCAATATACTTCATTAAAATATTCTAAGATACCTCAATACAAGTCTTGTTGAAAAAAATATCATTTACGACCTACTTTTTGTAATATACCTTTTTCACGTACAAACAAATCAGTATATACGTAAACCTTTGAAAATATGAGGCACACATGATTTTTTTTCATGAAATCCATTTTAGGGTATCTAGTAATTATTAATGAAGTATATTAAAAATAATAATAAGCTATAAAAAATTCATCCATGTGGTATTTGAGGAGCGAGAGTACGTACTCCCACGAGTACACAACCATTTTCCTATATATACCTATTCGTCACCCTGGGTGAGGCATAGTTATTCTTCACCCCCCTCTATTTCATCATCAATGCATCGTAAATTTACGTTCCGTAAGTTTTGTCTTATTTCCGACGTAAAAAGGGATCGTAAGAAAATATATAATCGTCGTAAAAAATATTTTATGTTATGTAAAATTACAAACATAAAAATATAGTCTAAAATACACATAAACTGCAAATTTTCTTGTCTTATGACCTATATTTTTTTTTTCTTATGTCAAATTTTACATAGTGAATCAATAGGAATGCAACTATTTGAATTCGAAATGTAATTTAATTATGAAATGATCGTAAGATTACCTCATGTGAAGAATAACTTATTCTGCACCCTGGTTGATGAATAGTAACACTATATATATATATATGTGTGTGTGTGTGTGTGTGTGTGTGTGTGTGTGTGTGTGTGTGTGTGTGTGTGTGTGTGTGTGTGTGTGTGTATTCATTTTTATATTTTGCTACCTCAACATGTTTCCAGTTTTTTTTGCAATATACTGTTTTTCAATATCTAACCTTGTTTCAACAATATTGTTTTACACATATTTTCGAGCTAGCCATATAGAAGGCGGTTTTATGGGCGTTTTCCCGCCTGTTTGTTGCACTCAGTGTCGAATAAGACCTTTTCACGGAAAACCGTATTTGACGCATTTTTCGGCAGATTGCCGTCCATTCGCACGGGTACTACACTCATGGGCAGGCCCAAATCATGCTACAGGTTTTCCTTGTTTTGGGAACTTTCCAGAAGGTTGTATGGTTTTATGATTTTTATTTTCCATTTGATTTTTTACCCTTTTTTTGGGGGTTTTATTTTTCTTTTTCAAGTTCACTTGTTACAAAAAAAATCAGGAATTTGAAATTTTGTTTAAAATTTCAAAATATATTCCAGTTTGAGTTTTTTAACTAATTCAGAAAATGTTCCTGTTTAAAAACTTGTTCACAAATTAAAAAGTAGAGAATTCTTTAAAAATGGCATATTTTAGAAAAAGTTTCTGTTTATCAAAACATGTCCAGAAATTCAAAAATGATCAGTACGTTCAAAATTTATTCCTGTTCCCAAATTTCTTCGGGAACTTTTCAAAATCCCTCGTTTTCCAAGAAAATGTTTGAAGTTTTAAATAATGTTTGAGTTTTCCAAAATTTGAGAAAACGTTCAAGTTTCATATTTTTGGTGATTTAAAGTTTTTCAATAGTGTGAAAAAGTGTCCGTGTTTTCTAAAAATGTTCGCTTTAAAAAAAATCAAGTTTTCAAAAAATATATTCATAATTTAAAAAAATTCTCATTTCCAAAACTATTTAAGAATTTTAGTTTTTTTATAAAAAAAACTGACCAAAAAGGCGATACAGTATTTCCCCGGTTCGCTTCAGTTTTCTTGTGCTACAGTGCTTCGATGCGTACGAAAAGTAAACAGGCAACACAGATGCCTTAACGGGCAGGCCCGGTTTGCTCGCTTTTTGTGCGAATCCATGGCAGTTTGATGCTTTCGTTTTTGGGAGCAGTTTGACACTTAATGCGTCCAATGTTCCCTCAAAAGAAAAAAAGCTTAATGCGTCCAGTAGGAACTCCCGTGCTCACGATTTCTTCAATATGGCAGCTGCACCTGAAGAGTTTGGGCCTTACCGGGCGTAATAGACTTTTCTCAGCTGCTGCCAGTTCTGCTGAACTGCTGCCTTGTCCGACCCATCTGCAAGTCATAGTATAGATGCAGAGCACTGAATCCAGACATGCAAGACCATTGTCCGTACCAGCATCGTCGTCTACCCCGAGCCCGCTGAGGGAACACTACACACAGAGCCAAACCACAACACAGTGGGAGCGGTGTGAACTGCTCAAATGGTCTTGACAAAATGTCAGAATCTTCCATCCGCAGTCTCCTTTTCTATTGCAGCAACAGCCGTTTCCGCGTGGCAACGTATGAACTATAGCTAGTTAGCAGCACAGCGATTTCAGGGATAACCTAATCAAGTTGTTAAGCCTTTGTCAAACCTTGCTGTAGTTTTGTATTGCATGCATCAAGCTAGCGCCGCGCGATGCGGTGATGCCATGCGCCTCATAATTGAGACCGGAGTGGGAACGAGTCGAGATCGATGAGAAGTTGAGGACATGCATCCGATCGAGGATTAAACAAAGAAACAAAGCAGCAGAAAATTGGGATGGTGATGCGATGGCTGAACGGGTTTGAATAACCCATTAAAATTTGCATCATGGCATGCACGGTCGATCGATCGAGCGCACAATCTGTCTGTAACGCGGTGATTGGCTTGTACGCGGGTTACAACTGTATCAAGCATTTTTTTTTGCGAGCTAACTGCATCAAGCATGACAGTGCAGACTAACCTAGAGTTCTAGACAGTATAATTATGATTATCTGAAATCGCAGACATCATTGTTTCTCCTCCAAGCAAAGAGAGAACACCAGGTCTGTACCAGAATTACCATGCCATTTACTGGTCATGCATGTAGCTGAAAATTCTACCATGAGACATCGTCAAGAAAGCTCTTGAAGTCTAAAAAACTCCCGCGATTATCCTTTCAACCACCCCTGCGCGTACATATATTCTAGAAAACTGCTACTCCTCGTCTACTCGCCGGTCGATGGGTGCGTTATTGAGATCGAAGGGACAGCTGACTGATAGATGAGATGACGATGACACCGATCGACGCAGAGGTTAGTGCATGAGATGAAATAGTTGGGGAGGCGTCGCCGTCACACGCTCGATCGTATTCTCAAGCCAAGCCTGTCTCTCTCTTGTTGTTTAATCCCCCGCCCGTCGCAGCGTGCGCGCCCACAACCCCACGTCCCCGTCCCCGGCCACGGCCACGGCCAGCCCCCACCCTATCGCACGAATTCGAACAGCGCCGCAGCGTCACGACGGCACATGATACAGGCGCGCGCGCACACACACGGCCTCGTGTTTGTTTAGTTCACTCGCACAGCCCACCTCCCGGTTTCTTTATATCCGGCGGATCGCCGGCTTGTCCGTTGCAGCCGGTGGCATATCGATCCCTACCCCCTCCGCCCCCCGCTCGTTCTTCCGACTCCATTTCCGATCGGTCGATTGCGGCTGACAGTCCACCGTCTGCTAGCTTGTGCTTCTCCGATCTTGTTGCATGGACGGCGAGTGGAGCGACGGGGCGGTGTCCGGCGGCGAGCAGAAGGCCAGCGGGGACGGCGTTTCGGCGGACCGCAACAGCCCGGGGTCGCCTTCGCCACCGGCGGTGCCGTCGACTAGCGGGAGGAGGCGATCGTTGCAGAAGCGAGTGGTGACCGTGCCTCTCGCCGACCTGAACGTCCCGCGGCCCAAGGGCGTCGGCGAGGGCAACACGCCGACCGACTCGTGGGCGTGGCGGAAGTACGGCCAGAAGCCCATCAAGGGCTCACCCTTCCCAAGGTACGCCCATGTACGACCTAATTTAAGTCACCATAACTCTGCAATTAACTCGGACTTTGTACTGGATTGGGACGGCATGCAACGGATTAGTTTGCTCCGTTTGACATGTTCTTGTGCTCTTCGATTGAGACCATGCATGGTGAGGTTTGCTGATCTGGGTTTGGTGTTCAATTACGAGCAGGGCTTACTACCGGTGCAGTAGCTCCAAGGGGTGCCCGGCGAGGAAGCAGGTGGAGAGGAGCCAGGCCGACCCGGACACGGTGCTCATCACCTACTCCTACGAGCACAACCACTCCAGCACGGCGGCGAGGGCGCAGAGCCGCCCGACACCGACACCGAAACCCAGCAAGGAGCGGCCGCTCCCGTCGCCCGAGCCAGCGAAATCCGACGGCACGCACCATGGCACCGCCAACGTTGCCGGCGGTCTAGTCACCGCGAGCCCGGCGCCGGCCATCGAGGTGCACGACGATTTCCGGTGGCTCTACGACGTCGTGTCGGTCACCTCGTCTACCTCGCCCTCCGAAGTCGAGGCGGCCGACGACATGCTGCTGTACGGGCCCATGTTCTTCGGCAAAGCGGTGGTCGAGGTCGACACGGCCGCGCTCCTTCCGGACGAGTTCGGCGGCGAGGCCGTCGGCCGGGAAGGAAGCGAAGAAGACGACGCGATGTTCGCGGGGCTCGGCGAGCTGCCGGAATGCGCCATAGTGTTCCGGCGGCAATATGCCCGCGACGGCCTGGCGGCAATGGCAGGAGGGGTCAAGGTCGAGCAGCCGGCGGAGGGCACTGCCATGACGTGAGCATGTCTTGTCTGACATGTGGGACAGGCCTCCAATAAGATGGATCGAGCGGACAAAATTGCAGTTTTAGTTTCATGTTCGTTCTCTTGCGCTTTTGTTGGTTAGTTTTCTCACCTTCTTTTGGTATACCTTCTTTTGCTCATACATTAGCAAAGTTTTAAATAGCGCGCTAAGCATCTTAGAGGCGGACCTTTTTCAAATGCTATAACGTGCTATAGTGGAGCTATAGCGCGCTATTTAAAATGTTTTTATTCATTTGTTTGGACCAAAGTCTCTTAGCGCAAGACCTTTTGTAAACGCTATAGCGTGCTATAGCGGAGCTATAGCGGACTATTTAAAACAGTGTACATTAGCACACAGAAGAATCTGAGGTCAGTACGATTGCACATATTGATTGGACGAGAGATTGAGAGGGATACAAACCCCTTTTGTCAATGGTTTGGTTGAATCATTTGTCTTGTAGTAGTATTCATCAATTCAATACTCCGGTCGCCGGTAGATACACACAAATAAAAAGTGGTGAGCATTAGAAGATCTTCAACTTTTGCACTGCTACGTTGTACATTGCCTAGGTCAAGGTCATTGTCATGACGCATGAAGAGGATAAGCTTGAATTCCTCATGGCGGTGGAAATCTTTCAATCTCAGCAATTACTTGTCAAGCACTCTGAATCCTACTTCCTCCATTTCAAAATATTTAAAGTTTTAGGTTTGTCCTAATTAAGCCAAACTTCCTTATGTTTAATCAAGTTTGTAGAAAACTTTATTAATATCCACAACATCAAATGTATAGAGCATGGAAATGTACTTTATGATCAATACGATGAAACTAATTTAATATCTTATATATTGGTATATTTTCTATAGACTTTTGAAACTAAAAAAGGTTGGCTTAAAATAAGGGCCTCTTTGGTTCATAGGATTCTAAAAACGCTGGAATAGGGAAAAAACATAGGATTGAAATGTCATGGTCATCTCAATCCTACATGATTTGGGGTTGTTTGATTGCATCATAAAAAAAATAAAAGATTCTTTCAAAGAGGTTTGATTAGATGCTAGAAAACCAATATATGGAAAGTAGGACAAAGAAATCCTCAAAAAAGAAATCTTCAAAATCATACTCCCTCCATTCCACAATGTAGTGCTTCATCTATTCCCGTGCTTCAACTTTGACCGTAAATTTAACTACCAAGACCGATTGCGGCGGGAGCAAAAATTATATCAGTGAATTCGTATTCGAAAGAAGTTTTCAATTATATATTTTTTTCTCCTGCCGCAGTTGGTCTCGTTGGTTAAATTTATGGTCAAAGTTAGACCTCGGTAAGCGCGGACGCACTATATTCTAGAATGAAGAAAGTATGAATTAAACAACCAACATAGAAAGCAAACCCTAAGGATTAAAATCCTCCAAAATTTCTGAAAATCCTTAGAATCATAGGAGGCCTAAACCTAAACTTCAAATGCTTTCAAACGGAGGGAGTACTCGCATGCCATAAAAAAATACTTCTATTTTTATGGCCCGTCATATAAAGATAGAATTGATATGGATAGAGAGACATTCGATTGATTCGCGAAATGGCTCGTCGTTCCAAATGAATCATTCTTCTGGTCTCTCTCTGCCCCCCGCCCCGAAACTGACCCACGACACAGCGCCCACTCGTTTCGCGCACGGGAAGGCAGCGGAGTTCAGTTCAAAAGACTGCGGCGGTGTGGAGCAGCCACGACACGAAGTTCCTTAGCTTGGAGTAAAGGGTTCGCTCACAACCTCACAAAACATGAAGAAAGAAATGAATAATGGGCTAATTTCACGTCTGGCACCGCATGTCATGGTATGAACCGACGCCTCAACTTTTCTCCGCGGTTTGGCATGGCAACGAACATTTGGCACCAACTTGCACTCCTATACATATTGGTTGACTCCCGGCCGGCCTCTCCCGATGCGCGATGCACACACGTCGGCGACCGTAGCGTGCCCAGCTAGCTAGCTATTCGATTAGATATGGATTGACCGGTAAGCTGCCGGCCAGGGTTACCTGGTGAGGTGTTACTATGCGCTACAGTAGTGTGCTTGGATATTTGCTTCATGCGGAAGAAACGTCGGGCGTGAGAGTGGCACCGCAGCACGCAACGCGGGCGCGCACGAGGGGCTTAACAAACAATCCCAAGTAAACGCGGCACGGCCAAGCGGCTGTTTTTATAAGGCCAGATCTGATCTCGACGTCTACCTCGACTAGCTAGGCTGCTAACGACAGGGAAAAGGTTGACGACGGACCAGCATCGCCGTCCACAACACCACAGGGGTGAAGGCCTCGATCTGCTGAACGCATGCATCCGCACCGCGCGGCAGCAACTGGACTGGAACTACAAGTCTGCTTCTGCATAGCACAAAGCCACAAACAAATTACGACTGCTCAGGACAGTGAAACCCTGCGACGGCCGGCGAGCGACCAAAGACAAAGAGGAAGCAAACGAAGAGCTGGCAGATGCAGAGCTAGCAGGTCTCTCTCTGAAGAAAGCAGCAGCAGCAGCAGCAGCACAAGGAATTCCCAATCCGCGCACGCAAAATCGCAGGGCAATTCTCCTTTGGCACTAGCTGGGCTAGGGCTAATCAGCATGGTCACCAGAAAGAGCATGCATGCATGCAGCCTTGCGTTACCGGTGCCAAAGGAGAATTGCCCTGTAATTCACGGTCCGCCGCATTGCTGGTTGCCGCTGCTGCTGCTTGTGCTGATCGTAGGCGAGTGCATATATACTACTAGCGCGTGGCCGGCCTCGAGAGACGGATCCTGCGCGGCATATTCTCGAGGCGGGGGCTATTCGGAAGGAGCTTCCTTCTTGATTGATGGCGATCGATCGGGACATCGATTCTCCGGTGGGATTTTGTTTCCGGAATGGAATGCTGGTCCCTTTGTTTGGCCTCTATTCCCTCCCTCTAAAAGCAAGAGAGAGCTTTCGTTTCTCCTCGGCGTACGCGGCTTGCTCTGCTTCCTTCAGATACGATCCATCAGATCGCTCACAGCTCGACTCTCAATCTGACTGGCAGCTTAGTTAAGCCAGGGCACATTCCGCAGGATCTTCCCGGCCTGCTACTGCTCATCCTTCGCCTTTCGGCCCGACGGCAACAGAGCACGTGCACCCTTGCATATGCGAGTTGCCAAGAAGTGGATATGCGTCCACTTTTTGAGACTAAAGAGCGAGGACTTGTTGCGAGCAAAATCACAAGTTGTTTGGGTCGACATGTTCAGATTTCATGCATGCTTCTGAAGCTCTTTCTACCAGTAGCATATATCTGCGGCATATGCCACATGCCGCATGTCAGGAATATTCAGAGAGATTTTGTAAGATCGTAGGAACGATTGATCAGTTGCGGCCGGCTTAACCGCAGCAGACACGTCAGCCCGATCATACAGAACGATCAACCAGTCAAGGGCATGTTTGGGAGGGAGAAGGAGCTACTGGATATTACGGTCGGATCGAGAAAATGCCGATTCCATATGTCATCGTCCGAGACAGCCACACAGGGGCTTCCCAACCCTTATACTTTGCTAAAGAAAATATCCATCCTACGCACTGTAGCGCGTGTCCAAGACCGTGTGCGCATCTATAAGTATGGAAGGCGAAAACCTGAAGGTTCAGAGACCAATTCACCGAGAAGCCTGTGCTAAATAAGGCGTAGCAGAAGTCAGGAGTGTGGGCACATGATGATGATGGAGTAGGGCTCATGCATTACCGGGCTAGTCTTCCTTTGCAGTGTTCGCACCCGCGCAAGGTGGCGATCCACCGGCCACTGCCAAAGGAGATTTGCCCAGCAATGCACCACAGCGCCCTTACATTAACAGAGTTACCATGGAATGGATCCTCTCTTGTGGTCTAGCATGTACATGCATTGCCAGCTGATCACTGCATTTGCATTAATCATCTGGATGCCTTTTGCTATTTGTGAGTCCAAAGTTGGCATATCTGAAGTTTTGGCTCTAGGGAGCATATGCTCGCTGGTGAATAGTAAATTAAAAACAAACAGAAAATAAATTCTAAAAATTCTAATTCTTTTTGTAGTTGTTCATGTTAGTGTAACAAGTGTGTTTCAAAAAACATTTGCTAGTGTAACAAGCTTGCTTGTCAATTTTCACGCGCAACGGGGTAGCATTGCTTCGTCGGAGAAAAAAAACAAAATTAAATACACCATTTGACGGTAACATTTGTCGGTTGACTTCTTTTTTTGCACAGGTCAACATTCTTAAACTTTTTGCCTAAAGATTTGCAGGTACTATTTGGGTGTGACAATGAACACATATATTTTTTTCCACATTTTTTTGACCTTGGCATAATACATTTTTGGCGCCTAGATGCATATACTCCCTCGAGCCAAAAGCAACATATAATGTACTCCCTCCATTCCATCATGTAGTGCATATAGATTTAAAAAAAATCAAACCTTACAAACTTTGACCAAATTTCTGGAGAGAAACATCTACATATAAAATGTCAAAATATATCATTAGATTCATCATAAAATGTAGTTTCAGAAATTTTAAATTTAACATTGTAGATATAAACAGTTTTCTCTATAAATTTGATCAAAGTCTGCAAAGTTTGACTCTTTAAAAAAATTATACGCATTACATTATAGAATGGGATGGAGGGGGGAGGGGGGTGGTATGTCCTCTACACATGTGATTTTTTTTTATGTTACTGTAAAGAAAGACAATGGACATTTCATACTTCCAGTCTGGAATCCAGTAAAAGCAGGAGGAGCGGCTCCCTAGGGTTTCCCTCGCTGTTGCCGGCTCCCCGGCCGTGCATCGCCGCCGCCGCCGCCGGCCCCCGCCGCCGCTTGCCCTCCCCCGCCCCTTCGCCCCCACCTCCTCCCCCCTTCCTCCCCTGTAACCCCCGCGTCGCCTCCCCGAGCGGGGCGACCGGGGGCCTCGACCCGTCTCTCCTCCACGCTCCCCTCGCTCCTCCCTCCCCCCGCCGCTGCCAGCGGGCGCCGGCGGGCCCTGCCCGCATGGTGCTGCCGGCGGCGGCGGGCCTGTCCTTCCCCGCGCGCTGTCCCTCCTGCTCGGGCGGTGATGGCC
Organism: Triticum aestivum; assembly: GCF_018294505.1. Lineage (NCBI taxonomy): Eukaryota > Viridiplantae > Streptophyta > Magnoliopsida > Poales > Poaceae > Triticum > Triticum aestivum. Next base: position 521,992,381 of record NC_057800.1, read on the forward strand.
GGGGGCGGTGCCCTTCGGCCGGCGGCGGTGTGGCAAGGCAGCGGCGATGCTGCATGCCACGGTGGCCCTCGACGCGGCGGCTCGGCCGCTAGTTGTGGGGCGGTACGATGGCGCTATTGGCCGGCAGCGCCCATTGAGCCCAGATCTAGGCCCGTTTGGGCCCCATCTGGGTTGGGTCGGGCCGGTGGCATGTCGTTCGTCGGCGTTGCTTCTTGGTGGCAGTGGCGAGGCAGCGGCGGTCTACGGGCGGCGAGTGCTTCGTTGGTCGGCGTGTTGCAGCGCGGTGACAGGGATTGTCCGGGCACACGTGGGCCCGGCCGCGCCGTAAGGCTCGGCAAGTCCTCGTCGCCGCGTCCGGTCGGCTTCGCTCTTGCGATGTTGGTTGTTCCCTCCCACCGGTCGAGTAGTGCCTGCTCTCGTGGCTATTGTCTCATTTCCCTCTCCAGGCCTCGTGTTGGGAGCTCCAGAGAGACGGCGAGGGTGGTCCGGTAATCGTGGTGGCACATGCTGGTGGGCGGCTGCGTGGGTGGTGCACTTTGAAGTGTCTGGAGGGGTGGCGGCTGTGGATCGGGAGAAATCCCTGTCGGCATGTCGACACCGATGCGATGACGCCTGCAGGCGTCGTCGGACCTTCCTGAGGGGCATCGGGTATATCCTTTCCCCACTATCACTCGCGTACCGGGAAAACCCTAGAACTTGTTCGGGCAACAGCGGCGGCATCATCGCATTCCTTCTTGAAGGTGTTGCTTGGTGCGCGACGCTTCGAGATGCTGGAAGCATGGTGGTACTTCTTCGGAGGGTGCAGCGGTTGCCGGTCTTCCTTTCTCCGTTGATCTGCCAGTGTCGGTATTTATTTCTCTATTTTTTCTTGTTTTTTCTTTGGGCTTTTCTGTGCTGCGGCCCCAGCAAGCTGAATGCATCGGGTGTTTGCTTTATAATATAAATAGGAGAAAACTTTTTTTCTTAAGAAAGACAATGGACAACCGACAAAACGGGGAACATGTGCATGACAACCGACAACGATCCTCTCCTTCGTCTCTTCCTCCCTTTTCTCTCTGGAGTTCCTCCACCGGGCAGGTAAATTCTACTCCCGTGTGCCTCCTTTCCGGACGCGCCCTCCTCTAGAGCACCATGGATGTCTTGTGGTGGAGCTTGAGTCCGCCCTGCTGAACTCTAGTGCTAGCCGAGACCGTGGGAATGGGTTTGGGCTAGCTAGATCTGGCTTTGAATGGGATACAGGGAACTCGATCGGCAAAGGTTGGTGTTGAGTGGTCAGTGAAACCGAGAACTGTGTATGTTGCTTAGGGTGTTTTGGCAAGCTGCAGCCGTGTCTGGTGTTTGTTGTGTACATACGACACATTGCAACGATCCAGTCTCCCGTGAATGGTTGAATTTAGCCTCGCCGCATAAGACGACAATCCATGCTTCCGACAACCATGTCGTGGTCGTCGCCTCACCGCATGTAACCAGGGCGCACATTGGTTCCATATATCGGGGCGCGGCCTCACGAGCAGGATGAATGCGAACAGGCGGCGTCAACATGGTGACTGTAGAGGATGACACTACTAGTAGCACGGGTTTATACTGTCGGAGAACGTAGTAATTTAAAAAAATTCCTACGATCACGCAAGATCTAACTAGAAGATGCATAGCAACGAGACGGGGAAGTGTGTCCATGTACCCTCATAGACCGAAAGCGGAAACGTTTAGTAACGCGGTCTTCACGATCCAACCAATCCAAGTATCGAACGTACGGCACCTCCGTGTTCAGCACACGTTCAGCACGATGACGTCCCTCGAGCTCTTGATCCAGATAAGGACGAGGAAGAGTTCTGCTAGCACGACGGCGTGACGACGGTAATGATGAAGTTACCGGCGCAGAGCTTCACCTAAGCACTACGACAATATGACCGATGCGTTAAACTATAGAGGGGGCACCGCACACGGCTAAAAGATTGTCTGTTGCGTTTTGGGATGCCCCCTGGCCACGTATATAAAGGAGTGGGGGAGAGAGG